>NC_041049.1:30096421-30696605 GCF_900634775.1 Gouania willdenowi | reverse complement strand
GCCCACACTCAAAGCGCATCAACGGTGACAGAGTTAAAATTGAGTTTTTAGTCACGTTTTTTAATATATATAATGATAAAGTTTAGTGTTTACTTACAGCTGAATGAGACATGAGACGATGAAGTTTCTACACAATACAAGCGATGAGCTGAGGTCTGTGTCTGGAGCACCGGCGCTCGTGCATGTGTGTGAGGGACGTGGCTTTAGATGGAGCACAGAGGGCAGGAGGTGGGTAAAAGTGGAGCAGTTGGAGGATGCTACTTTCAAAATCATGCTAGTTGTTGAAAATTACCTACCCTGCCTTTAAGTCTGCATCATAAGGTGGACATTTTTTGTATTTTACAGCCTATTAGCTTACCTGCTATCACATCAAACCCCTCTTTGATTAAATGTATGGGCAGGTGGGTGGGAAAACCACAAATTTTACAGTATTTTGGTTCCCAACCAGACTGCATCTGTGCCTAAATATTCGCACCTCTCACAGTGCACACACCAACAGGATCTTCTAAGAATAGGCAGGTCATTATCCAAGAGAACTGATTGGTTATTGCTTTTGTACTCTCTGATATCCTATCCAGAAAAAAACCTGCTCTACCCCACGTTATACGTTCTAAGTTACCATGGTGATTTACCCTGGTAAAAAGTTAACCAGTGTTGTAGTAGAGAACACGCATAATAAATACTAGAAGTTACCACCATAAGAGGAAATCCAAGTGTAGCCCTTATAGATCAATGAATCAAAGATCATTTGCTCAAAAAAAGAAAAAAAAAGATGTAAAAAGTTGAAACCGCAGCTTGAATATAGTGTTGGTAAAACTCTGCCAAAGTGACGCTGAACGATCAAAATTCGGCCAAAATTGAAAGTCTCGTGGAAGTGAGGTAATATCACGAGGAATATCAGGAACAGACTAAAACAAAAAGAGTGTCAAGAGAATCACTGTCCTCTTTGTCTGGTGCCACAAGGCGATGCACAAAACTTTTCCAAATTGTCAATAAATGGAGTGTTTACAGTGGAGATCAAAACAGACCATTGAGCAGCAATAATAAACTAAATGAGCAAATGACCTTTAATTTATTGATCTATGAGGTCTTTATCTAACAAAAGATAAATAAATATAGTCTCGAGCAACCTTAAATATGCTAAAAATCTGTAATTGTAATGGAAATTTCTACTAAACTTTGGAGGCCGGCAGTTGAAAAGCTCTAAAATGCTACTTTTCCCTAGATGACATGCCGGAGCTGCAGGAGGTGGAGGAGGACCAGAGGTCTACAAGGTTGTTTCAGGTTGGAGCAGTGTCTCACCAGGAGCTCAGCTGCTCCCCAAGCCCAAACTGGCTTGCTGAGCTGGCCAACATTGCCACCAGTCCTCAGAGTCCATTGCTGAAGGATGCTCCTCACAAGAGGTTTGTAGAAGAAAAACTGATGAGTTATGTTAATGTGTCCATAAATGTTGCATTTTTTAGTTGTAACAATGTGTGTCACAACAGATATGATTTTTATACCCAGATCATCTCCAGTTCACATCTTTGGCACCAGTAACAGCTTACATTCCTACGCTCGGCCCCCGTTAGCCAGCAGTGCACCCAACCCGTACAGGGGCCACCTGAGAGAGCGCAGGCGTGTCAGGGTAACTTCAGACTGGCCAGTTCTTTTAGGCCCAGTGATTGTTTGCTTTGTAACATGCTTCCTGTTCCTATTTCCTGATGTAATTCACCCCCCCACACTTTAAACCAATAACAGGCCTGCAGTGAATCAGAGTCTGGGGTTTTCTCCATGTCTTCATCCTTTTCTGATGATGAAGACATGGCCTGGTCTCACTCCTGGCCGTCCACAGCCTGGCACTGCTTTCTGAAAGGTAATGAAAAAAATCACTTGTGTACATGTGCAACAAATCAATGCCTAGACATACACACATACAGGTTAAAACATATACTTTACAATATTACTTAAAATAGAAATCAGTTTTCTTGAGCCTCAAACTCTTGTGGTATTTGGTTTAACTTTTTTTATTTCAAGATTTATTTTGTGATATATTTCAGAATGTTACATTTAATCCATGGCTTATTTTGATGTATATAGTTTACATTAAAAGTTTGTATTGTCATTTATAAAGTTATATTGATTGGAAAAAAGCAGTGATATACACAGTGTCCTTGAGCAAGCCACTGAACTCTTAGTGGCTGCTTAAGGTTGAATAGGTCCTTGCATGGCAGCTCTGTCCATTTGGTATGTGAATGTGTAAATGATCTGATACTGTAAATTGCTTTGAGACTATTTTGGTGGGATGAAGTGCTATATAAATTAAATCCATTTACCCATGTAGATTTTTTCTTACTAATGTGATAACAAACCATTTGGAACTTCTCTGCCCATAACTTTGGGTGAACAATTTCTGATTTCTAGAAAAGAGGACACTTAGCATACTTTTAACAAAACACTTTTTTCCCCAGCAGTTCCTCCTTTCATGGTGTTTTCATTGCCAAATCCCTCTCTGGACCTCCATGGAGGTTTTATTATCTGAGAGATTATTCCTGCTGTAATTTTTCAGCAAAATTTGCTGTTATTTGGCCTCTTTTTGTCCTTTTTGCTCTCTTTTCTCTCTGTCCCATGTACAATGCTCTCTTCAATAAAGTAGCCTGTTTAATGGATTCTATCACATGCTTGAGTAAAATATTGTATATCATTATTTTTTTTAATCTCAATTTGGACTCTTAAACAAATGGTACAAGTGTTCTCAAAGCTTTATCAACAAACAAAAGAGTGCATTTATTGTCATGTTCGTGTAACTATCATGTAAATAATAATTGTAGGTTGTTTAATACTTCTGTTACAGCTGCTTTTTTAAATTCTTGTATGACTTTGAATGTGTTTAGATGTTAAAAAACATCTGTAAAGAAATTATCCGCTCCGTCTCCCACTTCCTTCTCAGTGTCAGCCCACGTCCGCTGATTCACTGCATTTTAATTGTATCTTTTTTGATATTCAGGAACTCGTGTGCGCTTCCACAGAGGTTCTAATGTGGAGTGGCAGGAAGCTGATGAACTCGGGGATTCAGATGATGACTCAGATGATGAAAGCATGCTACCATCTACCTCCAGGCTGAAGGCAAGGCAACCTTTTCAGAGTCATCGAAGTAATCTGGGAGTCCAACATAGGACCTGAGAGTCAAATTTAACAGAGCAAAATGGGCTCAAAGGTGTTGAAATTGTAAATCTGCAGTGAGGCCTGTAACATCCTGGGCTCTTTTTGCATTGATTGTACATGGTGTGAGTCCATAGATAAACCACTGGGGGGCAGCTTAAACATTATACGTTGACCCACCACAGCTAGCTCTTCAGAAAGCACATAGGAGCAGTAGCTGGAGTCCAAAGTCTCACCCCCACCCCACCCAACTCCACCAAATGGCCAAACCGTCTTTGTCAACAATACATGGGAACATCTTCAGAATGTTTTAAACCTTTCTGCATGAAAAAAAAGTGGATAAAATGTATTTCTAGGTCATTATACAGGAGGTTATTCTGATGATGGTATTTTGGATTTGCAAAAAGAAACAACAAGGACCATCATCAATATCTGCTTAAAACTAAATGATTTGAACAGTCTATGTACATAGCTCAAAGCTCATTAAATAACAGGGAGCAGAGGCATATTTAAAGTTGTTTACAGAAGGCCCAAACATGTTCAAGCCCCAAACCCTGACTAACTTTTTTCAAATTTGAGGGGCTGGCATGTCCACCGGGTAGGATGTATCGCAGATATTTTTGTATATTCTGTGAGAGTAGGTGGAGCTGTAATAGTATACCAAATTTCACTTTCTTATGTGGTGTCATTTGTGAGATATTGTAAACTGAAAATGGAAGAAAAATAAGGACGCACAACAATCGGAACAATTGGTAAAAACTTCAGGATTTTTTAGACCAAAGTGCTTGGGCCATTTGTTGAAATTACATGGAATATAGGGTCACATGATGCTGAAATCAATAGCATCTGACTCTGGGCACTAAGCGGGGTCGACAATGGACGCACTGTAAGTCCATCACAGGGAAACCCAGAAAGTTTCTGTCCTTTTAAAACACAGAAGAGTTATCTTATTAATATTTTACCATTACCACTTAGTGTTGATCTGTTTTATTAATTGTAGTTCTTATCAGGCTGTTTTGTTTCTGATACAGCATTATGGTTCAGATGGACTTAAGTTGGTCAACCACGAAGAGACGCTGTCTTTTAGTCAGGCGATCCTCAAACTGACCTTTGACCCTGGCTCCCCTGACCAAGGCCTTCTCACAGCTGAGTGCAGACTGGATCACCCGTTCTTTGTCAAAACAAAGGTATGACTGAACCTGTGTTTTCAGGAAAATTAAACCAAGTGATTGTAAAGATTGACTGTTTGAGGAAGAGCAAATGGTACTTGTATAGAAATCAATGCCTGACTTCATGGAATGTCTGTACATTTGATTTATGTTCTGTTCCATTTATGGAACCCACTGTTCAGGCCCTGCTTGAGTGTATTTATCAAATATTCACTGCTACATCAGAATCATGCGTCACATATAGACAGAAAAACCCCGCACCAACTGTTCAAGCTGTTCAAGCACTCAGAACGTATCATATGAATATGATCTGGTCCTTCTGACAGCAGCAGACATATTCAGGAAAAAAAAACAGGATGAACAGGTGATTAGTAACTCAAAGAGACATTAACAAAGTTAGAATAAACCTGCTTGACTGTAAATAAACAACTCCTACCAGATAATTTGAAGAATAGCATCTTTGCTAATTTAACCGATGGATCTCAGTAAAGGTGTGGCCCAGCATTAACCCATGAGTGGCACAGCTAGAGGTTCATCGAAAAAAGCAGAAACACAAAATTTAGGAACTTTCCAGTGAATTTCCAACAATGTCAACTTCAAGTCATCACTTTTTTTGCTTCTGAGTGCAGCAGGGATGGTAGTGCTCTGAAAATTCATCAAGACAACAGTGGTTGAACCAGACTGTTAGTTGTTTAAACATTTTAGAATGGATTTTAATGTCACAAAAGCTGGCTGTTGTAAAGGAAACTTAGCCTTGCTTGTAACATCCTCCAAAGGTCCTTGATGACTTTTTTTTCCTATGACACTTTCTCAGGTAATAAAGATATTTTAGAGGAGAAATAAGACTTTCAACTATTACATTGTCTTTTTAGTTTTTAGTGCATTTCAAGATTCGTGTCCGATCAAAAAATAAATAAATAACTCATTAAATAACTGCAATATGCTATGATTTAATGGTAGAGATTTTCTTTATTAAAGTCTGGTTTGAAGATTTTCAGCCTATAATCCTTTTTTTTCTTTTTTTTCAATAATTTGAGATAGAGAGTATTGGATGATTGGGTGAGTTGTATTATTAACTGCAGTGTGATTAGTTTGTGAAGCCCTATTTTTCCAACCAAGTAGACTGAGTCAGTATTGAGTCTGATTCTTCCAGCTGTTTTACTCAGTATTGAGCATATTTGTCTCTTTTTAAATGTTCCTCCAGCTTTCATTAGGGTGTGAGCATCACCTGTATGTATAAGACTTAGGCAAATATGCAGCTTACATGTTTCAGGCTTAATGCTGTAGTTTCAACTCTAAGTAGTGACATCTTTAATACATTTTCTGACACTCGTAGTGATTTTATGTCTCCTTTTCTTTGTCAGGGTGGTCCTCTTTTTATCCAAGCCTTACTGTGGTGCACCATGGGATCCCTTGCTATGAGATGCAGCTTGGAGACGTGTGTCTGCCACCAACCCACCCAGAAGCCATTAACTGTGATGACTCGGTCGTCTTTGACACTTTTAGGAGGTACGTCCTTCAAACCAAAACATATCATCACCCTAAATGTGTGTCACAAACACACTTTCTGTCCCTTAGATATACATTATTCATTTGCGCTCAATAACACATCTGTTGGACAACATTTCCCTTGAAAGTCGTGACACTATTTTCTCTCCAGTTTTCTGGTTCTAAAATCTTCATCAGCCTGGACTTTAGCTATGTTTTTTCCTAATTATTATTTTAATACGCTAGGGATTGAAAAGTAAATTTTCTACATGGAATAGCTCAAAGTTTAGTTCACAAATGTTAAAATGAACTAGTTCAGTTCATAGTTGAGAATAATCTTTTTTTAAAATTAAGTTCATAGTTATTTTTTTATGTCCTTTTTTAATAATTTTAAATATGACGCTGCGAGCTATTACCTTGAGAATCCTGGTATTTCCCCACACACTAAGCTAAAGCACTAGTATAGACTTAAAATTTGATGTGAATTTTTTCCAGGTTTAGAAGATTGTTGCACCTTTAGGACTATTTTAGTTTTAATATTTTCTAAAAAAATAGTGGGAGATTGTGTTAATCATGCTGGACCTTCCTGTTCCTCCCTTCCTCTTCATCTCCTGTAGTTACGACTTCACCCCGCTTGATTCCTCAGCCGTGTATGTCCTCAGCAACATGGCTCGTCAGCGACGGGCCTCCCTGTCTAGCGGGGGCGCCGTCAGCCCAGTCAGTCAGTACTGTGAGAAACTGGAGCGGTCCTGCTCCCCACAATCCTCCAGCAGTAAATCCAACCGGAGCAACAACCCAGGGACAGCCAGCGGTGCCACGCCCACAAAATGCAAGCGGCCAATGAATGCCTTCATGCTCTTTGCCAAGAAGTACAGAGTAGAATATACACAGATGTATCCGGGGAAGGACAACAGGTGAGCCCCAGTGGAACCAGTGTAGCACTGGTTTATATGTTTATATGTAGGTGTTTATATGGAGTGCACCAGCAGACGACTCCTATTTGCAACAAAACTATTTGTGTGTGCGTAATACAATCTGTGTCTATACTTTGATCCATGGGTGTGTTTCAATCTGTGTGTGTAGAATTAGGATTTGTAAAAGGAGTTTTCTGTTTGTAAACCATACCGTGTCTGTATTTACATCTGTATGCATATGTAATCAAACTGGACCAACTCTATTGGCTGTCTCTGTGCACGTGACTTTTGGTACACTTTTGGTGAACACGATCTGTAATATTTTGAAACTTGTAACTTGTGCAATACCACTAGAAACCACCAGTCGTAGCTGGTACCAAGTGATAAACCCACCAATCTGATGCTGAATTGTTTTTGGCTTTCTTTTTAAAAATTGTATTTTTTATAATTTACAGTGCTAGTGGCATGGAAAGCAAGATATTTTTAATATAAAATAGAGTACATAAGATCTTTGATACAATCATGAGGATGTATCATGATGTATAATCAAATGTGTACATATAAAAAAATAAATACATTTCCGAGCACTGTGGCTGGCCTCACCGCATCACTACAAAAAATGGAACTGGTCGGGACTTCCAGAGCCTCCAGCAGGGCCAATTCTGACTCTTCCCTGGGTATGAGGCTCCTTTCTCATTGGGCTTCCCCCATTTTCGATTTTAGTAGTATTTTTTTTTGTGTCCAAAAACTGCATTTTGCTTCCATCGGACTCAATTCAGACTCGAGAGGACCAGCTCTATCCATTGATACCAGGCACTGTCTAATCTGAGCTCTGAATGTGAAGTAATCGCATGCGAGAAACAGTCACCAAAGAAGAGTCCACCCATGATGTCACAATATGGAAAAACTTGAAGTAGACGGCAGCAAAGTGCTTGGAAATGTTTGCTTTATCTCAATATTCCTCTTATACTACAAACATTTTCACCATTCATGTCTATTTTTTATTAAATTAACTTGTTTGTCCATGCCACTAGGACTTTAAGTTATGAGAAACATGTTTTTAAGACAAAGTATCTTATGAAGTTGGCCTCACATTATGAGTCTATGGCTTTGGTAGCAGTGACCAAGCGTGTATGCATGAGTTACAAGTTTCAAAAGTTACAGATTTTGCTCACTAAAAGTGTTCCAAAGTCACGGGGTAAAGACAACGCCAATAGAGTGGCTTGGTTGATTACACATGCATACGATGTAAATACAGATGAAATGAAATACACACAGACAAACTTTTTTTTTAAAACAATCCTGATTACAAACACATATTGAAACGTTTGTAAGGTTCATGAGCAGGGCCGAAGTGGGGCTCATTTCAGCCCTGGATTTCATGCCTTAGACTGGCCCATTTTATTTCATGACCTATTATTATTCTATCATGTATTAATCGCTAGGGTGTGCTTTTGCCTCTCTTTGATTGGGTGTAACATTTCCCTCTTCAGCCCTTATTAAAGTTGAGCTCACCCTTCCTTAGGGAGGGCTGCTGATGGTCACAACTAAGCAATGATAAATGTATTATTATTATTATGTTTTTAGCTAGAATTATACATGGGCATATATGTTGCATTAGATTACACTAAATGTAGTGTTAACCGTTGACAACATACAGATAAACGGGGGAAAAGTCATAAGCAGATTGTTCTGTAAACCGTGTTATTCAGGGTATTTTTCTAAAATATTTCTAGGTCTGTCGAAGCTGACCCTATGCAAATAAATGTCTTTCCCCCTCAAATCAAAATTTTAGAAGTAGCGGAAAAAATGTAGCCAAAAGGGAACACGAAGACGATATAATATCAGCTACCTCTCATCTCTCTGTTGATGAAATCTGAATGAAGGATTTTTTCTGTATTGTATTTTTTTTTTTCAGTTTCTCCCCTTTAGGGATTGCCACCTTTTTGTGGTCATGGGGTTTGTGTGCATGATGTGTACATATGATGCCCGTTCAATTATTAATATTTATTAATAATTTTAAAAAATTACAAAAATATAATTTTAATCAGTAATTTTTTTTTTTTTTTTAACAATTACTAGACATTTCAGCCAACCCCATTTGAATTCCGGGTGACCCCAAGATTGAAAAGCACTGCCCCCACTGCCCATGTGGCAGATGGAGGACATGCCCACTACACTTTGATGTGCTACAGCTAATAAAAGGAGTTGCTATATCACATCAACAGCATAGATCTATGCATTAGTTATTTGAAAAAGATTGATGTGAGTCAGACAAACTGAGTTTAAATACACATTTTTTATTGTTTTAAAACGTAATGCAGTGTGGTGGGAAGGATGATGGGGTCCACCAGGAACTGTCCCCGTCCTCCTGGTTAACCACTCCAGGCCTGTTCATGAGCATCACGTACACAAGATGCTGCATAAGCAAGTCATTCTACTGCTTTCACTTGGTCATTTCTTCTGCTGATCAGTCAGACTCTCAGCTGTCACACAACACATAAGTTTGAAATAGCTTCAGTCCAACAGTCTACATCCTATCAACACATTTTTCTCTTTTACCTTTTCTGCATTGTCTGGCATATCTCTGAAGGTTTAATGATGGGGAAATGAATGTAGGTCAATGCCTGGGTAGAAAGAGAAACGATAAAAATGTCAGAGGAGAACAAAGATATTTTTTGTCACGGTAGAAATGTGACTAATCAATCTTTGATCTGTGCTCTGACCTTTGGGCTCCAGGGCTATTAGTGTCATCTTGGGTGATAAGTGGAAGAAATGAAGAGCGAGGAGAGGAGGATGTACACCATGGAGGCCAAGGCTCTGGCTGAGGAGCAGAAAAGACTCAACCCAGACTGCTGGAAGAGGAAAAGAACCAACTCTGTAAGCACTAATGTCTATGAGCCACTGGCACCTGCTGGTTTGTTCTTTGGTTCCCACAATGCACTGTTTGTCCTTCCACAGGGTTCTCAGCAGACCTAATCTCCCACAATGCTCTGGTGCTGGGTGGAGAGGTGATGGACCGCCTGATGCCTCCTTGCTGTTCTTGTTCTTACGACTCAACTGTGATGCTGAATCCACTTACTTTTATAACGCTGACGCATTAAAGTGACAAAGCAGATTATGAGTATATACAAAGCATGTAATCTAGTCCCTAACAGTGCATATATTTTCTTATATCGTTAACATCAGAGATGTCTTACTGCCCAGGAACAAAGGTAAACCCTCTCATTTATTTCAGGTTAGCTCATACTGGCAGAAAGGAGCCTTTGGTGCTAAGCTCCAGCACGGAGAGCAGCAAACAGCTGCTTATTCTGGGCAAAAATGGGACTTTTGGTATTTTAAGACTCTTGTCTGTTGCACAGATTGGTCTCTCTTTCATACATTTTGTATCTCAGAGTATAATCTGCTGTTGAACTGTTGCCAACAGTTTGCCAAGTCCGTCGATTGTTTCGACCCGACCACAGCAGCGAATGATAAGGAGGCTTCCAGCACTGTGAGAGTGACTTTCAAATCTGTCACATTTCTGTAGGCCTTCGCTTTTTAAGGGGCTGATCTACTAAGATCTCAAATTAAGGATGCAAAATCTCTTGCAAGCTTTTATACTTTGGATGTGCTATTCTCTCGCCTGCTATGGAGGAATTTTCTGCGTTTTAAAGTGTTCAACATGGAGAACGAAGAAGAGCTGAGTGGGCTAAGGGACAAAAGTACCTTTGAAGCCATTGGAAGAGCAGCAGGTTCAGTTCTGAACAAACACTCATTTATTTTTAGTGAATACATTGAGTTTATTCAATTAGATATCCAACAAAATAAATGTAAATGAAAGTGTTGTTACTTGAATAGACTAAAAGACAGTAATGTTATTTTTTCAAAATGTTGCTGTTGCTTATATGCATTTTAATGTAAAGCTTTTTAAAGTCCGTCCATTACTGTTGATATCACTTCTCAGATCAGCCCTCAGAAATCGTATGTCATCATCCAGGAGGTCAGAGCTGTGTCCTGGTTTGGTGCTGTGTCGCACGCACTCAGGATTGACTTAACTTGACCTATTACTCCACACATCATCAGGCAGCAGGTCAGCGCTGGTTCTCACCATCAATGCTTCAGCAAGAGTGATAGACTTTAGTCTGAATCCCAGAACCTCATTTGTGCAGTCGGAGAGGGAGAGCAGAGTGCACGGCTCCAGGAGCAAACGTGGCCTAAGAGGAAAGAAAGCACCGGTACCAATAAATAGTGTCAAACAGGCTATTTATTTGGTCATTATACCTCACACACAATTTACACAGCTTTTACACATATATATTATATATTTCAATATTTTTTTGATTCTAAAACTCAATGAAGCATCACTGTGTGTATAAAGCTGTGACAGTTAGCACATGCTGGCTGTAGGACGTGCTGAATCTATGTGCAAAATGATAAATCACATTGCACAGGCTACATTAATGTTTGCATTTATTCATCCCAACGTTTAGCTCTGATTCTTCCACATCACATATTCATCAGAGCGAAAGCCGCCAAATGAATTTGTGTGTATTATGTTTGTGTTTGACAGACACAATCCTGATTGCGTGGGGTTAGTACAGTAGATGCCCCTCAGCATCTATCAGCACACGTAGTGACATTAGTGCTCGTTTTTACAGATGCAGATCTTTAGTAGATCGGCCCCGACCTGTTTAATCCTTCTGCACTTTATATAAATATGTAATCTAACCTTTTACAGCCACTGTACTCTGGTCCATCCCGTCCGTATTATGTTCCTTGTATCTTTATCTATGTACACTTAGCAGTTTGGACTCATTGCTGCTGTGTTACTCAGCTTTCAGGTTGTTTGTCTTCATCATGTACAGGTTTCACAGCCACAACAACCTCTTGCACAAAATACACTTGTATCATATTATAAATACTTTTTCAAACTGATGTAGCATTAAAGTGTTTTTGTTCTTTTGGGTAACTAAACACAGTCTCTTTGTTCTGGTTTTCTGTGCCGTTACAGCCAATATTTATTGTTCATCAATGCATTTCAGACAGCAGTTACTAACGATGTGGGATTTACATTCTTATATTCAACATGCAAACTACACAGGTTCAACATTGGGAATGGAACATTATCATTTGTGCATAATGGTCAATTTTCTTTTTTTAAATAACCAAATTATTTAAATACATATATTTTTTTCAAGCCTATGGACAAAAAACCAAACGTTTTAAGGACTGCAGATTGAGGACTGCCACATTGGTTCATTTTGTCATATTTTATAATATGCACCATCCACAATAAATAATAAAACCTCATGAGCATTATATCAGATTACATTTAAAACAGTTATTTATTATTTAAGTATTAGTAACTTCAATGTATAGTAGTGCACCGTGGCTTAGTGGTTAGCACATCTACCTCACAGCAAGAAGGTCCTGGGGTGGACACTGGTCCTTTCTGTGTGGAGTTTGCATGTTCTCCCTGTGCTTTGTGAATTTCCTCTAGGTATCCCGGTTTTAAATTGCCTGATGGACTGGTGTTCTGTCCAGGGTGTATCGCCGCCTAAAGCCCTTTGAGAAGTGGATACCCACCAGAAGATCCCCTGTGATCCTGAAAAAAAAACCGAGTATGAAAATGAATGTATGTATACAGGTACATCTAAAAAAAATTAGAATATCAAGAAAATGTTCAGTATTTATTGTCACTCATTTCAGAAAGTCAAACCCATATATGATATAAGCTCATGACACATAGAGTGAAGTATTTCAAGCCTTTATTTCTTGAAATCTTGATGATTATGGCGTAGAGATAATGGTAACCCAAAATTCAGTGTCTTGGAAAATTTGAATATTACATAAGTTCAATAAAAAAAAAGGAAATTTTAAACAAAAATATAAGTCTTCTGAAAAGTATGTTCATTTCTATGCACTCAATACTTAGTTGGGCCTCCTTTTGCATGGATTACTGCATCAATGAGGCGTGGCATGGAGGTGATCAATATGTGGCACTGCTCAGTTGTAATGGAAGCCCAGGTTGCCTTGATAGCAGCCTTCAGGTCATCTACATTGTTGTCTGGTGTCTCTCATCTTCCTCTTGACAATAACCCATAGATTCTTTATGGGGTTCAGGCCAGTTTGCTGGTTAATCAAGCTCAGTAACACCATGGTCATTGAACCAGTTTTTGGTATCTTTGGCAGTGTGGGCAGGTGCCAAGTCCTGCTGGAAAATGAATCATCTCCATAAAGCTTGTCAGCAGAATGAAGCATGAAGTGCTCTAAGATTTCCTGGTAGATGCTGTGTTGACTGTGGACTTAAGAAAACACAGTGGAACGACACCAGCAGATGACATGGCAGCCCAAATCATCACAGACTGTGGAAACTTCACACTGGAGTTCAAGCAATGTGGATTCTGAGCCTCTCCACTCTTCCTCCAGACTCTGGGACCTTGATTTCCAAATCATATGCAAAATTAACTTTGGACCACTGAGCAACAGTCAGGCCATTGTGTGTGTGTGTGGTGTGTGTGTGTGTGTATATATATATATATATATATATATATATATATATATATATATATATAGTAAAAACAAATCTGCACATTCAGTGTTTAATGCAAAAATATTTTCCACAATTCTATTTATAATTTGGTGTTATAGAAGCATTTTCCACTAGAGAGCACCATCACTTCAGTTTCCCCTGTTCAGTCAGTTCTCTATAGCTCATTTCATTTCAATACAGGAAAGAATAGTCTGCAATGAGCATTCACAGGTAAAGATCACTGACTCTTTAAACACCAATAGTCTGTTACTGTGCAAACCATCATGTCTACCTTTTTGTTGATTAACCTATTTCTACCTTAAATATGTTGCATATTTTGTTGATCATTATTCAAGATCCAAGATTATTCTAGAGTGCATGACGTGCATGGCTGACCTTTTTTCTCAGGTTGAAGTAGAAATCATCATCAGGGCTGAATCAACAACTAGATTTTGTTGAGCAGTTTGAGTTCACTGCACTTAAAGCAGCTCAATTCATTTGGTTTCAGTCAACACACTCTTAAGACTTTTCTATTGTTTCATAACTACCTTAATCTGTAACTTTTGTCCGATGTGAATCCATAAAACTGAAACTTGTGAACTGCACAGCAATTTACAAAGGATCCCAAAGCAGCCTCATTGGGCTCAGTGCTAACACCTATTGACATGGAGTGAAATATAATATGAAACTGATTCTAAAGAAATCATTGCTGTTCCTATCATGGAGCCAACACATGAAAAAAAGTTAATGAAAGGCATTTAAACTCAGGAAAAAGACAAATCTCAGATTCTCTATTAACTGAGAGAATAACATTATAAATCCAGAAATGAATAAACAAAATGGTGAAAAACATCTTGTTCCTCTTAATTTAGACGCTGCACTTTCATCAACGCTGTCTAATTAAGGTCAATTATCTGTAGTGATTCACTGAGAGAGAGCAGAATGGGTTTGTGTCTGAGGGGCTCGTTTCCATAAATACAACCTTGTCAGTCACTCAGAAAGACAAACAGCACATAAATGCCTCAAGTCTCTCTAATCATGATAATGAATGATACTGGGACAAGTGAGATGGATGGAAAAGACTGCAGGCAAGTAGGAGACCTTTAAACACTACTTAAAGAGTCCAGCTGCTTTTACTGAGCTATGCTCTGGTCATCACGACCTGATGACTTAAAAACCTTCAGAGACGAGGAAAAAAGCTCACTGGTGTTTTACTGGTGACATTTGAAGTTATCTGATGGTAAATGAGATTATTACACAGCAGCCCTGACTAGGCAGACTCCTTTTTAAATACATGCTGCATGTTTTTATAAATACCGAGTTGTCTGGATCTGTGGTTCCCAATCTCTTTTGTCTGTTCTAGCCCTGGTCATATCAGACGTAGGAGCACATTTAAAATACACTAACATATTTCAGCCTGAGCTCACAGGAGAATGTCACACTGTCACGAAACAGAAAGAATTGATTGCTTTGTGCGTGGGACCACGTTTTGTGATGACAGCAAATTTTGTACCTCATTTGGAAAGCAAGGTCCCAGAGTTTGGAGGAAGAATGGAGAGGCACACAATCCAAGATGTTTGGTTTCCACAGTCTGGGTTGCTTTGGGAAGACATGTCATCTCCTGGTGTTGGTCTACTGTGCTTTATTAAGTCCAGTCAACGCAGCACCTACCAGCTCATTTTAGAGCACTTCATTCTTCAGCAGATGATGACTTCATTTTCCAGCAGGACTTAGCACCTGTCAGGGTTAGGGTCAATTGTAATCACGTAATTGATAATTAATTACAATTACAGTGTTATTGTAATTTTAAAAATCTGTTGCAATCATAATCGTAATTAAATTGCAATTGAGTTCAGATAATTGACTTTGTAATTGTAATTGCGATGAAAATTCTATAAAATTAGATTTTTAAAATATAATTTAAAACAAAACTGGGGAACTACGTAACAGTTCTATGTACAGTTCTACACATGTGTAGTCAACAAATATTCAGCTTTCCCATATTTTACCATTTTAAAAAAAATTAGCTCTAGGGGTATAGTGACACAAAAAGGCTCAGCCGCCCACACCAAAAATATAAAAACCTATATTTTTATTGATTAGGAAGCCTAATAAAGTAGGAAATAAATTAGATCATAGATATTTGTTTTTAATGTATTTTACAGCTGATTTAGGACCCGTTATCGTCAGAGATGGTTCACTTTTATCAGGTCATTTATTTCAGGCTCAGTAATTGTGATTAAAATTGTAATTCAACTTGAGTAATTGAGAGCATAATTGTAATTGCATTTATGTAAAAAATAATTGAAATTTAATTGTAATTGGAAAAAATGCCGGTCACTGTAATTGTAATTGAATTGTAATTAAACATGGGTAATTGAAACTGTAACTAAAACATGTAATTGAACCCAACCCTGGCACCTGCCCACGCTGCCAAAAGTACTAAAACGTGGTTCAGCTGAAGGCTGGTAATGAAGCATCCTGGTCATCTATAACACAGCTGTGCCACATGTTGATAACATCCATACAACACCTTATTGAGCCAGTAATTCATGTAAAAGGGGCACATTTCCATAATCACAATTAGAACAAAAAAAGGCTTAAAATATCTGACTTTGCGTGTAAGGAGTCTATATAATATATTAGTTTCACCATTTAAAGCTGCAGTATGTAGAATCCTCTCTCCACTCCATTTTGAAACAGAAACTGAAACTCAACCTCCCTTATGGGTATATTTTGTGAAAGTTCTTAGTAACTTTTTTCTCCATAGACATTATTTTGTGTTAGTGGAGATTTTTCTGGTGTTTTAGAGACTCTGACATGAATGCATCATTGTGTAGTTACTGTCCTGAGCAGCGACTGCTACTGTCAGCTCATCCCCACCAGAGAGCTCACACAGTTGGCTGTGATCTAGGCTGCCTGCCGCTCTGAGCGGACTGACAACTACCACTCCGCATCCAGAATGCAAAAAAGATTTCACCTTGAAATAGCTTCTCAAACACGATTTATCCCGTCTGTTCTCACTTTCTCTCCAGAGTGTGTGGGGCGGACTGTGCACAGTCACGGGGATCAATGAGGACACAAAGCGGTCCATTCCTTCTCAGTGTTTGTGCCTCTTAAATTGTTTCTTCTCCACCTCAGTCGACCTTTTTCGTCTTGATTTGCTGTGTCACTATTGTGTCGAACGCTGTTATGGAGACTTTTGCTTGAACGTCCATCATTACACTTTTACTACCGATGGTCCGTGAACAAGCCTGACTTCAGACGAGCAGCCATTAGTCACGCTTAAAACAGCTCATGGAGCACACGTTTGTAGAAAGATCTCTGATTGGCTGACATCCAGCTCCTGGATTTTTAAACTTCCTGTATAGAAGGAGAAGGAGCAGAGATTCACTGTCCACTCAGAATACTTTGGTTTACAATATGCTAAAAAATGATTATGGATTTTTGACCAAATGATTAAAAAAAAAAAAAAAAAAAAATACATATTGCAGCTTTAAGTTGAATTACTGAAATAAATGAACTTTTGCACAATATTTACATTTTTAGAGTTTCTCCTATAAGTTACCTTTGATTTACACCAGTTAGAAGTTAGCCAGTGTTGTAGTACAGGATACCCTGGTTTGTTCCTGAAATTACCTCAATAAGGAAAAATCCAGCTTCTAGGGACAATGATTAACATTGTTTATAACACAGACATATACATACACAGATCAATAAATCAAAAGTATTTATTCCAAAAACAGGATAATTAATTCAAAATCACACCCCCACCACTTTGGGGATTTTTTTTTTTCATCATTTAAAAAATGTCATGCATTTTAGTCCCAGTCTGAGTTGCCCTTTTTGTTTGCATGAGGTCTTCATTTATTTTCAGTGGATGAGGGTGAAACTCTATAAGAAAAATCTTGAGCAAAGTTTGAGGACGTTTCCGTTACTGACCTAAGGAATATATTCTGAGCATCAAACGGTGCAAGAGTGATAACAGCAAACTGGACCTTGCGTCATTAGTTTCTGTGTGTACTGTAAAGGATCATACCACTCTCTCTTTCTGATAATGTAATTACGTCTCATAGATCAATGGCCTCCAAACACACAGCTAATGAGACATGAAATAAGACATGGTCAAGAGAGACACCGCAAAGACAGCCGTTTGAGTTACCAGCAAACAAACTCACACTGTTTCATCATCACCGTGGAGATGATGTCACAGTGTGAGGGTTAATAAGCAGTTAGAAAAATAGGCAGCAAAAATGAGCATGGCAGGCTGTCTGTCGTTTGCTAAATTATGACACCTTTGGAGCTATGTTGGCATTTTTTTGGGTTAGATAGAGGAATCAAGTGAGGTTAGGTATAGAGTTATGGTTAGGGGTTTGGGTAACGTAGGGTTAGGGTAATGAACAACACTTAATGACAGCCATCATGGCACCTTATGCATGCTAATGATAAGTGTCATGTCATAATAATGACGGCGTAATGTCAGCCTTCACGTATAAAACCTCAAGTAAAGTGTTTTTTACCTTTCCTAAAAAGGCAAAATTTGAAAGCTAGCATGATTTGAGCTAGGAAAACCTCCTCTAAGCTCCACCCCCGACAGGAACATACGGGAGCATGAGCTTGCGCATGCAACTGATACAAGAGAAAATCTTCCAGAAGCAAAACAATTACTGACCTGTTCATCAGAGAGACAGCAACCTCTGCATCACTTTTCAGGACTGTAATAACTTTTAATATGCAAATTAAATGTCACCCCATGCTTGGTACAGGCTAATTAGTGGTGCACCTGTATATAAGAACCTTCATTCTGTTCAGTAGAGAGTTGAGTGGAGATTGAAGTACACTGTGCTTGTGGTGTACATTAAAAATAAACAGATAAACTGATGCATCAAAACCTGGAGCTTGGTTTCCTCATTGACTGCCTCCACTGCTACGGTTGCTCTTTGACAAGGCTAAAAAGAGGTAGCATTCCTTAGCACAGAATGGATCTATAATATGTTGAAATTTGTCTTTATGTACAACGTTGATGGTCAGATTGAGGGGTACCCTTAATTGTATAACTGTCAGGCTGATGATTTAATATTTTGTATTCATGTTCAGGTAAGCATAAAGTTATTTCTGTGGGATTAAACCTGAGGGATTTAAGAATCCAAGTGCAAAGTCACACAGCGTATTATTGGAATGTATGGGAGACATCAGTATCAGTATGTGTCTTTAGATCTGTGCTTGGAAACCCACCACGTTTGCTGCGTTGTCTTTGCCTTACACTTTAACAAGTAGCTTAAACCGAAATACCGTAATTGTGCCAAACAACTTAATTAGAATATATATGCATTAGAAATAGTGCATTTGGTCTTATGTAACTGTATATAGTGCAGGATGTCAGTCACACAACAGCAGTTCACTTACTGTGTCAGAGGTAAACACTATGACCTGACTTTGAACTAGAGCATCACAGCATAATACTTTTCTGTCATTAAGTGTGTGAGCACATGAATGTAAACCTATTGGACTGCTGCTTCTAGCCTGTCGGTAGAAATCCCTACAATGGATCGCCCTGTTATGACCTTTAAAACAACCGACATACTGTGTGCACACTAGGACGTCACTATTTTCTGTGGCTATATTAGGGTAAAATAATATTTTATGGAGCTTAATTTTCTGTTTAGGTTTTTTTTGTCTGTATTTTTTCAGTTTTAAGCATCGAATTAATCCTGAAATCCATTTTTAATAAAAAAGAGAAAGACATTTTAGCAAAATCAACCATGCCAGTTTTCATTATACCCATAGCTTCACTGCTGTTATCATACAATTAAATATTTCAGCATGGCATTTTATTTTGTGTGTATAGCTTTATTTTTGATCCTCAGTGCAGCAGAGAGGGCAGATATCTCGTCCCTATAAAAACACCATGGTTATATATGCAGAGGAGAAGAACATTAAAGGCCATTAAAGGAACATTAAAAATCCAATCTTTTCCCACTTACATCCCAAACACTTACAGCTCTGTGTTTCTTTAGGTTTCCATTTTCTTATTTTACTCAGTGCATTCCAGAGCATCCCATGTCTTTGTCAGCCCCTAAAAGGCCTCCAGAAGAACCTTATTTTCAATTCATTCTAGGCTTGTGTTTTTTGTTATTTTGGAGGTTATAGTACAGATTTAGGCCCAGAAATCAGTGCCATTAGTCATTGACAGTTAAGTCTCCAGTTATATTAACTGAGTTAAAACTCAAGAGTGCTTTATAGATATTGGATAGTTTTCGGATTTTTTTTAAATTAAATCTTTCTAGTGAATATGACCAGCTCTGGAGGCTGAAAAGTATTTGGATCCATTGGAGTGTTTTTCTTTATCGTCTCTGCTACGTAAGTGTAGGAATTTACCTTTACTCATATTAAATGTTTGGATTAAACTGTCATATCTCCTAATTCTACCTTCTTGGAAAAGGTCCTCTCGATCAGTGATTCTCAACTGGTGGGTCGGGACCCAAAAATGGGTCGCGGACCTGTACTGGGTAGGTCGCAGACAGCTGGTCAAAAATAAATAAATACTTAATGTCTCTCATGTTGGACTTGTCATTTATTTTGAAAGATATAGATTTGTGTTTTCAACAGCTAGTTTTGAAAAACTAAATTTGGTTGCTTGAATTAAAAAAAAAAAAAAGTCGCAATTTAATGTACATGGGATAATGTGGGTCCCAGGGTGAGACCAGTTGAGAACCCCTGCTCTAGATGAGTGATACCAATCTGTTCCTACTGCATGTCCTGATTTTAATGGGGCATTCGCAATGCCAAGGGGTTTCCACTATGCCGTTAAGATGGAGGCGACCAGAAGATTTTTAAAGCAGTTGTGATGTTTGAGAGTGGCAGTGATAGAGGGAAGGTCAGAGAGTTTGTTATATTTGTAGTCTAGTTGTTCTAGTATTTCTAACATATTTTCATAGGGATATAACCATTTTGTTATAGTAGTTGGTTTGCTAGAAAGTAATGCATGAAGAGACCCCCGTCAGATTTATTTTTCTGAAGAGCTGAAAGGCTATTTATTATTATTATTATTATTATTATTATTATTATTATTATTATTATTATTATTATTATTATTTCCATTTTGAAATCATAGAATCAATATTTTGTAAGCACTATGTTGGTGGTACTCACTTTACTGTAACTGAGTAGCTTTTATGGGTATATTTCTAGATCAGTCATTTTACTTGTACTTAAATTTGTTTTAAAAGAGTAAAGACATTTATTACATTTCTACACCCAACCATTACTGAGTAAATATTTTTTTGTTTTTGTTTTAAATGATAAATAAACATTGTGAAACTACTAAAAATGAAATGACCAGACAACAATCAAATGCATCACATCACAGCCGACCAACCAGATTAAACGTAATCCGCGGTGCAAAAACGGAATTGAATGAAGGTTATTTTCTCAGTTTCTCAAATGTAGCTATACTTAGAGCCTGAGAATTGTTTTTATTTTGAATTTAAAGGAGCAAAGGGAAGGATCTAGAACTCCATTGTGACACCACAGTATAGGACAACTACAGTCATCTGTCGTGGGGGACACGCATCAAATTATTACAGCTGATTCTGTAGCTAGAGGATGGATACCCGATCGAACCCTGACGGGAGCCAATGGCATCGGACGGGGCAGATACGGATAGATATTTAGAACTGGTGCTCTCGGATTCTGTCACATAGTGTCGTTTGTGCGCAGTATTCTTCTATTTCCTGATGCAGAGTGCAGCTTTTACTGTAACAGTGAGATCAGTGATCTGCGAGCAAGGAAAATGGAGCAGAAGATCATTTTAAAGGAATACATCATTGAAACAATCCTTTTTCTGCACAATAATATAGCTATCAATGTGGAAGCGTGAGGCAGCGAGGACAACTTACTTTTCACACACACCCAAAACTGTAGGTGGTGCTATTATTATCAGCGACATTTACATGAACAGCACACAGACCTTGCTCACGGTGCACGAACAATGCACATATCTTTACCTTAATCATTCTACAAAAGAAGGCACAACTCAGATATAAACAGCCACTTTAGAACAGAGGCTATACAAAAGGTAGAATTCCACTTTTAAGTGATAAACAGAACACAACTGTGCATTTCCCACAATTCCTTGCAGCTGGCTTCCTCCCCGCGGCTGGATTATCCTTATCTTTGATACATGGATTATGTGAATAGATCTGATGGGTCTCTTGTGTGCACTGCACTGTTTATGTTTGATGTTCGCTTGTTACCTGTGCGCTGATGTGATGTTGACATTAACAGTTGTTTGTTAATAAAATCACTGCTTACCACTAAAATAAACATAAATATGTCATTTCTTTGAGAGAAAAAAAATGAGGTTTTCACTGTTGGGTTGGACTCGGACGAAAATATGGACTCTAACTGTGACACGGTTATTTATTTTTATACTCGCTGTTCATGTGGCTGTTTACTGTAGGTTGGTCCACTGTGCTTGTCTTCTTTCAGTCTTCAAGCCAACTTCTTCTCATTCTTCTTTAGTTCCTGTTTATTTCCAAGCCATCGAGAACGTGCATCAGCGTCATTAGACGTCACGTCTGCAGAACTGCGTGGGAAAGACAGCAGTACAAAATGCATCACACAATCTTTTCAAGGCAATAGGTAGAAATGTGTGTGGGCTCATTCTCTTTGGTTCAGAGTGCTTCATCACCCATTCGTATTAAAAAAAAAAAACTTAAAATGAATGTGTCTTTTTTCTCAAATCCTGCCCTATGCGTTTTTAATTTATTGTTGTTAATTTATTTAAAAAAGAATTGTACATTTTGACAAACCTTTTATTTTATACAGATGCCTTTGTGGAAAATAAATGAAGTTGCAATTGTGCAAGATTTGGTCTCTGCCTTTTTAAGTTTATACATGAGATGTTTAATGTATGCAAGGGAAACGTGGCAAAAATAAACATGGGTGGTGAAAGTAACTATTAGCATTTACTTTGAGCATTATTTAATTGAGCTACTTTTTACTTGTACTTGAGTATTTTATGTATGACTTACTTGTACTTGTACTTGAGTACAATTTCAATCAATTACATCTACTTTACACATCTGGATCAAAGAGAACAGACTGGATATTTTCTTTTCTTTAACCCAGATATTTAATAGTATCTGTGGGAGGAGGGTATTGTGGGTTTTTACTTGCAGGATTCAAAGTGTTTTGTTTTAGGAAGGATTGACAATTTTGACCAAAGTATAAATAGGAAAAGATAGCACTTTTTTTTACTTTTGACACAGGCAAAACTGAATTTTCCAAATGTGGAACTAATGAAGTATTTTCTTTAAAGTCCACGACATAATAAAGATTTTGACCCAATTTTGAGTGCCTGCCCTTAGGTTGAGAACCTTGGGCCTAAGGTATGGGGAGGAGAAACCTGACCCATTGTACAGTAAATTGAAAGTACACAACCGGTCAAAAGTTTTAGAACACCACATTTTTTCCAGTTTTTTACTGAAAATTATTCAGCGTATTGTGTCATTACACTCTGAAATGAAAGCACAGAACAAATAAGCAATTTGAGTTGAAAAAGAAATGATGGAATCCATGAACAATACTGTTTACCTGGTGCTCATGAGGGTCTGCTACCACAGTGTGTTCCAACACTGCTTTTATGCAGACAGAAGGGTTGGAAGTAAGAAAAGTTGGAACACCTGTAGGAATGAGTAGCACCAGCTTTCAAGGCTGATTCAACCTTCACTGCTGCAGAGCAGCTTTAAAGTGTTAACCCACTTTGTGTTCCCTGAAAAAGGCCTATTTGTATCATTCTGAAATGTACATTATTTTTTAGTTTTGAGTAACCAAACCTTTTTCTTTAACCTCTGTCTGTTCAGTATTTACCTTTATATCATTTCAAGCTATTCACTGGACTTGCACGACTTGAATAGCAATAAATAACTAAAAATAAATTTTGACCAGTAGTGTACCTGTATACACAAGCCTGAAAAAATGCACATTGAACCCTGTGTTTGTAGCTGTTCCTGTGAACGGTCAGGCTTTTTTTTTCCTTTTTTAACTTTTAGTTATTGCTAACACTAAGCAGCCTATTCACAGCTGAGATTCCTTGCAGCAACCACTGTTACCTGAAGACCACTGAGACCAGTGCATGACCTGGTGTCACGGTCTGAGTTTACCTCCGTGCTGAGATTATAACCCTAACCCTAACATAATCCAATAAACAAATAAAACACGTGTCCGTTCACTTTGAAAACAAAAATAAACAAAAATGAATACATTTTTTTTTTTTTTGCAAAAATTCATTTTTCGCTAGTGTGCATGTGAGTGCATGTGCAGATATGCGCATATCAAAACGCTCATCAGAACCGCCACAGCCATAAGTTCTGTGTTGCAATAAATCCATAAATAATGCATGAGTGCTATAGATGAATACAATGGACTGAGGGAAGGTGTCAACAAAACATAGCAGGAGGGCAGTGTGATTAGACAGTGACTAGGGAGGGAGGAAGAGAGAGATGTCATGGAAACATGTCTAAAAATGGTGCTAAACAGCAGTTAATTACCACCTCCACCCACAGGTATGAAACATACACCATCGTGAAGATGGCAAAAAAAAAACCTCTGCCACATGATTTTACCTAGTTATCACCTGCAGGTATTTATGGAGCTACAGATCTCCAGAGAGCAGCCGTCCTTCCACTTTTTCACTGTTAACAGCTTCAGTGGAAGCTGAAAGAACAGGGAACCTGTGAGGGAAACACTGGGAGATGTGACACCCCCACTGTCAACGACTCAGCTTGACGTGTTGTCTCTGTAGGAGCGTTTTATGGCTGCTGGCTAGGCAATTTATACTTTGTGTGAGTTTACATCCTACGTACAGGATTCCCCTGAAGACGCAGAACACACTAATGAAGCTGTAAAAATGACACTTCAATTCAATAAGCTCAGAAAACAGCCCACTCCTTACAGCTACGTGTGACCCACTAACCTGTTTATCACTGCCTTCACAGGTCTCTGACGCTACCATTGTCTGCTTTTATATTCTGACGTCACTCCACAACTGTCACAGTTTATTTTTTTGTTACCCACATTAGTGATTCAAAGCTTAGAAATGCCAAATGCCAAGAAATTTTGTTCAACTTTTTAAATGACAATATTAGATTTGCTGTATTTGTTTATTTATTTTGAATCCATATTTATTTTATTTTTGCCACATACAACACAAAGAATGAGACAATTACACAAAAGAAGAAAGAAAAAAAAATACGCTGACAAATTACTACAGACAATATTTACATATCTTACACATTGAAATACAAAACGTGTGTGTGTGCGTGCGTGAGTGTGCATGTGCATGTGCGTTTGTGTGTGTCTGTGTGTGATTATATAATAGTTATAGTAATGGTATTGTGCTATTAGTGGGTGAGGGGAGGAGACAATATCAAAATAACAATAGACAAATACATGAGGGAAAAGAACGATACACTATATATATCAAATACAAATTAGATATTGTAATAAAATTAAGAGATGAGAGGGAAAAATAAAATAAAATAGAATAAAATTAAAAAAAACCTAACGAAAGGGGGATAAATAACAATTTAAACCTGGAGACAGAAGCCCTGGCAAACTCTTTCTATAATTAGCTTTTGATAGTGTTTGTTGTTGCCAGGATTAATTTAGTGCACAAAGTGACAATATGCGCCAGCTAAAATATTTTTATACTGAATTTTATTTGAACTAGATTTACATTTGATAAAGTGACAGTATAGAATACAGTTGTTTAAGATTTTGTGTGTGGTGATAATTATAATTAAAACATTTTAAAAATAGATTTTTAATCAGTATTTTTTTCAAATTTATAAATGATGAAACATTTCATGGGACCCCATTTGAATTCCAGGTGAC
Organism: Gouania willdenowi; assembly: GCF_900634775.1. Lineage (NCBI taxonomy): Eukaryota > Metazoa > Chordata > Actinopteri > Blenniiformes > Gobiesocidae > Gouania > Gouania willdenowi. Next base: position 30,671,481 of record NC_041049.1, on the reverse strand, counting down.
CTCACATGGGGTCACGACCCCAAGGTTGAAAAACGCTGCTTTACATTATTGTATTTGTTAAGTGTGCAGCAGTAGGGGCTACATGGCTTCAGGTTAAATGTCTGAAGGGGTACGGGACTGTGAATAGTTTGGGAAGCACAGACATAAAGGATATAACAGTATTGAGAGGTGAATATATTACTAGATGGTCCAAATGAAGAAGGTCTACGTTTTACTCTCCTTATCCGCAACTTTTCTTGTGAAAGTTTTTTTTTGTGGGATGTACAATATATAGCCCAGCTCTACCTCAGAGTTAAAACAACACTGTCAGTGTTGCTGTGAAGTTAGTGATAATGGAGTGAGGCATGGCACCGTCAGTGTGTCTCCTACATGTGGGGGCCATGCTGCATGCCAGTTGATTCATCATTTTGTGACAATGTGTGTCCACAACAGAGCGCACACGAGCGCAGACACAGCTTACCTCCTCCATGCTCTGAAGGTTGATTGAACGTGCAGTCTATTGCAGCCAGTGTCATGCACATCTTTCAGGCAACATTTTGTGTGTGTGTGCAACGGTTAAATGAGGCCCCATGTCTCTAAACTTAAGATCACACTGAAATTGTATTTTTGAGCCTGTTTTCTGTGGCAGCACAGAATGTATCTCTGAAACTCTGTACAGAGATAGTGGGCAGTGGCACTGCTTCAGGATACTGCATTGCATGATCTATTATAGTGCTAATACGAAGCAATAACCCAGTGCATTTTGGTGAAATGGCCCGATGACGTCCATCCTTGTGCTGAAATGCTACCTCCAATAACGGTATTGCACAAGACACTCTGGCAGATGTCAAATATGTCTTGGTTAAGCAGCTGACATTCAGAGCTGAACACACAGCAGCAGCAAGAATCTACCTGAATGCTGAATCATTTTGGTAGATTTGATGCTATGAGGTTTGTGTATGGACCCACTCTAATCTAAGTTTGTGTGTATGAAAATAAAATGTATATGAACTTGATGCTAATGTTGGAGCTGTGTGCTTGTTATGACGTGAGTGACAAGTATATGTTGTGTGTGTAGTGTGTATGTGAGCGTGGGATCTTTGGTGTGTGTGTGTGAGGATGTGATGCTGTGTATTTCCTCTCTGTGTGTCTTCTTCTCTGTCTTTGTCATTGCGTGTCCCCAGGTGTGCGTTTCTGTCTCTTCTCTGTCAGTGTGTGAGGCTTCCTGTTGTTTAAGCCCCCTAATCTGTCTTCAATGTGTGCAGTTCTGTTGTCTGTTCCCAGCGTGTGTTGCTTTGTGTAGTGTGTGCATGTCAGTATATGTGTTCCATGGCTGGATCATACCTGTCAAATTTTGGATTTGAAAATAAGGGAAATTTTCTGGCGCCCACTATGAGCCGTCCCACCTGCCCCACCAAGCTCCAGTATCCCTTACATTTTAAAATAGGTGTATAAGAAATCTAAAATACCCACTTGTCAACCACTTACTAAATACAATTATGTGATTAGAGTGTGGTAGGTCAACCTTTATTAACAACTGCACAATATGTGCACTCAGAAATTCATCTAAATGAGCTTTACATGCTGTACTGAGAAGTAAAAGTAGCGACTCCTGAAACTAGTATTTTGATACATAATAAGCTATTATTTATATATATATATGTGAAATATTACAGTTTTCTATATCGCCAAAATAGTAAACTCGATACATCTTGAATCTCGATATATCGCCCAGCCCTAATTCCTAAATTATAAAACAGCCTAAATAAAAACATAAATGTGTATATGAACACATTTGTTTATTTAATATACTTACAGTTTATATACAAGTCAACACGTTGCATATTTACTGTTAATTTCTCATTGCTTTTCTTTAGGTTAGATATTAACATTTTTTTTTCATTACATATTTTCTTTTAGTTTCTCATGCTCTCTCATGTGGTTCTCTGGTATTCACTAATGACTTATTAAACACATTTATTACAGACTTTACATTATTTAACACTTTATAAAGAAGTGTATATTTGTGGAGCTTGTGATTGGCTGATTTTTCATGGTGACTTACGTGGTTCCTTCCCCCGTGGTAGACGTTAAAATCTCAGTTATTAATCTTACAGAACGTGTAACTGTGTCCCATCCTGCTGCTCTTTATGAAGATGAACTCTCTGTTACATTTCACAATGTATTTACACCAGTTCTTTGGTTTTTTTTGCCGGAACGTCTTCATTCTTCATCTCTGTTCTGAGTTGTTTCCGGGTTTGTTGGCGCTGTCGGCACTAATATATCGTGAGAACTGCCACTCAGGCCATTTCAGGTGCAGTTCTCGTGAGGCTAGTGACGCCGTTCAGTTTAGTAAGACATCTTTCAATTATCATTCCAATAAAATATGGGATATTTACGGCAAAATACTAATATGGGGCGATGGCGGGAAAGAGGGGTAAAAAAATGGGATACTTGACAGGTATGGGTTGGATGTGTGTGTTGTGTGTAGAGAAAGTTAGAAGTGTGTGTGGTTTTGGGCTTGTATGTGTGTGGGCACTCTAGTTTTTGGTTTAACCTGATGAGGATAGCGATTGGTTTGGAAGTGCGTTCGTTTAGCGCGTGCCATGTGGGTCGTGCTCTCTGTGCCAGATTCACAAAGATCTGAAATAAAGGGTGGTAATTCAGTTGGGTCCCTAAATCCTTTAGTGACACAGTTTCATCACCTGCTGTGCTGAATTCACTAAGATTGCAGCAATCATTAGTGCACGAGCAGAACTGGTGCAGACCGCCCTTATTTAAATGAGGGTTTTGCACGTTTAATGTGGAGACGTCAGTGCGAGGAAGTGAAATTTGAGGCAGATGGACTTCTCTGTCTGCTGCACAAACATTTAATAATGTAGAAGACTAAATAAACAAATAAAACATTTTTTTTTTTAGTTGTTTTTTAAAACAACAACTTTAAAACCTTGTAATATTTTTCCCCCTCATTTAATGTGGGTGCTCTGTCCAGTCCTGTAACTTTGCTCTAATCAGTGCATGCAAAATAGGTAGATTAGGACAGAAACCATCCTATTGTTCTACCATTGCTCTGAGTTAATGCAGCAACACAGTCTGTCAATCAGTCTGCATTCTTTGAAAATTAACTACTGACCATCATTCAGCGCACTGAGCACCGCTATGTCACACACACTCTCATATGTCACCATTGTGCCATCAGTGATGATGCGTAAATTATGCATCTGATCTGCTGATTCTGAACTCACTTCAACACGACTCGAGACTTTGACGGTCAAAACATAGAGAGAAAGGAGATCAGTGGAGCAGTGAGTCTGAAACAATATCGATCCATGGTCATATTTATATAACCATCTCTACGCACAGTGAACCTCTTTTTCTCTTTCTGTCTCTCTCTCTCTCACACACACACAGACACACACAGACACACATACACACACACACACACACACACACACACACACACACACACACACACACACACACACACACACACACACACACACACACACACACACACACACACACACACACACACACACACACACACAACTGGAGCCTTTTGTTAATCTCATTGTGTTTTCTGTCCACATTAACTGCAGCGATGATCTCTGTGTGTGTGTTTGCACCTCCTTCTCAGTTGTACTATTTTTCTGTACTAAAACTATCACCACAAACAGTTCCAGATTTCATGAATCACATTGCTCTCCCTGCATAACTTTAATTGCATTTTCCCCTCCCATATTTTTGCTCTCCCTGGGAGATCCGCCTACTATGCATATTCATTAGAGGGAAACACGCTAAATGGATTGAGGGCGCCTTGGGAAGCTCAGCTCACGTCCACTCCTGATTCCCTGGGCTTTGTTCTCCTTATTAGCGCGTGGAGTGACGTTTGCACACGTTTTAATACCACTAAACCTCCATCCCTCTGTGCGCACTGGTGGCAGATTATAATCAGCAGCCTTTTTAAATCTATGACAGACATACGGTCCTGTTGGTTCGTCGCATTGTTGTGACCAGTCCTAGGCTATGTTTAAAACATGTCAGCTCTTTGTTTTTCCTGTGCTGTGTGGATGAGTGTGTGTCTGCATCCAGGGTCTAGGAAAGTCCCAGGAGTGACTTCAGAGAGTCTGCTGCTGGGTTTCAAGTCTGTACGGGGCATTCGCAGTACTGTACTTCTCCTGCTATGTTTTTCGGTATTAAAGACTGCTCAACTTAAAACTCTGGTGGTGACACAGACTAGCCTGAATCTCAAAAATATCTAGGTCAATTTTAAGTTAGTCAACTTTCAGTGAGGAAATGTTTGTGTTGCCTGGCAACAGCTTTGTCTCCTTTCCAGATGCAGAGCTATTTGTGTTGACGGAGCCAAATAAATTATTAAATAAACAAATAAATAATAATCTCTTCTCATTTATTGCTGTTAACTAATAAAATGCGCTTGTTGAGCAATTGTATTAAAGCAATATCACACTCAAGGTCCTGCTGTTGTGCTGAAATGTCAGCACAGGTGTGATTATTTGCAGCCTGTGGCCTCGTGCCTATGACCAAATCCCAATAGTGCTTATATTATTCATCATATAGGCTTATGAAGGGATCCCATTCAACGATGGGATCATGTCCACTTGTCATTTGCTTTGTCCATGTAGTAACGCTTCATGCAAACCAATCTTCCTAGCATAAAGAAAACAGACCGTTAGACAAATGGGAGGAACCAGCAAGGTAAACACAGCTAAACAGAGCAATCCAACCTGTGTGTGTGTGTGTGTGTGTGTGTGTGTGTGTGTGTGCGCGCACGCGAGTGAGAGTGAGAGTGCGAGTGCCAGTGAGTGCGAGAGAGAAAACATTTATTCCCTTAAGTGGACTCACTTCCCTTCAAGTCTGGAGGTCAAAGATGGAGCAGGATGAACTGTGTGACGCTACAAAAAAAAAATGGATTTTCACTTTTGGGATGTTTTAAAGCACTGCTGTGGCCTGCACAGTTTTAGATCAACATAACTTGTTTAAAATGCAGTGTTCTCTGAATGAGGACCGGGTTTATTTAACCCTCATCACACTGATCTGGATTGATTCACTATATCCAGTTCAAAAAAGGAGGAAAATTAAACAACAACCCACAGGTTGTGTCTCAGACAATAAACCTGGTCATGCCATTGTTGATTGACTCTTCTGCAGTATTTGGCTATAAACACACAGTTGATTATTGTAATACTATACATTAGTAGTGACACATGGAAACTTTCCTTTCCAAATACAAATTCATCGTTACTTTTTGGCTAAGTTTAGCTGAAGTCAGAGCTACTAATCACTGCTTTTACCCTTTAAATGGAGCAGCATGTCTGAACTCCATTGCCTCCAATCAGTGGTAATCAGAATAATAAATGGAAGCTCAGAAATTCTGTGGTTTTTGTACTGTCAAGTGTTTTTTTGCAGTGCCAGAGTAAAAAGCAAACGTCTCTGAAAGGATTTGATGTCTGTCCTTCAGAAGGTGGCTCTACAGGCAGCTAAAGCTAGAAAGAGAGCAAAATAATGTAGTTTTGTCTTTCAAGAATGTGTAATTTCTTGACAGAAGTCATTAAATGTAGACAATCATTGATGATGATGATGATGATGATGAAGATATAGCCAATTGTAGGGTTAGGTTAGGGGACTACTAAATATTCACTGGTAACAGGATAACACAGTTCAGGTTTAGGATTTGGTGTTTGGTGGTTAGGTTCAGGCTTTAAGACTGACCTTTTTGCTTCCACAAAAAATTAGGAAATGGTGTTGGCATGCACAAAACAATTCCGTGACAATTTCATGATCCCTCCAGTTGATGGATCATTTGGTTCCTGTTCTGAGCAGGAGTTGTAGACTTCAAGTACAGCTGAGCCTAGGGCAACTGATGTTTTGGCGACATCCACGGCCATTTTACAGAGCTTCTGTGAATGCATGGTAAGGAGGAACCTCCAAGGAAACACCAACACACCCTGCAGCACCTTTAGAACCATGTCCTAAACCAAACCTTGAGACGTTCAGGGTCTCACTAATCACCATTCCATTGGCTTTGGAAGTGCAATGGAATTGTAAAGTTAGCTTGAAAACACCCTAAAGCTGCAGAAAACCATCACAAACACAGGTCTTTGAACTTTGAATAGCTGTCTGTCAAAGAAAGACACATATGCCAAGTCTTATCACGTTTGTTCTACTATTCTTTGATTTCCCCCCTCTGTTTTCTTAATATTAATTGCTGCTGTAATGACAGAATGTCCTAATCATGATGTGAACTGTTTTCCAAAAGGTAAAGTATATGTAGCAGCACTACTGTGTCTGCAGGCAAATCCCCTCTGACTGGTCTTATTGTTGGGCTCTGGGTAAAACTCGGATTTCCGTGTATTTCCGAGGGTATGATTATGCATAAAAATATGGAAATGGGCCATTTTACTGCTGCAAATGTATAACATATCACTGGTATTTTGTGAACAGGACACATGTAGAATTCCAGGTGATTTCCGTGCGGTTCATTATAGTTGTGCAGGACTCCCAGGAACTCCACATACTCAAAATTGGTATTGCCACATGTGCACCTACACAACACGACCTAAGAAGAGAACTAAAATAAGATAAAAAATAGTTGCAATACTTTGCAGTCTTGTTCCAGGTTCTGCTGTCATAATATTCCCATCCTTTCACTCCCAATGTTGAAATGTTTTGTTTTTCAGGTTCATGTTAAATTTTGCAAAGGGTTACACTTTATTTCTGGCTTACTGGTTTTTGTTTGGCATGTTTGGTGAAGTATCACCCTTTCTTTCAAGCATTTCATTTATTTGGGCTTGAATTTGTGATGTTCTGTATTTGGTTACATTTGGATAAATAAATCAATACACTACGCTTTGCTCTCCAACACTCTTTGTTTGTGTTTATTCCTACAGAGTTTGTGAATATGTGTCCCAGTCCCAGAACACTGAAACACCATATAGGTATACCTGTATATATATAATAGTAATTTTAAAATTACTCCATTTTATTTTAAAATATTACTAATATCCTTGAGTGAGATTCCCAAAGTGGCATTTTCAACATATAACAATTCCTTATCTTGCCATATACAGTATATATATATATATATATATATATATATATATATATACAGTATATATATATATATATATATATATATATATATATAATGTGTTTTGCAACATGTAGAATTGTAAAGTTGATAATGAAAAAAATAGTTTGCTGTGGATTTGGTGCTGGTCTCTCTAATCTGAACCTCACCTTGTATTGCAGTGTTTAAGACAAGTCGATAGCCTCTACCATTAAAAGGCAATCGGTTGGCATTTATTTGAACAAAAGTTTTTGAGCGTCAGAAAAAGATTTTAGGTAGTATTTGAGAGGAGGCAGAAGTTCAGTGTTTCTGTGTAATTCCGACCGAGATCGAGATAATAGGCAAAGAGAATTGATCGTGCAATATGGTGCAGTAATTACCCTTAAAGCCAATGAGGTGTCTAATGGTTTAGTTTCCACTTCAAAAAGCTGTGCACACTCTTCCTTTCACTCTCATGTATCTTAAATTGGATCAAATGAAGACATCCATATAATAGTGTGGCATGGGCTACATTGATCCACATCAGAAGTTTGCATTCAATCAAACCAAGATCACACGAGTCTGTACTTTTAGTCTAGATGGTTGATACTCGATCAAGGACATTTCCAAACATACAGGGTTCGATTCCTGACAATAATTACTATCATCCAAATGTTTGGGTTAAAGGCTTGTAATTAGGAAAAAAAACAAACTGCCAACATGTGTATAAGCGTCACAAAGGCTGAGGGAGAAACCCAGTAACCAGTTTGTGAGTGTAACTGAATGCTGCCTCTTGTTTACAGATCTACACCATGGAGAGAAGACTGTCTACAAGCAGAGGCTCTGATGAACTGCACAGATTTAATTATGATAGGAATATTGCCAGAGATACATCATCAGTGCCAACGCCAACAATTACCACAAGGGAACTTAAAAACTACATGAAGGTATTTACTGTAATAACACCAGGCATCACACACACATTCACATTGGGACACATGTATTTGGCCCCACTTGTTTTTCAGTGTTTGGCCTGTACCCTTTATTCTTTCATGCTTCAGCATACATAGAACTTTTGGATAGTTCTATACTTCCAGCTTTATGGAAACAGTTTGGGGAAGGCCTAACCTGTCTAACATGACTCTGCCCCAGTACAACCTGTGGGATGTACTGAGATGGAGATTCTGAGCCAGGCCTTTTCACCCACTATCTGAGTCTGACCTTCTCAATTGCTTTACAGAATAAATCAGCACACATTCCCGGACATTGGTGGTGTCACGGTTAAGGAAGCAGGCTTGTAATTGGAGGATCACTGGTTGAAATCCAACCTGGGCCATTGCTGTGGGATTTTGAGCAACTGCTTTCGATAAAATGGTTGGGAAAATGAAATTGTAGAATTCCCAAAGAAACAAACTGACAAAAAGCCTTCAGAGAAAGTGATTTGCAAAAGGACCAACTTCATATTAAATTATAATAAATTGAAATGGTTGGTGAAACACTTTTGTCCATGTATAGTGTATGATTAATAAATGAATAAATAAATAAATTAAATTCATGAAAATATTCCTTTTAAAGTGATTCCACTGTACATCTTTGAGACATATTGACTGAAGTCTGTTTCACAGTGGGTGTGAACCTATAAACTGATGACTCGTGTGGGGTGTTACAACTTAGTGCACACTGTAGCTATGGAAGGCAATTTCTTTCTTAAATCCTTTTAAAGTAGTTTTAAAGTTTGCTATTTAAATCAACTCCGGCTCTAAGTGAGTTAAGATATTCTATAAATCAGCAAAAATTCTTCTGAGCACTATAAATAGAAGCAGGTACCTTGAAACCATTGTCACCTAATTACATTTCCTGTATTGATCAATACTGTTTTCCTCATCAATGTTTCAGCATTTGTTGACGGGAACAAGCCTCTGCCCCTCAAAGGCCAGATGTAGCTGCAGTTATTAATGAGCAATGCAGTGCAATGCATCACATCAGAACCAAGATGGAGGTGAGGGCTTATAATGGGGCACACGAATGCTGCACTGTGCTCAGAATTAATGGTGAGACTTGTGAACCTGGGGAACAGCAGGGTTGAAATGCACTTTGGCTGATGAAAACAAAAGTGTAGGGATGTGCGGTGGACCCCTATGGTACATCATGCAGAATGGGATGATTGGGATTATAATTTATTTACATCACTGCTGATGACAGGCAAAGAATTATAGGTATCATTAGATGCTCCATTACATTGATTAGGTAAACAGAGTTCAGAGATATATAGCGAATGTCCACCTGATTACTTGTAAGTGCAGCTGAACCCTCAGGTAATGACAGCTTATGTACACAGAGGGAAAAGAACATAAACTTTACATTCATTGTTGAAGCTTAGCTTACATCGATAACTAACATGTTACTGTATTTAATCCAAAATGTGCTCTCAACCTCTACTAATGCTAGTGTACCAGACATCCAAACCCATTTATTTCGTTCTCTTAAACTACAAGTTGACACAAAACAATTTTGGATGTTTATTTTGCAAAAACAAACAAACTGTAAAACCTAACCTAAAACCTATATTTCCCCCTGCTTTAATGTGGGTGCTCTGCTAGGTCCTGCAACTTTGAGAAACCAGAAACCAACCTATTGATCTGTTGATGCCATTGATCTGAGTTAATGCAGCAACAGAGTCTGTCAATCAGTCTCTGTCAGCAGCATTTGAGGATGATCTACTGACCATCATCCTGCAGGTCTGAGCTCCGAAGCAGCGGATGTCACGCAGAAATTGTGTAGCAGCTCAGCTGATTCTGGCCTGGCATCAACTCTACATTTTAAGAGAGTTTTAAGGTCAACATTTGGAGAGGAAGGCACAGGAGCTCCCTGGAGCTGTGCGTCCAACTCTGGAGCGACATCCATGGATCTCGGCGCAAAGTATCCTCTGTACAGCAGCCGCACAGCAGCCACACTGGACTCCACACGCGCTGCCTTGGGTGTCCAGCTTTTTCTCTCACACAGTTTACTCCGCATTTTTTTATTCAGTGGCTGTTAATATTGACGATTGTTTTATTTAAATTGTTTTCTTATACTAAAAAGTTTAACTGGAGTATTTTTTTTCTATCTTCACTGTGTTTTGTGTCAACCTTCAGGGCAGCCATGATTTGTATGTCAGCACCTGAATGTGGGTCATACTATTTTCACATGTAACAGTTGCATTTCCTCCTCCCATTTTTTGCTCCTCTTGTGAGATCCGCCTACTTTACATATTCATCAGACGGAAACGCGCTAAATGCATTGTGGGCGCATTGTGACATGCAGAACATGCGCTGCCCTCCTTCCCTAAGGTTTGTACCTGTTATTAGCTCGTGGAGTGAAGTTTGCACACGTTTTAAATAACACCCCTAAACCTTTAGTGAATGTGCCCCTGAGTCTGGTTAAAAAGTATGTTTTAAGAAGCTGCTCATTGTAGCTGTTGTGTAATTGATGTACGGTTACCTATCCAAGATACAATATCGTACAGTGGATGTTAAACACCACACAGTGCTGTCAGCCTGTTTGGAACGTAGGACAGTATTGAAAGTTCATTTTGCGAATTTGCATCCCTTTCTAAGCAAGAATGCCTCGTGGAAAGACAACAATAATAGAAATGAATTGCGTTGAATCTTGATTTTTCATTTTTAGCCTGATGATCTGCCTGCAAGCAACTGCCAGCACCACTCTTTACTAACACACTGATCTAACTGTAGTCCTGGACCTCCATGGGCTTGTGGGGTGGCCTTGACCTGGCTGGCTTGAGTGAGTTGCTGGTGTGTTCTGGGTGCCTCTGCGTGGGCGTGCGTCCCTTTCGGGTGCTCTCGTGGTTCCTGGGCGGTTTGGTGTTGCTCTCCTGCCCCCTTCGTGCACGTCTGGGTGGCTCTTGGAGCTGGGGGCCTGCGTGTTTCTCTGCCACTCTTTCCTCTTGCTCTCTGTCCCCCTGTCTTGGCCTCCCCCCCTCGCGGGATAAAACTCATACTGGGCTTAACTTTAGACACGTTAATCCCAAATACCTTTAGATACTACCATTCACTCATTCCCCCTGTTCACAGCCACCACCATTATAGCTAAGCTTCACGCTTGTCACTATACTGGCTTGATTACACAACATAATAAGCACAATATATTTTACAACTTCAAATCTCACCCTCACTGTATAACAATCTATTCTTCCCCACCCTTTTTATTTCCTATCTTGAGTCTCTCCTCCCTGCTCCCTGCTCCCTTTCCCCTCCCCCTCCCTCTCCACTTAGGTGCAACACTGCTCTCCCTTTTTATATCCTCCCTATAATAAAATATTTCTTACCCTTCCTTAGGGAGGGCTGGTGATGGTCGCAATTAAGCAATAAAATAAATCAATTTATTTTATTGCAATAACAAAACATGCATTGCTGTCTCATAATGATTGCACTTCTTGTCGTGTTGACCTTTGACAGCATGTGCAGACAAGGGGAAAAAAAATAAATATTTGTTGCAGTTTTATCACCCACAAATACTACACATTGTTGGCAGTCAATGTTCTCATGATAAACAATTTTCATACAATGTATCCTCTATAACTGATGGGATGGAGGAAAGTTGTGTTATTAATTATTAGATGATATAAGGCACTGCACCCATGTGATAGGTGGCGTACTTTAGCAGGGGAGAGGGTGCACTTGCACAACAACAGGATACATAAGCTTTACAGCATTAAATTCCGCCAGCATTAAAAATTACAGCATTACAGTCCAAATATGTAGGATACAAGCTCTGCCTTCCCTGAATACATGCAGCACCGTGGCCTAAATGTCAAAAGTTTGTTTTGTGAGGGTGGGGAGCTTCGAGGGGAGCTAAAAGAGAGCGCGCACGTTGACTGTGTTTTGCGCCATACAAGTACAGTCGCAATGAAGTGCAGAGACTCTCACTGAAACGTGTGCTGACAGACTCTAAATCTAAATACTTCTGATGTGTAATTAGGATTTTTGGATGCGCGCATCGGGCACCGATGCAGATTGGTTGCAAGTAGCTGCAATGCTGACATGACAAAAAAACATAAATGGCATTTGAGAGTGAACTTTTCATTGTTTTCATTCCATGCTCCGTCTCAACCTCTGCTTAAAAGACGCTTTAGTGCTCAGATATAATGAAATACAGCCACTCCACAGACACGTTGGCCCATTTCCGCACAAGCGTTTGCTAGCTGCGGTTTTTTCTTGCGTCATCACAACATCTTGTTTCGGCAAGTTGTTTTGGTAAGAAAAGTGTTTTTGTATATACATTCATCAGTCCCCTAAGTCTTCAAAGTTTTAGGTAAGGAAACATTCATTCAGAAAACAAGATTATTAAGAAAGCATCAGAAACAAAATTGTAACTAATGGTAAACATTGGTGGAAATCAGAATTCAAGCATTAAAACATAGAAATGATAAGAATAAGCTATGTTTTGTAATTATGAAGGGGTTTACAAACTTTTTACATATTCAAAGATGTAAGAAGTGTCAGCTGTCGACTCGTCTTCTTGTTATTGCCATCAGATGAGCAGTGTACCAGGCACAAATAAACAGGCCAAAGGTTTGACGTCTACACACCAGCTGACCTGAAATCATCCTGCATCAACCACACACTGAGGACCAGGTGATGGCCGACAGCTCAGAGTCATGGGTGTCATGCTAAGAAATCAATAGCAGGTGCTACTTCCTAGAAACACTGGATTCTCTAATGGATCACCTTTGTGCCATTGCAACTTGCTTTTTTAAGCCACCGAAAAATAAAACATCACTGTCGTCACTACATAGGAGTGATCAGTGTAGAGATACGTCAGATATTGGTCAGGTGAAAAAAAGGGAAACAAAGGGATCAGACGTTAGAGGTAAACTGGATGTTTTAGGCCAACCAAAAAAAAAGCTATGTGAAATATTTAAAGAGAGAAGCTTTTTTAGTTAATGGATTAGTTAATAAACTTTATCCTTGTGTTGTGCTAATATTTTTGTTAATCATGGGTCCAGTGGACCAACTGCATTTGAGTGTTTTTAATGCCACTCAAATTATTCTATACTGAAGAGATGTTTTTTTACTCCCAAATGTCTGCAAAAAGAAATTCAAAAAGGTTTTTTTCAAAGCTATATTGCTTGTCCCAACATGGCTGCTTCCCATGGATTGTATTTTAAGGTATAAAATCTGTCAAAGAAGTACAAAAAAAAATTTTTTTTCAACAAATATGCACATTTATTGGTGATACATAAAATACAATTGTAAACATGACTAGTACAGGTAGCCTTTAATGTCAAATGGGAAGCCAGCATTGAAAGAATGAAATGGGGCGACAAGTTTGCAGCAGAGTTTATTTGGACACTGCTCACATTTCACATTATAATAGAGGGCAGGATCAGGAATTTCAAAGTCAGAGATGGAAACTCTTTAATGTGTCTCCTGCTCTGCACAGCAGAATCCATGAATAGGGTCTATAGTGGCACAGTTAAGTATGTTAGATTCATAAATGTTAACAATTTAAGTAGCTAGTTTGACATTATAGGCTTTTGTAGGCTTGCTTCATTTTGTCAGCACCTTTAAACTTAAAGCTAGTTAAAGAAGTGTGGTCTCTAATGCGTGTTTTCATTGAAAGAATAGTCTGTTGAACATAAAGCACCACATAAAGTCAATCCATATGTGCAGTGAACATCAGATGGCTCCAAACAGCAGCTGCTGGCTGCATCCAGGTTGTGTGTGTGTGTGTGTGTGTGTGTGTGTGTGTGTGTGTGTGTGTGTGTGTGTGTGTGTGTGTGTGTGTGTGTGTGTGTGTGTTCAGGAACCTGCAAGCGCAGTGGAGCTTCAGCAGACTCCCCCAGAAGCACAGGCAGAATACTAATAGTGCCAAGCTCACCTCCGTCCTCTCTTCTCCCTGAAACATACAAGGGCAACACTGCATTAATCATAGATTCACATCCTTCCTCTCGCCTCACACACATGCACACACACACACACACGCACACACACGCACACACACACACACACACACACACACACACACACACACACACACACACACACACACACACACACACACACACACACACACACACACACACACACACAAAAGCCAACATTTAAATAAAGTGTAAGCGTTTTCAGTGTTTTACACATTTTACATTTTAAACATTCTAGGGGTGAACTGGAAATGTCCCTGCTCATGCTCCTATTGATGGACAAAGTCTCAGCCATGGCCCAGCTTAAGTCAAAACAAAGACAACAGAAACACACTCCCTTTAAACAATGAGGGACCAACACATACCAACCACAACGATGAACTGACACCGACTCACTGACATACAAAACCTAAAGAGAGCGTGATGATAAGTGATTACAGCTCAATGTTGAATGTGAAGGACAGACACAACTGCCCAATGACAAACTCCAATGTAATTACAAGAACACAACAACTAACGCACCCACGCCTTTCGACACGGAGAGCAAGACAGACAGGGAAGAGGGACACGGAAACAAACGGAGAGAAAGACAGAAACAAAGCAAGAAAAAGGCACACCATAATGATTTCACTCCCACACAACTATGCACACTTACACCTGTGAGCAGAAAGCTATATCACAGACATGAAACAACACCTTAGCCAACATAGCTGAAGAGGTAGAGAGAGGCAGAGAGAGGCAAAAAGCAATGTCTTCTTCTCCTTTGAGTCATAATGTGTATCGTGATTTTCCTGGTTTACTTTTAAAGAACTCTGGTGGCGGGGGAACAACTCTAATTTAGAGAACAGGAGCAATCGGAGCGCGCCAACCTTCGCCAAGTGCCAAATACCCTCTTTGCCAGATATTGGCAGTTACCTGGATCAGTGTTCCTGACCATGAAACTATATTAATTTACACTTTATATGCTTGTAAGAAATTTTTATCTCCATTAGTATTAAAGCTGATATCCAGAGTTCCAGAGAAATGTATGTTTATGTATGATTCTTTTGAAATGCAAAAAAATACCTAATTATTTTTTTTACTATGGTCTACTGCCGGTGGTCATTTATATACATTAATGTATATAAGTCCCGCCTTTGTTCTATAGACCCCTATATAAATGGAAACAATCGCCGAGGGCGCCCAGCCAATAGGCTTCGACTTACTGATTTTGAGACTGTCAATCAAAGTGAATGGCAAACAGATAAGTATGATTTTGGCTCTTATCTGACCCACAGACATATATCATTGCGACCCGATGCAACCTTCTTATGTTCCGCGATGCAGGTGCAGAAAAGTAGAGGCGTGGCTTCTGGTAGATTGCTGAGGCAGGGGGAGGAACTCCAGCTGTTGAGGGCGGGACTTCAAGATGTCCTCTCAGAAACTCCAGATATCAGCTTTAACAATGCAGTAGGTACAAATGTATGGACACCCCATTTTCTAACCCGAAAAATGACCATGTAATGCATAATCCCCAGGGAACAACCTGACTTGACTGAGTTAAATTTCATAAAGATCGGTCAATTACAAACTGAGATATGAATTTTTGAGAATTTGCCAATGATGTGAAATAGTGATTAAGCGATTATTGAAACTCATCAAGAATCAGCATGTTGATCCAGATCCCCTCCAAAATGTAATGGAATTTTCCATGGCGTAAGGTCTATCTTTGGTTAAAATTCTGCAAAAATCTGTTTGTTAGCAGGATTACATCAAAATCACCAGTCAAACAAATAAATAATTTTTCTTGACTTTTGCCTCTTTGAAAATGCAGCAAAAACCGCTGAAACAAGTGGTGCATTCACACTGCTTTAATCCCAGATTCGGTCTGAATGGGCGGAGGACAGTTGGTTTGGCTCAGTTTGCGCTCAGAGCACAACTTCTGATCCGCCCCCAAACAGCCTCTGGTGCAGTTGCATGAGTTAATAGCTTGAGTGCGCCGCCACTGCAGTAGAGACTTCTCTGGGGAGAAAACCAGATGGCCCAAACAAGGCCGAATATTCGAGCAAACGAATCCTAGACCGTTTTAAATGTAACCTGTCGTTGTGGATGCACCCTAAGTAACCTGTACAGTTCCTCATCCCAAAAGACAATGTGATTTCCATCCACATGAAGCGTACACCAAACCAAGCTTAGGGAAGAAAGATTGACTTCCTTCATCTTGTGAAGCAGTAGGAAGAAGCAACTTTTTCAAAAACAGATCAACCTGCAACTTCTGATGAGTATGAATTACAAGTTTACTCTGATTTTTCAGGAAGCGATTTTCCTATGCTTGCAGAAGATGAGCAACCTCCCATTGCACAGTCAACCTTCAAAGCAGTGAAAGCTATGTTCTCCATTGGCCTCAACCTGCTGCTCCTGCTTCTGAGCTGGTCAAAGATACCATCCAGCAGGGTACAAGTCCTGCAGTGATCTCATCTTCTGTTCAAACTGATGCAACACAGCCTCCTCAGAACGTTATCACTGAAGAACCAGCCAAAGTGTCTGCTGCTGTTGCTTCAGAGAGTCTCTGTGAACCACGGCCACAGATTAAGGACTACAACCTGAAACCGAGCCACAGCAGACCAAGAATTTTGAGCAAACTGAGGTAAATCAGGAAACCAACTTCTGACTTTTACGAGACCCAAGAAGTCAGGAGTGTAACCAATGTGCAAAGTGGATGTAGCTTACCACATAAAAGAAAAAGAGAAGGAACTGTCAAAGCTCAAACTTCATCTAGACCTTTCAAAGAAGGAGTCACAGGAGAAAAGCCAGGGCAATACCATTCTCTGACTTTCATTGGACAGGTCAAAAAGAAATTGAACCAATGTTTGAAAGACCAGGGATATCTAATGAAACAGGAAGATGTTTTCTCTCATGGTCAAAAAATCAGGAAGAGGAACTCAGCAAAGTATACTGAAAAGGATGGAAAAAAATTCAACGGCAACAATTACAGCAGTAATATTTATGATCTTTACAGCAGGGGTTCTCAACTGGTACATTTTGCCACAATCATTAAATCCCAACCCACAATTTGTCAACCAATCAAATTTAGTTGAAAACACAGATATATAATCTTTTTTATAACATAAATCTATATATTTTCCTGTGCAACATGTATTTCACAGCATGCCAGTCAAAATAAAAGTTTATTTCAAAATAAAAGACAAGTCGAACATGAGAGACATTAAATATTTTTTTTATTTTTGTCCAGCTTTCCACAACCCACCCAGTACAGTCCGTGACCCACTTTTGAGTCCCACCAGTAGAGAATCGCTGCTTTACGGGAAGGAAAAATAAATAAATAGGGTGCGGCCAATGCGGCAGTGCAAACCAGGACTGCGCATCTTCATCACGTCACAATGCACCCACAAACCACTGAGCGTGTTTCCCTGCTGCGTCATTTATGCAGCGTTGGCACAATATTCACAAATGAGAGTGTGCGTGACACAGAGCTACTCAGGAGCTCAGACCTGCTGGATGATGGTCAGTAGATCATCTTCAAATGGTGCAGACGGATTAACAGACTCTGTTGCTGCAATAACTCAGATCAATGGCATCAACAGATCAATAGGACGGTTTCTGTCCAAATCTGCCCGTTTTCCATGGACTGATAAGAACAAAGTTACAGGACCTGGCGGAGCACCCAAATTAAATTAGGGGGAAAAATATCATTAGGTTTAAAAGGTGTTTTTTTTCTTATATTTATTTTGCTTAAAAAACATTATTATTATTATTATTATTATTATTATTATTTGGTTTTCTACAAGATTAAATGTTTGTGCAACAGACAGAGAAGTCCACCAGCCTCCAATTGAACTTCTTCAAATGTCATTTTGTGCTTCTAAACCATAACAGACACTGAACATCACTGTGAACTGAACATTCAGAAACGAGCTTCACATAATGTGGGGAAAGTGAAAACTCTCACAGCTTTAATAACAGAATGGAGGCGTCATGGTCTGTATGCAGGACGGTGTCTGATCGTGGAGGGAAATTGGGTGGGAGCGAGTGAAAGCAGAATTGTTTTTACTTACATACTGCATATATATAAAATAATATTTTTGTGGAGCGGGGAGCTGTACTGACTTGTATGCATTCACGGTGAGAAGAGCATAATAAAGTACAATAATATTTAAAATGTAAGATATCACTAACCTGGAAAGAACCAGATTGATGTGTAGCCCTCCCTCTAACTGGAGTTCCCCACACTGATCTGGGTCTGTGTTTGGTGAATCCTTTTGGAACCAGGGAGGGACACATGAACAAAATGCTTGAGGCTGATTGGGCGAAGCTCCTGTCCACCATGATTTGTTTTAGCCAATCACAAGGTAACAAATGATGATGTCGTCATCGGCATGCGCCACAGAGATGCTACAACAACAACAAGGCTCCGCTTTGCTGTCTTTACCGTACAAAAATGCACAAAGCGCCTCTCGGTGTTGCTCTTTCAAAAAGGAAATGCTGGATTCTTCTAAAACTGATATTTATAGCAGCTTCCACATGTTCATCCTCCTGCATCAACATCTTTCTATTTTGATTAGGAGCTATGCTAATAGCGGTAGCCCAGCTAGTTCCCCCCCTCGCAACTGCGCATGTGCCAGTTTCGCTTCATCACTCCCGGATATCCCGCCCTAAACCACAACACTGCCCCATGATTGATTCTAATAAGTTCAATTCGGTTTCGAAAGGCAAAGGCGAGAACAAAACAAGATGGATTCTTGTGTTTGTGAACACCAGGAGAATCATCTTGCAGGCAAGGTTAAGATAGCTCAGCCAGTTTTTAATAGTAGTTAATAATTATGTATAAAATGTATTGCGTTAATTGCTTGTTTTTTTTGCAACCCAAACAGCGCGGAACCTTTCTCATTGCACACGTTTCCGGTATACTCATAACACTGATGCACCGAGTACAACAGTAGAACCTGAGGAGAAGTCTTTGTGGGTGTTAATTTTAGTTAAAGAAAACACATCGTATGAAAAACTAAAGCCTAGTTGTGTGCAAATTGTGCAAGAAAGAGTTTGTGGATCAGCGGAACTCTTTCTCCTCCAGCCTTCCAGCAGAGCCTTTCCACCTCAGTGCTAACAGCAGCTAGCACCTCAATGCTAACTATGTAGCAACTAGCACAGACAGCGGTTCTTTGGACACTACATTACTCCGAGCAGACAGAGTGGCCAATCCAGACAAGATGAAATGGTTCAGAGCCAAAATGAATGAGTCAATGACTGACAAATGAACAAAGTCAGTGGATAAATGGTTGACAGTCGACCACTTTGGTGGTACATGATCTGGTGCTACTACTACTAGAAGCAGCCCTTGGGTATAGTCTCACATACAGTGGAATGTAAATGGTTCAACTCTGTTAAAAACAAACAATGCATGACTTTATAAAGCCACTTTGTTATACATAAATGTTTTCATCTGCCACAATAATGTAAATACCTCAAATTGAGGGCGTTTCTCAGCAATTTTTCGGTGAGATTAAAAAAGAGATTAATTAGATGAATTAATCACATAGCATAATTAATTAATCACACAATATTCTTAATCTATTGACAGCACTATCTATACTATAATGACGGAAAGGTCTGTGTGCGTGCGTGGGGAGCGAATATCTCCCCGACGCGGTGCCCGTTCGACCTGAAACTTTGTTGACGACTTCCAAATACCCCGAGTTTGTGCGTCTGTTATTTTTGAGTAATTTGATAATTTCCAAATGTTTATTTTAATTTTGTTTCACTTCTGGACGTTTCAAAACATTTATTTACGTTAGTTTGACCATACGCTATTTAGACCGGACAGATCTCACCTGGAAGTTATTGACGGCAATGGCTGCTGTGTTGAAAGCTGCAACATTTCTTCGCGGCGCGTGTGTGAGAGAGAACCAACGGAGGAGATTAGAGTCTCAGGTAGAGAGTCACACACACACACACACGTCGATCAGGTGGGCTTCACTATTGATCACCTTCTACGTGACATGCGTTCAGGTACAGTATGTGAGTGTTGAGTGTATAACGGACCACCATTTAGTCCGGTTACAGTCTGTCACGACACCCGTTCATAGCGTGGTAGTGACTGTAGTGTTACGCTCTGAGTCAGATCTAAGTGTTTACATAGTGAAGGTCACCTGATTACTCACGACACACCTGCCACTACATCTAACTACTAAAAATAGATACGTTTAGTGAAAGTTAGACAGGTACACGTGGATGAACTGGTGCGCATTAATTTAGAATGGATTGAACCCCCCACCCAACACACAACATACACACACACACACACACACTAAACGACAGCAAAAATATGAAAATGACTCAAAATAAACAAAACTAAATATTTATACAAAGATTACACAAAAGACAACAGAAATGCACAAAACTACACAAAAAAAACAAACAAAAACAAACTTAAATACACAAAATGACTCCAGAATCACACTACAATGGCAACAAAAAACAATAATTATACAAAAAATGCACAAAAATACAAAAGAGAGATACAAAAATACATGACTCCAAAAAACATACATTACAAAAAAAAATTAAATATTAAAAAAAAAAAACAGCAAACATTTATGCACAAAAAGACAACAGAAAGATACACAAATACACATGACCAAAAAACATACGATTCAGAAGAATACACCAACAACACATTTATCATGCGCATGTTCCATAGAATTAAACCAGGGAAATTGCACATGCTATTACCCCATTTATAATACTACAGAGTATTATTACAGTTATTATTATGCCCATAATTGACAACTCTACTTAAGCTCCCACTATATGAATACATACTTCCGACGGGCACTCGACTAGACTTAAAAAAAACATACATTACAGAGAAATGAAACAAAAATATGAAAATGGCTCAAAATACATAAAACTAAATATTTATACAAAAAATACACAAAATGACTCCTGAATCACACTACAATAACAACAAAAACAATAATTATACAAAAATACATACATTACAAAAAAAAATTTTAATTAAAAAAAAAAAAAAAAAACAGCAAACAATTATGCACAAAAAGACAACAGAAAGATACACAAATACACATGACTCCAAAAAACATACGATACAGAGAAATACACCAAACAAAAAAATATGAAAGTGATGATGAAGTCATGCACATGTCCCATAGAATTAAACCAGGAAAATTGCACCCACATTTTGCACCCGCAAATATATCCCTTATGCTCCCACATGAATGCATACTTCCGACGGGCACTGTACTAGTTCATAATAAACATCATAAAGTTGTCTAATCACTGCGTTGGGTTCGTTCAGGAGCAATCGCACACACGGAGGGAGAGAGAGAGAGAGCGAGAGAGAGAGAGAGAGAGAGAGAGAGAGAGAGCGAGCGTGCGCTGAAACACTCCGGATAAAGTAAAAAATAGCCAGTTTATGAAAGGGATAAACAATAAACAGCATGAAGTTGTGTCCAGATTCTGACTTAGAGTCCGATTGATATGATCACTGCCTGTTATGATTGGCCAAGTCGTTTGAAGGGCACCCTCATCAGCCAATAGGGTGTGGCCTATGTCACGGAGCGGCCTTTACGTGATTTTTTTCTTGGAAAATTTCTGAATTATTCGAATGCGGCCAATACAGCGGCCAATAGCCTGGAAAATACGGTAATAATAATAACAATAATGATAATAGTGGTAGATAAATGTTGGCTTTAAATTTTTTGGGGGATTAATGGTTTCTATTTTGTAACATACTTCTGTCTGCAGTCTTTATTTGAAAGTCATTTTTTCCTTTATTCTGTTAAATATTACAGAACCAATTTAATTGCTGTTTAACTACTTTTAACTAATCTGATGAATATAAAATATATTTCACCCATGATCATTTTAACTTCACCTCAGTGCTACTAAATTTTTCATTATGCAACTAAATATTTTAACCTGTAAACACCGGTACAACCACCTTAAAAAGTAAGCGTACAGCACTGATTAAGTTGTCCAAGACAAACAGTGGATTACAATACTGTATTTACAAGCATGTACATCAGATTTCTATTGTTTCCATTTCACGAATGTATAAGTGCCATTTGAACATTTCTTAATGGCACAATGTGAGCCAGCCATATTGACTTATGGTGCTTAAAAAACTAAAAATAGTTTCATAGTTCAGTTATCACAACAAATAGGGCGCTGTGAGATCAGTTTGGTTATTGGACTTTTGACCATATATCCTCGAACATGTGAAGTTACATTGTAAATTCCAACTAGTGCTGAGTGGTATGACCAAAACATTTAAATCACAGTATTTTTCAACATTTTAACCATTTCTAGGTATATGATGGGTTTTTTCCCCCAAGCATGACTGGGTGTTAAATACATGATTTAGAGCACACACAACACACAAATCATGTGCTCCATCATCAACCTTCATTAGCATGATTTTATTGTCACCTAATGTAAAAGATCATAAAATAATACCACAATGATGTCCGAGTCCTGCTGATAAAGATCTGATGTCCTTCATTTCCATAAAGTCCACATGCTGCATAACTCACACCAGACAATCTCACATTCTCTTTTCAACAACACCTACTCCAAGTATGCACAAGTACACACACCCACACAAACATAAAAAAAACAAAATCCAATTCGACGCTCTCCCATTTTCTGCTCCATCGCTCTGAGCAAAATGTGTGGGAAAGAGACACAGAAGCATGCAGATGTATCTGTGAATTCAATTTCTAAAACTACTTTAAGGAAAACAAAATGATATAATATTTATATGACTTAAAAAAAACAACTTGGGTCCATCCTGTGCTGTGAGTTGTTCTCATTTACCCAATGGGAGCCCTGGGAACATCGGTCTGAGAAGAAGCGCAACATGAGCTGTAACACTGTGACTCCGCATTTTATCTGTAATTAATAGATGCTACAGAGGGAGACAAACAGTCTAGCACAAGAAAACTCTGACAATTAGCAGGTTGAACTGCATGGTGGCTTAATTGGAACACAGTGTATAAGTCGAGAAACAATCTGAGACAGAAGTATCATTTTGTACGTCTGGAGATGTACAATGAAGAGTTTTCTCAGCAAAGTTGACAGAGCAGTAAGTGTGTTTTATGTTTCTGTGTCACATCAACACTGTAGTTTGTGGAACCTCTACACGCAATCTGAAACACGACATGTATGGCGTTCTCTATCGTCTTGGGACTATCTCTCCAGCTAGATACATATTTCATATGTATGGAGAATGACCCCCCTACATGGATAATTCTTTAAGACAGTCTAGATTGCCTGGCCACGCCCCACAAGTTGCCTATAAAACACCTGTTCAGGCGTGGATTCAGTGATTGTTTGATCTCCACTCAGTCAGAGTGCAGTGTGTCAATCCGTTCAATTTAGAAAATTCAGTGTGTGGGTTACAGCATATATCTGATTACCTGTTGAGGTTTGGGCATCTGTCTGCGGGCCCTGGATTGCTGTTTCCGCAATCATGTACAAAACTTTTATTTGTACAGTGGGTGAGGAGGCCTTCCGTTGGCCGTATCGGCGCTGCGGGCGACCCTGAAGCGTATTGCTGTTGTGCAGCTGACCCGCTCAGAAGTTGAGTGCAAACCATTCTCTCTCTCACACTCCAAGTCCTAATCTCTCACTCTGTGTGTGAAGAAATGTGCTGTTTACTAGCATAAGCTAACTGAGTGCCACGGCCGTTTGTATACAAGGAAGTGTGTCGCTGAGCATCACACTTAGGTCCCGCCCCACTGTAATGGCAGCTATGGCTTGCTACCAGGAACATCTTTGTGTGGGTTGTGGCATTTCAATGCCTTCAGAGGATGGCCATGATATGTTTGCATGCAATTGTATTAGAGGAGAGTCCACAATCCTGTATGGACTGCTTTATCATGCTTACACGCACAAGAGAGGCCCGTTGTCGGTTTTTTGCTATAAAACGTGTAGGTTACCCTCTTCATGCAGTTCCCAGTGGGAAAACTATAAGAAGGGCGGAGCCTATGAGAGGTTGGGGAGAGTGTTCAGGGCAGTGGCAGGCTACCCTTCCTTCCCATTATCGAGCCTACGTCGGTCCATCCTCAGACCAGCCTACTCTCTCCCCCGACTCTGGAGATGGAGGAGGAGGAGTAGGAAGAAGGGGAGGACGTGGATGGGGAGATTGTCTTATTTTTTGAAGAATGTGACCTCATTTATGGGAAGGAAATGGCAGGCAGCACCTCTAAAGGCCTCTGCTTTGAGGAGGTTATTGGCAGGGCAGCCAGAGCTCTGGGCGTTGCCCTCCCTGAGAACCTTGGGGTACCCTCCTCCCGTTTGAGGAGGTTGGAGAGGCACCCACTACACCAATGCAGGTGCCTCTTCTGCCTGATTTAAAGGAGCAAGTGTGCAACCAATGCAGTGCAACGGTTACACACAGGTGGTTTGCATCATGTCAGATACTGTCTAACATGCAGGACAGCGTGGGCCGCTCCGCCATGTGAACCCGTCTCTCAAGCCACTGCTCTCTACCTCCAGCTCTGTCTTAGGTAGGGCTACCTGCCCTAGCAATAATTGCCAGATCATGGATGGTCTGCTAGCAAAGATACACAGGGCTATGGCCACACAGACCAGACTGGCTAATACTTGAGCCATTAGGCCCCTTTACTTCCGTCAACTGTCTCTACAGGTACAGGGTGGTTCCAAGGGATCTTGCGTTGTGGATGAGCTCCAGTCTGCTTCTTCATGTCTCTCCTCTCCTATGAAGGAGCAGGCAATAGCTTCAGGCAGAGCTTTGGCTTCATTCTGTGGCTGTCTCAGTCTGAGCTTCTGCAGGGTGATCGAGACTGTTTTCTTAAGCTGCCAGTTGATTCTTCGGCTGTATTCAGAGCAAATGCAGCTAAAATGTTGCTGCAAGCTCAAGAAAGGGGTTGCTGTGTGCAAGCAGTCTCTGGTGACTTACGTAGGAGGGCTAGAGGTTCAAGGCAACCAAGAGCCTCAATGCCTTGCTCAACACTACATGTCCCACAATTCCTTGTCTGGAGGCCTCTCGCTGTCATGGTACAGGGGAGAGGGGGACAACCCACTACTAGAGGTCAGGGGTCCTCAAAGTGCCCCCCTCCAGCCAGCTAGCCAGCCACTTTATGTTAGATCATCACATTAGCAGCATGACTAGCCCTGGGTGCGGACCCATGGGTGGTGAAAACTATGTCCTATGGCTACCGCCAGCAGTTTTTCCACAAACCGCCTGTAACAAAGTCAGCCACCTTCACCTCAGTACATGACCCTCAGTACGCTTGTATACTGCGGGAAGAGCTGTCCCCCCTTCTAGAGGAGAAGGCCATAAGAGAGGTGAGGCACAAGGACCATCAAGCTGGGTTGTTCTCCCACTACTTCCTGGTCCCAAAGCGTGACGGGGGGCTTCATCCTATTCTGGACCTCAGAGAGCTAAAAAAAATATCTCCGTTCCCTGGGGTGCAACATACCTTCATAGTCTGCCTAAACCGCTTCCAATTGACCACTTTCTGGTCAATTGGGGTCTTTGTCTTTGTCTCATGGGTCTAATGGCTGCCATGATACAAGTAGTCCCTCTCGCTCTCTTGCATATGTGGCCTGTCCAAAGATGCCTGTTGAGAACAGACCTTTGTCCACAGAAGTCCCAACGTACCCCAGTGGTGGTCTCTCAGGGACTCCACAAGACTCCTTTGCTGGGGGAGGGACTCGGCCAATATGGTATTCCTAGTAGGCTGGGGCGCTGTCCACGAAGGCTGCGGGGTCAAAGCGCTCTGGACTGGCCACTGGGTAACCCAACACATAAACATGCTGGAAATGAAAGCTGTCCTCCTCGCACTTTGGCAGTTCCTGCCAAGGTTGAGAGGCTACCACGTCATTGTCAGGACAGACAGTACCAGCATATATCAACAAGCAGGGAGGCCTAAGTTCCACCGCCCTTTGCAAGCTGGCAACCCAACTGAGGCAGTGGGCTCACCCTCTCTTTTGTACCAGGACTGTTAAACACAGTGGCGGACATCATATGGAGAGGGAGTCCCCATCCAGGGGAGTGGCAACTCCATCCTCAGGTAGTCAAGGAGATTTGTCGTCACTTTGGGAGGGCAGTGGTCGACCCGTTTGCTTCGAGGGAGTCGACACATTGCCGACTCTCCCAGAAACAACAATCCACCTCTGGGATGGGATGCTCTGGAGCACCAGTGACCCAAGGATCTGCTCTACGCCTTTCCCCCCTTAGGCCTTCTCCCACCCCTTCTCCAAAGGATCCACATGGAGGTAGTAAAGTTGCCCCTAGTGGCCCCCCTTTGGCCCCGCATGCCATGATTCTCAGCGATTCCACCTCTTTTGGATGGAACACCACGGGAGCTCCCGCTTCTCAGGCCAGCAGGACCCTGTTCCACCCCTTCTCTGCAGGACTCAGACTGGTGATCTGGCCCCTCAAAAGGACAGGCTCCTTGCCTTAGGCTTGTCTGAGCCTGTAGTCCGGACTATGCAGGAAGCATGGGCACCATCCACCAGGGTTGCTTATTTGTACCGTTGGGGGGTCTTTGCTGATTGGTGCGGAGCATGCAAGGTGGATCCCTACTCAGCGCAGCGATCAAGGCTGTTCGCATGTGCGTACTCAGTGAGGACAGTTGCTCCTTGATTTTGCATTTCTTCAGAGGTGCCCAGGTACTTACAGCCCAGAAGAAAAGGCCCTCAGTCCCTCTATGGGACTTAGGTATGGTCCTTAATGCACTGCAGCATCCCCCCTTTCAGCCTCTTGGGGTGGCAGGGTTGAAATGGCTTTCCCTCAAGACTGCATTTCTGTTAGCAATGGCATCTGCTAAGAGAGTAAGTGAGCTTCATGCACTTTCAGTTCACAGCGACTGTTGCAGGTTCTTGCCAGGGGTGTCGGGTGTAATTCCCCATCCCAACCCAGCTTTTCTACCTAAGGTTTTATCCGAGTTTCACCTGTCCCAGTCAATTGAGCTGCGCTCTCTTACCACCACCGGCTAAGGCGTTTGGCAGCATACATCCATATTTCATTTAAATCTGAAAAAGGAAAAAAAAATATTGAAGATGACCAGTTTTTGGATTGTTTACACGCAAGTCTCAACTATGGTCTCAGTCATTAGCAGCGTTGAAGGTGAGCTTTTTACTGCTGAGTCACTAGATTGAAGCTTAAAATGTAAGCACACTTGTCACGGATAGTACATGAAATATGATGCAACAGAGAAACTTCCTTTAGAACATGTTCCTTGTTGCACACAGTCTGTCTCTGTGTTTCTGTATAACAGCGTGTTTGACAATGCCTCAGCTAAATGCTTGCTCTGCTGTTAGCTGGTAAAAAGCACAAAGACCATGCTTGATCTTGTTGGTATGACTTTGTAGTTTGGCTCACGTCTCAGGGATATACAGTATTGTTTTGCACTGAACTAGCAATGGCTACAAATGAGTTGGTTTAATTCAAGTTCAGGTTTTCAAGGAGAAAAAAGCAATACTGTATTCATTTAAAAGAAGCACTTTCAACAAATACTGAACCTTTGCTGTTGTTTTGCACGATATTTGCTGGAGCAGAGAACACAATACACATAATTTTGTTCAAAACTATTAATCATGATTAACTAAGTAAAACCATGCAATTATTATTATTATTTTTTCTTTAACAACACCAGTTTTCACACATTAGGATAATTGCACAAAATAACTACAGTATTGTTGTATGTTATAGCATTGCTTCCCAAACCTTTCACAGTCCCGTACCCCTTCAGACTTTTAACCTGACACCAGGTACCGGTTTTATAAATCAGATTTTTTTTTTTTCAGTGTAACTCAAACTAAATGTTTGATAAATGAGGTCCCTGATTCCAAAATAAATGTCTTGATTATGGGCGTTACTCCTGACACAGTAAGACACTCCTAGTCAGGCTGCCGGTCAACTGCACAGCGAGTTCACATCTGAACTCTACAATCACAGAGTCACGACATGAAGCTCACACACACCTTCACAGACAATATATTATTCAGTGATAAACAGCCCTGCTCTCCCCCACCTCACGCACACAGCGGTAAGACGTACAAACACGTCTGTGCACACGCAGAGACAGACTGGAATACACACATGATGTGTCTGTACACACACACATAGCTTGATGAACCCTCTGATTTGCGCAGAATTCAAATGTAATAGTCGGCTTTAAACACTGAGAGGCCAGTAACTCTGACATTTTACAACTAAATACGCTAAATTAAAATACTTTTACTAAAATGTGAAGAGTGGGACTAGGATTAATAAACAGCACTTAATACCCAAATACATATGTATTCAGCAGAAAAAAATGGGTTTGGGGTTTAGTTACTCTTTAAGAGCAGTAATGGGAAACTAAAAGTATTCTTTTTTGGTTGAGACTTACATGACTTTTGATGTCAGTGGGCGACTACCACCTTAAAGCTCAGACCCTTCAACTTTCTACTAGTGTGTATAATCATATTAAAGCTTCCTCTAAATAACACTAAAACCCATGACTCATACCTGTGACAAACAACACAAACACACAAGTACCAAAGCGACAGATGTCAGATGAGCAGTGTGATCAATAGTCCTATATTGCTTAACTAGGCAGAGAGCCAGTGTCCATGTTTAGGCCCTAATGCACTCTCTACTCTGATCGATACACAGCTGCTCACTGGATGAAGATGAGATGGGTGATGCGACTATTTTAGATCGTTATTTACAGTGCTGGGACTGAACAACACACAGTCAGGTCGTCAGGATCACCACACAGATGGTCCTTTTACAAAAAAGGCAGTAGAATTGAAGTTAAGAAAATACAGTCGAGAGATGGCCTTAGAAATGCTGCCAACCTTTGTCTGCTCAGAAAAGGCTTTTAAAGGCAGGTACAGAATGAGCAGGGGATGAAGAGTCTGCTGCTAAAAAATGAGAGAGCACTGTGTGGGAATGATAATAGAAAAAGGAAAATGGACCTTTGGAGAGAGGCTATTAAAAAGAAGATTGAAGCCGAGTAAGAGGCTGGGTACAATGCAGCAGAGATGCTCTGTGGAGGAATGAGAAATACTGAGATGCTCTTCACAAAAAAAGGCAATACCAATGTGCACACCTGTGTATGCCTGTTTGATTACACTGGGCAAACATGAAGTAGCCACTGGCGAAGCGCGTAAAGTCTATGTCAGTGTGCGGCAGATTATTTCTCCCTGTTTACAAATGTGTTAGTGTTTTTATTAGTCGGCTAATATGTAATGTAATATTTTAGATGTATTTCTAAAGGATTTCTGATTAGTGATCAAACCAAATAATCAGGAATCAAATAAAATCTATCAAAAATTACATAATTTATACTTCATTATTGAATTGTGCTTTTAAGTCATTAAATATATAAAGGTGAAGCAATGATTTCAGAACAAGGACTGTTGCAGCAGTCATTCATTAAAATAACTATATTATCTTCTTGATATAAAATATCCATAGCAATAAACAATAAAACGATGTCGCTTTTATATCCACCTTTATAATTATTTCAGGGCCAAAAGTTTTTGAGATAGGAAATCCTACAGATATCTTGGCTTGTGTTTTTTCCCCGTCAGACATATTTTTCATTTTACTAAAAAAGACACCTTTTTTTTCTTTCTTTTTTTATTTTTTAAAGAGCCAACTGATCCAGGTTTTAAAAGTATGTTATTATTACATTTTAAAGCAACACAGAAGATAACTTTATCAGTGGAAAAATCCAACAAGGATCCAGGTGTAGGCAGTCTCACCACCAAGGATCATCAACACTCACTGATGATCTGTGACACCCAGCTGACTGGGTTCTTTGCTTCTATTGGTTGACACTCGCCTGGCCTCCCCACCTCACTATTCAACCATGTTTTTCTTCACCAGATTTTTTTAACCAAGCTCGTCCCTACCTTGGATGCAAATGCTGTCTCATTAAAGAATATTTTGAGTGCATCGACCAGTGGCCTATCTTTTTACACTAAGCATTCCTGTGGATGTCTACAACAGAGAAAACACTCCAAGGTCCAGCACAGGCCCTGCAGAACCATCAGGTCCTGGATAAACCACAGGTGGAAGAATGTGGATGCCTGCACATATTGTAAACCATCTATAGATTAGAGAGAACTATTGTTTGAGCAGAAACACAAGAATAAGCCTTTATGTTTTGCTAGTCCACAGATCATCGTATCCAACCTGCTGTGTTCCACCACAATAGACAACCACTCTATAACTACAATATCATCTTTTTCTGGCCTATCAACAAGGATGGATGTTACCTGACTGAAAAACAAATCTACCCATGGATGTAAATAAAGTAACCTAAACCTGAACTCTAGACCAACCTTTTCTGTCTCATATACCCCCCAAGGCCTCTCTTCAGATTAGGAGAACCCCTTCGTCACTCCAATTAAACATGTTGGTCTCCTACAGCTTGAAAATGTCAACCTGTACGTATAACGCACACTAAATATCAATTTTGTGTATTACAATTATTGTATATCAGAGAATATATTGACCTCAATTTTTAGTAATGTGGATAACATGTTAGCAACAATTTAGTAGGATATTAAGGCTACAATAATGTTTATTCCATTAATGCTGTTTATTGTCAACGGGTGGAAAAGATATTGGATGAGCGTGTACAGTGTCTGAAATAGGCTTAAAATGACTCAGCATGTTGGAAATAGATTCATCAATGTTTCCAAGTACCCCCTGCAATGTCTTCAAGTATCCCTAGGGATATTTGTTGCGCAACTCATGATATTACCCTTCTCTATCGGATACAGCCCAATTCTGAAATACTTCAGTATTCTCTGTTTTTTTCAACTAAATATGCTGAGCAAACTTAAAATATGCTTATATTCTGCAATAATTGATGTTGAAGAGATTATCAAAATCATTTTAGAAGTATAATATTGCAAATTACCCCTTCCCCCTCAAATTTGCAAGTGTGGTGGGCATTGGTCATGAAAGAATGATGGATGTCACTTTTGCTTTGCCCCTCATGTCTTGGAAATTAGTCTAGGGCCTAGATACTAAAAAACACTCCAGAAGACACTGTACAATCACTATTGTTTTAAGCACATGTTTACCACGCCTTTCTTCAAAGTTCTTTTGCTTAGGAAAGACATTCATGCACATTAATGGAATCATAGGAAATTGTCGTGTACTGATGATTTAGAGTGACGAATATGAAGGGGTTGATAACTAAAAATGCCCAAAGGATAACAACTGTCACCCTTCTGATTCATGATAAGCATATGCCGAAAACTACCTGAAAGAAGAGAGAAAATAACTTTATCCAACAAAACCAGGTTCACCCTCATGGCTCCTGGACTAAAAAACTAAAAATCAGTCGAGTCTAATTTAAACTGCCGATTTTGGTCTACCTATTTGATGTTCATTATCTTACTCCTGCTCCTTTGCTCCAGTAACATGCGGTTTTGAGCAGAAAAGAGGACGTACTGACCGTGCGCAGCACATCATACGTGAAAGAGTGGTCAAGTGTCCGGTATGCGATGAGGTCAAATATTACACAATCTTCAGCCCCAACGGACCCACTGGCAGGGGCAGCTCCAGTTTCCGTGACTCTCACGGGTTTAATTTTGTAAAGAATGAACAAAATCACACATGCTATACCTCTCTATAACCCAAAGAAACTTATCTAAAACTATAGCCATCCCACATTCAGATGAAAACAAGGTAAAATAAAACATCCATACCCAAGACATTTACTGTCTGTTAAAAAAAAAGAAGCCTTTAGTAATTATGAAAAAAGAAAACTTTTTCTTACATGTAATGATGGCAGTTTGTGAAGAAGTGTCAGGGTCGGCACGGGCCAGACATAGGGCGTCTATGGGCCTGATCTGGCCCTGGGGCAGGTAATTAGGGTTGACTGCATTTGATCGACTGATAGTTGTTGTAGTGTTCCAAGCTGCATTTAGTGTGCATTTAGTTTGTTACACCATTACTGAACACCGATCAGGGTATAGGCTTGGATTAACGTCGATGTGATATGGTTCATAGCAGTCAATGTGGTTTTTAGTCCGGTTGTCCAATTGTGTCTGTTGCTGGACAGACTGGGAAGTTAGGAGTCAAACCCATCCACCTCGTTCTTGTCTCACAGTCCTTTCAGAAAGAGGCAGTGGCTCAGGTGGTTGAGGGGGTTTGAGTCTGTTTTAAAGGTCATAGGTTCAACTCCAGGTTATGTGCATGTGCCTTTAGCAGGACACTGAACTCCAATACATAAAGCACATTGAGTTGAGTTATGCTTCTCATATGAAATGTGCTATAAAAGTGCACTTGTTGTCTCTGTTAGTGTGTGCACATGAATGAGGACAGTAAAGTAACCTGAATAAACATGTGGGAAAGACCAGGACACAAGTTCTACTTGATTGGGTCACTGAACCACTCATTTAACATTTGGATGATAAGTGACTAAAAAATGTCAGAACTTCACCTCCAGCTATTGAAACAGGGTCACGTTATCCAGCTGCTCCTCTCCATGGGTGGAAGGACGACCCTAAAAATCAAAGATGAATCTTTCAGAAAATCTCTAATGTCTACCTGTAACTAGATGCAGCAGTGAAATGTGTTCTGACAGAATCTAAAGCCTAATTCATGCTTCTGACGCGTAGTTGGGATTTTTTGGATGTGGGCGTCAGGTTGCAATTTACACCGGAATTTCACTGGATCCGTAACTGCTCCGCAACATAATTGCAGCGCAATCTGCAATCCCCACCGCTTCCATCTGTGATGTGTATCTGATGCTGCAAGGACCCAAATAGATCACGTTAATTCATGTGTAATTGCGCGATATAGTGAGCTGTAATCAATACAAAAAGAACCACAAAGCCATGCAAACAATTAATTGTGTTCTTGGAGAGGAGCAGAAGGAAATCCACTTGTTCCGGTCCTGTAGATCTTCAGCTTTTGTGGAGACTATTGTGATTCACCCACGGATAAGTGCAATATTTACATTTGAAATATGATACACTGTCAACCTGTCCAGGGTGTACCCCTGCCTAGAGCATGAAGAAAGCTGAAGATCTCCACCAGCAGACCCACACGACCCTGAAAAGGAGCAAGTGGGTCGTAAATGGATGGCATTACAGTCTGCCTTGAACACAGAGTATTTTATTTTTAATTTATGCAGCACAGTTCCGGTGTAGAAGGGCTGCGTATCTGTTGCAGTGGGCTCTGGCATGATGGAGCAGTTACGCAGCTGTGTTGAAGCAGATTTGCATGTGGTGGAAATTGGCACGTTGACTTTAATTGAAACCTATCACCACAGATACAGAGCAGGTACGGATTCGGTGGGAATTCGGGGTTAAGGGTCTGTGTCGACACAAAGAGCTACACGTAGCTTCTGCGTCTATGTGACGAAGGAATATAAATTGCACTTTAGTGTTGTAGTCATTGTTTTTATTTCATGTTCCGTCTCCACCTCTGCTTAGGAGTTACATTATTGTTCATATATACTGACATATGCCCACACTGTGAACACGTTGGCCTGAATTCAGACAAGTACAAACTGGCCACGGTGTTTTCTTGCGGTGTTTGCTCGACTCATCATAATATCCTGTTTTGGCTGGGTTATTTTGGTAAAAAATAGTTTAAAAAAAATCACTTTTGAGACATTTGTGGCCAAAAATTTTTGATTGCCAAACTTTTCAGTTAATCACTAATTTAAATCAAGTCCATTTGTCATTTATACAGTATATGACAAAACCAACCATGCTATGACAGGCTCCAGCACCTTGTGACTCGATCTGTATTAACAAGTTTTGAAGAGAGATGGATGAATGTGGAACGTCAGTAAGTATAACATTGTCTTTATTAAACAGCATTGTTACCTCTGCCAGTGAGGTAATGTTTTCACTGGCTTTCATGCATTTGTTTGTCTTTTAGCAGGATTACGTCAAAGCATAAATATGACAACATTTTGCCAACTATAGACCTTACGCCATAGAAGATTCTATTACATTTTGGAGGGGATCTCGAATAATATACTGATTAAGTTCCAAAAAGCTTATCATTGGCGGAATGTCAAAAAATAATTTATTGGTTTTGTAAATGACCAATCATTATCAAATTTGTTATGTTATGTTGGGTTGGTTCCTCAATTACCCCAATCGTATCTGGATGGTGCATTTCATGATGATTTTTGAAATGGGGGAGTACATACATTTGAATGTACTGTATGGTAATTAATGCTGATAGACATTACTTCAAAGCCTTTATAATGTAAATGATCATAGTACCATGATCAGTATCACTGATCCACACAACTGCAAATATCTGGCAAAGAGGAGATTCTGCGCTTGGCGGAGGTTTGCTCTCTGAGTACTCTGGTTTAGACTTGGATCTCCCTCTTCAAAAAATACATTTTTACATCTGTTGCAGAGTAACAGCCTCAAAAAATATGTGTGACATATAGTGTTACACTTAGAGAACTTGACTTCTGCTCTTCACTGTCAGATGACATGTTTGAGAGCGTGCACAGCGCCCACATGGACTGCATTTGCCCTCTACAAGCAGGTACACAACCTGTGGAGACTGGATTAGGAAGCAATTAGCTGCGGACAAGCCAGAGGCTGAGTGCTTCCACAGGGTAGGGAAAGGATTGGATACACAAGGACACAAATGCACCACAAAATCCATCAAGCTGTGACATACTTAACAAGCACAGCGAGTAGTCTGAAATTGTGCTGAGCGAACATGTTGAACTTGTTTCTGGCTGATGAAGTTAAAGTCACCCATATTGGTAATATGCAATCAGCTGTTAAGAGGCAATTAATATCCCCGATCTTACTGTCAATGACAGCAGAATGAGACTGATAATAGTTTTTGTCTGGGATAAATAAAGCAAAATAACAATAGAATTACAAAATATGTACTAGAGCTACAGGACTTTACAATCCACAAATACTGAGATGCATCACGAATGAATGTGAACCCATTTTGTGTTTCTCAAAATAATCCTGAACTGTTCCCCTTGTAAACAAGCAGCATTATTGTGCTAAAAAAGCCCATTCCCTTCAGCAACAAGAGCACTGAGAGGGGCGGATTCACTCAGGGTGCGTTCCCACATGTAGTCCGGTGGATTCAGGGGGTGAATCTGCAACATTGTTGCTTTCTAATTTGGTCCGTTCCGCTTTCACACATTCTATTTGCCAAGCGCACCAAACTTTCTGAAAGTCACGCAGGAAAAACGGTCGGTTGCTGATTTGGCCAGAATACTTAACCCCCAATGCCGTGATAATGTGGCGCTGCCCTGTCACTACTGACAGTTGTGCTGTCACGTCCTATATTTGGTTTCTCTTCCTATGTTTTCCGTAAGAAATCCTAAAACAATCCCTGCAGAAAAGTCATTAATATGAATTCAAAATAACCCATGATCACACGATGTGCTAATGCTCTACATAAACACAGAGATGACTCCGCTCCGTCTCCACCTGTCAGCGCTCAGAGCCATTATATCACTGGTAACTTACCGGTAGGGATGTATAATATGTGGAGATATGAGAATATATACTCAGATAAAACAGAGTAGTCAAATGTGCAGCCATCACTGATCATGTGAACAGTTTGGGAAAACAGAGATGAGTGAAACTAATTAATGATGTGGGAGAAATAGGGAAGGGAGTGAGGAAATACGTTTTTGTGTGCTGACAAAGCGATTCTGAAAATGGATGGGTGGACGGACAGACGGATGGATAGATGGATGGATGGATATCTGTGTGTGTTGCTGCTGGAGCACTGGATTGTGAATGTGTGCTTGTGCCTGTTACCGTTACGGCAGGCACAGTGGCTGCTGCTGCTGCGCTGTCACTGATGGAGTTGCTCCTATATTTGGTTCTGTTTACTTTCTCACATGGTTAAAGACCGCACCATGCTTCACTTGAGCCAAACTGAGAACTGCATTTTTCAGAGGACCAGAGTTCGCTTGTTTGCTCCGCACCAGAGTACAGTGACCTTTCACATCTCAAAAAAAGACTGGAGTATCCGAGGAAGCGAAGCATGGTGCAGAGCAAAGAGGCATCTGTGAAAGCACCCTTAGATCTGAAATAAAGGGTGGTGAACCAGATGCGTCTCTAAATCCTTTGGTGGTGCTGTTTCTTCACCTGTTGTGGGGAATTCACTAACATTACGGCACTAATAGCTGCGCGTATAGACGTGGTTGAGACCACCCTATTTAAATTAACATTTTGCTTGTTAACATGGAGAGGTGAGTGCAGGTGGACTTCTCTGTCTGCTGCGCAAACATTTAATAATGTAGAAAAGTAAATAAACAAATAAAAATGTTTTTTTTAAATTTTATTTCTATTTTTTAAACAACTTCAAAACCGATCCTGTAACTTTGCTCTAATCAGTGCATGCAATATTGGCAAATTTGGACAGAAACCATCCTATTGATCTACCATTGATCTGAGTTAATACTGCAATACAGTTTGTAAATCAGTCTGCATTCATTGAAGATGATCTACTGACGATCATCCAGTGCAGGTCTGAGCAGCGCTGCGTCACGCATACTCTCATATGTCACCATTGTGCCATCAGTGATGATGCGTCAATTACGCATCTGATCTGCTGATTCTGGCCTGACATCAACACGACACGAGACTTTGATGGTCAAAACATGGAGAGAAATGAGATCAGTGGAGCGATGAGACCCAAGCGATATCGATCCATGGTCATATTCATATATCGGTATTTTACCAAAAACGTTCAATACGCCCTGTTGAGTTTTCTTATACTAGAAAAATTAACTGGATTTTTTTTCCATCTCCGCTGTGTTTTGTGTCAACAAATATTGCAGCTGATCTCTGCGTGTGTGTTTGCATCTGCTTGTCAGTCGTACTATTTTCAGGTGCTAAAACAGTCACCGAAAACAGTTCCAGGTTTGATGAACAGCATTGCGGCCACTGCATTAATTTATTTGCATTTCCTCCTCCCGTAACTTTACATATTCATCAGAGGGAAACTCACTAAATGAATTGTGGGCGTATTGTGAAGCGCAGAAGATGCGCAGTTCTGATTCTCTGGGGTTTGTACCCCTTATTGTCGCATGTAGTGACGTTTGCACACATTTCAATAGCCCTAAACCTTTAGTGAATCCGCCCCAGAGAGCGCAAACCTCCGCCAAGTTTAGAGGTGCAAAGTCAATAGCAGGTGGTTTTGTAGAACCAGCCAATTATCCAAATACTGTGTTGACAATACTTGTTGGATCATATCCAAAATCAAACTCTTTCATCCTTTTGATATTGTTTATGAGCTCACCAAATTTAAATTCCATTCAGAACTTTTTTAGATATCTTGATAACAAACATCCATAATAACAGACAGATAGACGGATGGACGGAAAGCCAAACACCGGTGAAAACATAACCTTGCTGGCAGAGGTAACAAGGCTGAGTCAGGTGTATACCGGGAGAATGAGATCCAAGGATCAAGCACAATGATGCCTAGAGTATCTCATTACCAAGGCAGATTGCCATTCCACCCAAAGTGCATTTCTGTTGCATGAATCGGCCATCCATGCACATGATGTAGCAAAGAAAGTGATTCTTCTGATCAGGGAAATACTCCAATGGCTTTATAATCTATTTTAGATTTAAATACGAAGGATGTAAAATTTAAAGCTAAAAAATAAAAGCTTGGATGAAATATGACTTCAATAGGATTAAAAAGCAATTACTTGTGCAATATGTAAGAACTTCTAGCTCTTAGGCACTGATAATGATGAGAAAGGTTAAAGCTCAAATAATCTTGTAATGTTCCAGTATACTGGTACTTTGAATAAAGTAGGAAAAGTCACTCTGCCTGGTTTTGGCTTAATACCAATTAACAGTCCCACAAGAAGCCACAACATCATATGTGAGTGGGAGGACTGCCTGAGAAGTTGAAATTCTGTGATAATTATGTAGATTTTATGCTTTGCAAAAATCAGAAAGAATACTATCACACTCAAAAATGTTTTTGTTTTATGTATTTGATATTGAGAATTATTGGCAAACTCTTTGAACATGCTGAGCTACTTTCACTGAGCAAAGCATGAAGCAAGAACTATAAGTAGAGAGAGGTGTTTGAGGTTTCAATGTTCTTATGGCCTAACCATTGTTGTCTGCCTCATGTCATTGTCCCACATCATTATTTAAAACTGTCAGTATTTGTGATGCTCCTGTTTAATGTGACCTTTTTTTATTATAAAAGTGACCCAAACCATCTCGTCACAGTCGTCAGAACCACGGTCTTGTCGTAGTTCACTGTGTCCTACTCCTGCAAAGTCATGTCCCTGCCAAAAACTCCTGATGAGCTGTCTGACTACCTTACCCAGTCAACAGTGGTTGTGGGGAAATAAAGTGAAATCTTCTCCACAGAAGTTTTAAAATGTTTAAGCATTATTTGACATACTGCTGCAGCGTTGACATATTTTGGCTATTTTGGGGTGAGCAGGGTTAGCATTTGCTGTCTGTTTTAAATAATGTCTGTGCTTGTGAACAGGTTGTCATTTTTGCCATTACATTTGTGTGTTCAGTTCAATTCAAATGCTTAGTAAAGATGCAAACCAAAAGGCTGGGATGGAAGAAATAATCTGAGCTTCTCTGTTGCCAATCATTCCACCACATGGATTAAAGCAGCTAGATCCTTTTTTCTGTGGTTTCTATGAACTCAATTAGTATGGTCTTATCCAAGAGATCAGATCCTGTACATAACCACAGGAAAAGCTGAAGATGGTTGCAATCAATTTCCCCGATGTACCTTTTCAGGTAACGAGAAACTGTTGACTGGGCAGCTGTCATCTCCTCTGGAAAATTTAGATGAGACAAATACTCTAGCTACAGCCTGCCATTCTTCACACTGAAAGTCATGCCTGATGAAGGGGACTTTCACCTCAACTCCCAGTGTGCAGCTGTCATAGAAATCCATCCAAAACTCTGTCAGGCAGTCTCGCTAAACACCATTTCCTTCCCCCTGTTCAAGCTCTCCATTTGGTAAACGCATTTTGATGTTGAACTCAGATGCAATAATTTTTGGGTCCTTGAAGGCACTGATCAAGTCAGTGAGACAGTGACCTCTTCTTACGATCAGCGTTACAGGACAAGATTGTGGTTCAGGAAGTGCTTGAGCGGGAACACAGGCCTCCTCTGCAAGCACCGGTGGCAGATCCACTGTTTGATGAGGTGCATCATCCGCTTTTTCTGGAAAGAGTGTTTCGAGGTTTGGTTCATCCACTGTTACATAACTTACATCCCCACTTATAATAATAATTGCATCAGAATCTTTGCTTTCGCCCAGAGTTAGCAGACCATCTCATGGTAATGTGTCGTTCAGTTCCAAATTATCACTTGTGGAAGCTCCATCATTAATTTCGTAGTGGTTTGGTGATTCTGAATTTCTGAACAGATCCTCAATGGCCTGACTCTGTTCATTGTCAGTGAGATCTACCACTGAAGGTTGGCTTCTTTTGTGATCACCTGCCTCCACTCCTGAGGGCTGCTGTCTTGTTGTCTTTTTGGTGCACAGATAAAGTCACAGCATTCTGACTTTGCTTTGGCTATACAACTCGTCTACTGTATTGGACACATCAACATGTATCTGTGAGCTGTCAATATGAGTTGAATAGTGTGAAAGACTTTTGTTTTTTTTAATAAAGATTTTCAGCAATACCTTTGATATTTGCCACTTTTTAGTCTTTGTCAATAGAAAGATGCCTCGTTCCTCCACCACTTACAGCCTTCACCTGTAGTACCTTTCCTCTTCCTCATCAAAATCCATCCGGCCAACCACAATTCGTCTCAGTTTCCGTTTTTATATCAAATAAAGACCCAGTGTAGGCCTCATAGATCAATAAATCAA
Source organism: Gouania willdenowi (assembly GCF_900634775.1). NCBI lineage: Eukaryota > Metazoa > Chordata > Actinopteri > Blenniiformes > Gobiesocidae > Gouania > Gouania willdenowi. Next base: position 30,631,665 of record NC_041049.1, on the reverse strand, counting down.
AGATCATAGCTCAAAAAAAGATGTAAAAGTTTGAAAATGACACTTGTTTTGAGCTCCACTGTTAATACATGATCGGAAAAGTTTTAAGCATTGAAGTGTTTTTACTTCATTCTTAACATGATTCCTTGTGTTTCTTTGCCATGAGAACAATGATTCACTTGAGATATTTTTTGTTCTAGTTTGTTCGTGGTATTCCCTTGTAATATCACCTCACTCCACAAGACATTTACTTTTGGCTGGATTTACCGTGCTATCCCCAAAATTAACATCTGCCATTTTTTCGCTGCAACTTTCAGTCCATGAAGACACCAGAAATGTGTAGGGAATTCACTTTGGCAGTGTTTTTGGTGGCAGACACAATAAATCACGATTTTAAAAAAAAGTAAAGACACGTGTTTGAGTGGCAATTTCAAGTTTTTACATCATTTTTATTAAGCAAATATCTCCAATTTTTTTTATTTATGAGGCCTACACTGTCTTTATCTGATAAAAAGCATGATCATTAGCAGCTTTATGGATTGATGGATGGATAAATAGATAAATGGATTGGTAGATGGCTGGAACTTGTCAGGTTGAAAGTGAGTACAAATTTTGACTTGGGTCTATTAAGATTATTATTAATGCTACCCAATTAGCTTTAATTACTATGACTACTGACACAGGGCAGATTAGAAGATTAGATGTCAAGGCTCTGTTATTATTATTCCTAATACCTATCCCTCTCCTTCACATGACACCAGCTTTGTGCTCTTGTTTCAGGAAGACTTATTTTTGAAAACACTGGAGAACATTTCAAGCCGAAACAACGGTATTGTATTGTAATGTGTAACACAAGATAGTCCAAGGGTAATGTGGTCATTTTTTAGAAAAGTGATGAAACATTTTCCAAAAAAAGCCCAGCTGAGCTACAAATACTAATTCAATATGTTGGCCTCAAACTCATAACAACCACAAAGTCAAGGCCTTAAAAAAAAAAAACAAGAAAAAAAACAGGTTATTTTTAACTCACTTCAAGTACCTATTGGATTTTGCTCAGAGAGATTAAGTGTATATTACAGCAAGTCTCTCTAAGATCTTTTAAACTCTGTTCATGATATTCATGATGTCTCAATAGTCTTTTCACAGTACAGTCACAAGCAATGTGACTTAGATGTAAAAAAAAAAAGAAAGAAAAGAAGATAAAAAAAAGTGCTAATTATTTTCATAATTAGGTCATAGTTTTCACCTGGAAATGGTGGATTGGGAAAGAGTTGAACCTATTAGTAGAAGGACTAAAATACTGATAAACGGCTACTAGGCAGACATTGTATTAAATTCCCATGATTGGGACTTTTCCTGCTGGAACGTCCATCATTACACCTTCACTACCTATAGGACGTGAATGCACTTTTTGATACTGTTCAGCAGTGCTGCAGGTGTGAGATTTGAAATCCTAATATTCTGCTATTGTTTGTGCTTGTATTTGCAAGTGAAATAATAAAGCCCATCCTGAAAAACTTTATTTTACATCACAGTACTTTTTAATGGATCATTCACGGTCTGTGACTGTCCCTGTCTGACAGTTTGTGATTGCAGGCCTCGTGCCTGCAGGATTGCAGTATTATAAAACTGAATTATTCTACTTGATGAAAATGTGTTGCCTCAGAATTGCGCACATATATCAAAAAGCAGGGCCTCGCACAAACTGTAAGTTTGATTTAAGCATGTTGGCTCCCTGTTAGTCAGGGTGAAGACTGTTTTTCTTGAGTCGGTCAGCACATTTTTAGAACAGGTTTGAGTTATCCATAAAGGTTAAGTTAAGATTTTGCAGCAAGATTGTAAAAAGCAGTGCTGCTGTAAATGACAGTTAAAGGTTTTATGTCTCAATTCAGCATAGGAACAGAACCAGAGATAAACATAGACTTTCCCCATGTCTTTAAAACATTTAAGATAGGTTAAACTCCTTCATGGTCCACACCAAGTCATACTGGTTGATATTGTTTGTTCCTACGTGTATAACTATCTTAATAAGGGTTGCTGGTAGCTTGGGTAGCATTTGGCTGTTCATCAAAGATAATTAAAACTGTAGCACTTAGAATACAATGTGTGATGGTAAGAAATAATCTGATATTCCGAGTTATTGAATCACCACTAATAAGTGTAGTTGGAGGAAAATGAAAACAGGGAGAGTGTGGGGACCTGACATGTGAACCGAAAGCACCTGATGGCAAGGTGGTTGCAGCTGGCCATGGAGCAGTATCCATCTTTGAGTTAGGTAGTCATGGAAGCAGCTTTGAGTCTGAATGCGGGATCAATGAGGGTTCAGTCCAGGCAGTGGTGGAGACATTTTCCTGATTGTTGTCTCTGTCGTCACATTTGAGCTGAAGTTGTCTTTGTTCTCGTGTTAAAGAAATGCTTCGTCCCTCACATATAACTACAAACTCTGGGTGTTGACCTGAAAAAAAACCAATCAAGATTTAAAGCTGCAGGAAAATAAAGTCTGCATCTGGGTTTATTCTTATAGACAAGGTAAAGCACTCTGATATCCACAAGGATCCTTGACATGACAAGACATGAACATGAACCTGTAGAAAATTTTTATATTTTATTTATCTGACCAAAGAATGCTTCAGGATTTCTACAAGGGCATGAAAACTGCCACCACATAGTGAAGCTTCTCCACTGTTTCTGCAACTAGACCCTAAATAACCAGATAAATGGAATTGATTTTGCCCAATTTGGTGAGTACTTCTTTTTCCAACAATGAAAATTTACCACTGCAACTTCTATTGCTAGAGCACTTTGAAATGGTAAAAAGAGAGGAATACAAATGAGAAGACCGGAGATAAAGACCTCTTGCTGAAACCAAACGGTCAGAAAGGTGATGACGACCCTTTTGATTAGAGATCGTAATAAAATCCAAACCTTTCAAGTAAATTAGTCATGAACTAATCTTGTTCCTAAGCTCCAATAAACTGCTCTAGCCCCTGACAAGAAGACACTTACTACAATGACGGGAATATGATACACCAGATTTCCACTTGATGCATCAGGGCTTCAGAGCTTCTCCGCTGTGAAATGTCTTTGTGCTTCGCTGTCCGTGAATCCCCATTAACTGCGTCTGTTATGTGTACTATTCCCGCACCGCCAGACAGGAAATCTACCTAATTCATGTGTAATCACGCGATATAATGTGATGTATTCTCTGTAAAGACAACAACAAAACCATATAAACAGTATGTTGTGTCCTTCAAGAGGAGCAGAAAGAAATTGACTCTGTCCCAGTAGATTATTGTGATTCTACTATGAATAAGTGCAATATTTATTTGTGAAATACAATCCAGTTGCCCTGTCCAGGGTGTGCCCTTGCCTCTCACCTGAAGAAAGCTGGATAGGCACCAGCAGACCCCCGCGATAATGAAAAAAGCTGTTTTATTCTTTGTCTGTGCACTACTTCTTGTCCCACACGAGCTTATCTAACTAAAAAGCAAGGGACGTCTGTGGGGATGTGGGGATGTGTGTGTGTGGAGCAAATATCTCCCCGACGCGGTGCGAGTTGGACCTGAAACTCGAGTCAACGGGTTCCAAAAACTCCAAGTGTGTGTATCTGTTATTTTGGAGTAATTTGGTCAATTCAAAATGTTTATTTTAATTTTTTTTTCACTTCTGGACGGCCCTGAAATGAAACCTATTCAACTTTTGACCTCAGGGTGTGAAGGGGCGCTAGCACAACATCTATATCTATTTCACTGCACAGCTCACTTCCGGTGCGTGCATGAGCTCCCGTGGACTTCTCTTTTCTCTTTTGAGGAAAAATACTTTTTTACTGTTCTTTATTTGGTGAAGACATTTCGAAACATTTATTTTCATGTTAGTTTGACCATTCTTTTTAGACCGGACAGACCTCACCCGGAAGTTATTGACGGCAATGGCTGCTGTGTTGAAAGCCGCACACGTGTGTGTGAGAACCAACGGAGGAGATTAGAGTTTCAGGTAGAGTCTCTCTCTCTCACACACACACACACACACACACACACACTATCGATCACCGTCTACGTGACATGTGTGCAGGTATGTGAGTGTTGAGTGAATAACGGATCACCATTTAGTCCGGTTACAGTCTCTGTCACGACACCCGTCCATAGGGTGGTATTGACTGTAGTGTTATGCTCTGAGTCAGATCTAAGTTTACATGTCGCTACATAGTGAAGGTCACCTGATTACTGCAGCTTCTCTCACGACACACCTGCGACTACACCTAACTACTGACAATAGAGAAGTTTATTGAAAGTTAGGCAGGTACACGTGGATGGACTGGTGCGCATGAATATAGAATGGATTCCCTCCCTCCGCCCCCAAAACACACACCAAACAACAAAAATATGAAAATGACTCAAAATACACAAAACTAAATATTTATACAAAAAATACACAAAAGACAACAGAAATGCAAAAAACTACACTAAAAAAGATACAAAATGACTCCAGAATCACACTACAAATGCAACAAAAAACAATAATTATACAAAAAAATGCACAAATGATGTAAAACAAAAAAACTAAACAATATTTATACAGAAAGTACACAAAACAACAACAGAAATGCACAAAAATAAACAAAAGGCTCCAAAAACACAAATGACTCCAAAAGAAAAATACATCAAACAACAACAAAAATATGAAAATGACTCAATAAACACAAAACTAAATATTTATACAAAAATACACTAAAATGACAACAGAAATGCACAAAACTACATCAAAAAAAGAAGAAAAATCACAAAATGACTCCAGAATAACACTACAATGGCAACAACAAATAATAATTAAAACAAAAAACATAAAAATTAGTAAAAAAACAAAAAAAACCCAACACATTCATCATGCGCATGTCTCATAGAATTAAACCAGGGAAATTGCACACGTTATTTTACTTTGCACCTGCAAATATACCCCTCAATAATGCGACAGAGTATGTTGTTATTATGCCCGTAATTGACAACTCTCCTTAAGCGCCCACTATATGAATGCGTACATCCGACGGGCACTGTACTAGTCATTGTTAAATGTATGCTTTGTTGCTTTGGTGTCTGGCAAAAATAGGAGTTCTGCATGTGTTGCGGAGGGCACTGGTCTGCCAGACTAGTTTTACAGCCATGATGCACAACATCCAGTGGATGGAAATTGTGCACATTTACTAGAATGGAATTGAATCGGCTCAGCCACCATGACACAATGGATCAGTAGCTGTTACACATCCAATGGAAATTGGGAGTTAGGCATGTAGGACAGAAGCCCCTGGACTGAAGTTCCACCACCCTATTCACATTCTCCTCTTATCTTTATCACCTTTTTAAATTCCTCTGCCCATCTGTCCTTGTTTCGATCTATCCGCTCCTTTTGTTGCTTGCTTTGTGTTTGCGCGATGGTTTGATAGAAACATGCATTATTCATATGTGTCCTTTCTGTTGCTGCCTGGCTGAGCTCTGATCCAAGGGATGCAAAGTATACCCCCAATCAATCAACATGCAGGCGTTGACACTCCCCATAATGTGATATGTTGATTGGATGTCACAGTATGTCAGTGTTAATGCTTCTACTCTACATGTCGAAAATTGCTAAAACCTTTTGTGCACCAGCATCATCTGAGGTTCATTTGTATTCAGCTCCTTAATGAAAAAGCCCAACTACCTGTTTTAGAAAAAAACAAAATCCCAATTGATGGCTTAGTTTGGCCAAAGTTCAGTTTGAATGAGAGGTTTCATATCAGTAGATATCAGGTTAATTATTCAGTTTTGAATCTCATTAGAAACACAATAAACCATATTAAACATTAAAAATATTCCAGAGCCAAGACTTTCTGCACAGTATTTGTAAACCTTTGCTTTGATCCCTTGAAGTGGGGTACACACACATTAGGATTACCTAAATCTGGAGAGATTTCTTTATCTGTTACAGACCTCACATACAGAGCCGTCATATGGGCTATGCGAACCGTGCGACCACACAGTGCTAGTTTATTTTTTATTATTATTAAATAAATAAAATACACAAATCCACAAAATAGACAGGTTTTTATTCGAGAAGTGGTGTTTGGGGGGCGGGGGCAGGGCAGAGAGGGGGAGAGGATTCCAGCCGCTGGGGGGACGCGGGCATACAGCCTCACTGGGTGCTTTACGGACACCTTTCCTTGGCTCATAGGGAAGGGGGGGTGAGTGGTCAAACCTCTGACAGTAATTCTACAAGCAGGATTTATTAGTATTACAACATAGCCTTATGCCTGACAGAGAAATAATTAAAATAATAGTTATTGTAAAGTTAAAAAGTTAAGTCAAAATGATGTGGAACTTCCAGATCCAACAGTACAGTACTTGTTTTCTTATTTTCAGGATGTGGTGATATCCTGGTAATGGTGATGATGGTTTTTCAAAGGTGGTGTAGAAAAAGTCTTCGTTGACAACTGACTTGTAAGTAATACAAAGTTTAGTAATACAATAATCAGAGTTAAAAAACAGATCTAATTGAAACAGAGCCTGATGAGAGACGTGCAGCCAAAAGACAAACTCTGAGGCTGGTCAGAAAACGGCAGCGTATATATGAATCAGAGGAATTTGAAAAAACGTATGGATTCTAAATTAAGATTAGCACAGGAAGGAACAACCTATCAATCAATCGGATCTGGAGCCTCTTGTCCGTAGCTTTATGGTTTATTACTGCTAACAGATGGAATTTAGGAGACAGGCTGTCTGGAATCAGGACACCCTGGACCCCTCAGAACTAAGGCCTCTGTTCTTAATTTCAAAGGCATGTATGATTTTGGGGATAAAGTCAACCTTTATTCAAAAGAGTATATAACTTTTAATAGCACAATATGCAGTACTTAATACACCACAAGGGCACTTATCTTCTGTCAGTTACATTGCAGTCATAATGAGTAAGGTCACATTATTCTGTATGTTTTCAAACTTTTCAATATTGGTGTTTTATTAATAAGGAAAATATTCTGAATAGACCCCCTGCTTTCTCACTTTCATTGCTCAAATATTGTCTTTTTATATGTTCTTTTTGTCTTTATATATAAACTAAAAAATATAATAATATTTTTTTTTTAATACTACAAAATATTAAAACCCAAAGTGAAACTGACAAAACATGTAGAAAAACCATGGACATTCAGTAAAAAACTCGTTTCTAATACACTAACAGCAGAACCACAACAGGAATAACTTTATCCTGGTGAGCAGGTTAGCTGTAGGATAAATTGCATGGTTACTTGTCCGTAATCAACTTGGCCGGCTTTCGTTTAACCGACTTGGAGATAAGTTTATCCAGGACAGCCAAATTTTTCAGGCTTTATCCCCTATCCTGGTTTTGTTCAATGCCCCCAGGAATACCTAGAAACACAAAGACAAGACTTTATCTAGCAGCTTGACTTATGTAAAGCCATTCCTTCTTTCCTCTTTTTTCATCATTTGTCCTGTTTTTACTCGACCTGTAAAAAGTATTCGCTGTCTCTGTTCTGGGCTGCAACCCACGGCTTGCAGACCGGCAGGGTTTGATCAGAGTGAAGCAGACTTATCTTTATCTTAAGCAGCTAAGTGGAATACTTGGAACCCTGGAAACACCCACAGCAAGACTGGAGTCTACCTGGTATTGCTGTGTACGCATACACAGGAGCCATATGCCATTATAGCTCATCAAAAAGTAAAGGACAGGCAGTTTGTGCTCAGCCTTCATTGCACAGGATTGGCTCCTAAAGCAGATCATTTGTAGACACTACACAAAGCACTTATGGTCACAACTAGTGGATGTGGTGATGGAGAACACAAGGGCGGTAACATTGACCAGTGTTTTTCAATTGTTTTTTTAGCCAAGCTACAGCACATCTTTTCATCGAAAAAAATCCCAAGGCACACCACCAACCAAAAATGTAAAAAAAAATCAACTTTGTAGCGTATCTATAAAGCAAGAAATCTCTGTCTGTGGATCAAATATATCTGCGGTTCAGTGACAGACAGAGCTGAGACTTTCAACATGGCTGCTGCTTGGTTCATTGGTGTGCAACGTCAGATTTGTTTGGACACCCCACCCCCACGGGAGTGGACAATTTTAAGAATTGATGTTGACAGGTAGTCATGGTAACTCAGGATAAGTTAGGACAGCTCAATGTTGACAGGTAGTCATGGTAACTCAGGATAAGTTAGTGGTGTGCAACGTCAGATTTGTTTGGACGCCCCACGAGAGCGGACAATTTTAACAACACTGCACTAGTATTAACAATATACAGTCATTCTTATTGAAGTGTCTTGAATAGCAATCAAATAAACAGAAAGAAAAAAGTTTAGGTGGCTTTCCATGAAGTGGAGCAGACGAGTCCGAGGAGCGGGCGTACAGAGGCCTCCCACGAGGTGGAGCAGACAGGCTGAAAGAGCATGAGTTCGGACCAGACAAAGAGGGCTCCGGTGGGCCAGCCGTAGGGGCCTCTGGCAAGGCAGATGGTGACACCTTTGGCGGGCCAGACGAAGAGGTCCTCGGCGGGCCGGACAAAGGCAGACGGGTGCGGGGAACCGGAACTGGCGGCTGAGTTGGCGGCCTCGTGCGGGGAGCCGGCATTGGCGTCACTAACACAGAGCAAAATTTAATTGTGAAAAAAATATTATCAATGTATGTACTATTATTAATAATAATATATTTATATACAGTATATTATATAAATATAATGTAAAAGTATATAATATAAAACCATACATTATATAAACAAAACAACATTTATCAGAATAAAGTACAATAGTAGTTCTAATCACATTTTATATATATATATATATATATATATAGGTATTCAAGACACTTTGATAAGAACTATGTATATTGTTAATATAGGCTACAACGTTTCATTGTTTAACATTTTTGGTTGGTGGTGTGCCTTAGGATTTTTTTTCAATGAAAAGATGTACCTCAGCTCAAAAAAGGTTAAAAAGTGAAAAAGCACTGGCTTTGTGAATTAGCAGGGGACATGACCAAGAGAGACGAGAGTGAAAAAGAAAAGCAGAGGTTCACCATCCATAACCAAAATAGCAACACAAACCCCAAAATTATCCATTGAACCTAATGTTTTGGGCTTTGAAAAGTTCTTGCCAATTGTATTGTGTATTTTCTGTACCAAATTTATTAACCACATCACTGTCTATCTTTTCAGGCTATTACAGTATGTTTTGTCCAGTCAGTGGGAAACATTGAGACAATTCAGGTCTTCTGTGGCTCAAATGTGCAGCTTTTGGCTTGGAGCTGAAGACAACAGTAAATGGATTCTATTAAATGTATTTACATTCAGAATAAAACGTTTATCTCACTACACTTTATAGGTTAAATTAATTAATAATTAATAGTTTATTTGCAGTAAGATTGTTACAGTTCAGACTTTATGTAACATGGTTCGTGTTTATGTGTTTACTACAGGGTGACCTCCATGACTCCAGAGAAAAGTGGAATACTCATACAATCAGACCGGTCCACCAATGTCGTTGTCCATCTGGTAAACCAGATGTCATGTACAGCCTGCCTCACAGCTTTGTTTTTAATATAAAGTTTCACATTTCTATTCTTCCATTAAAATAGTTAAGTTTCCTTTTCAATGCTTTTCTTAATGATGAAAGATTTTGTCTTAATCCATTCAATTTATATATTGTCATACTTTAGAATAATTGAAATAATCTGAGGATTGGCAGACAATCATTGTATGCAGACAAACATCTATGCATGCATCAACATTTTGTTGGTGAAAAGCAGCCCAGTAGCAATAGACAAAACTCAATACAACAATATTACCAGTAGATATAGGTATAGTATAGGAAAATGTGTGACTTTTTGATCCCGTAGATGTTGCCCTTGAGCTCCAGCTTGAAACCAAAAAAAAAAAAAAATGCTGTTTGGCCACACTGAGCAAAGTTGGTATTTTTTGACCAAAAAATAACACTGAATCAATGCACACTATGTTGTATTTGAAACTGTTCTGAATCTAGCAATAAAAAGCATTTGATTTAACTCCTTTTGACTCTAATATACCTGTATCCATGTTTGTCTTGTACTATTTGTATCTTTCATATATAACCCAATTTGTAAAACATTTTTGTGTGTGTGGATGTGTGTGGGCAAGGCATTGTCTGACAGTTAAGATACAAATTCAAGGGGGAAAGAAAATTAAATTTTTCACATTGAAAACACAATACTACATATGAAATGCAAAATTCTAATGCCAGGCCAAGCACAAGCAAAGGATAACTAACCGTAATTCACACTTGTTACTGCAGGGAATTGTTTTTGCATGCACACTTTTTAAAGCTGTTTTCTAATTGATTTTAATTATAAAAAATGAGTCACTGTTCTCGTTTCTCTGGAGTTGTACTGTACATGAATGTGTGTATGTTTCGCATGAGATAATTATTGTGTGCAATATATAAATACATTTTTATCTGTGTGTGTGTGTGTGTGTGTGTGTGAATTGAAATCTAAATAATGAAAAACAATCACATTGCTTTCTAAAGCAATAACAAAGCTGCAATGCAGCAACAGTCATTAAACATAGAACATGGAAGTAAAATGTTGCTGAGGATACTGCATGAACGGGCAGATAATTAGAATATAAATATAAACGTTTTTCAGATTTTTTTTTGCAACAGTTTGTATCTGTTCAACTTTTTATAAATAAAATGTAAAAAAAAAAAAGAACTAAACTTGAACTTTCTGCTGGTCAATAGTATAACGTACATTGATAGTATTTGTCAATCCTAAAAATCAGTGCAGAACAAAACCTGGCGAGTTGCGTATGTCAAAGTTCATGTCTCTTTGAAAGTCATTGTAAGTTTTGGAAACAGGTAATTCAAAGGTGTTTGCAAAGGTTCTCCCACACAGACAACGCAATGTCCTCTGGGAAATCAGCTTTGGTCTTGGGTGGATTCTGGATGGAGGCATGGAAATCAGTCCTGTTGCAAACATCAGGTTGTCTGAGAGAGAGTCCTGTTTGTTCATCTTAAAAAGTAGAAGAATTTGTTTATCTGTTTCTCCAAAAATTCTGATAAAAAAAGATGACAAAGTGTAAATACATATAAACCTTCAGTCTCAAGAAGATAATCCCTCCAGAATCCTATGGTTGTCCCTTCCTCTCTCAAAACTCAAACAGTTCCTCCAGTGTTGCAGATGTGAGCTTTTGCACACTTGAGCACATGTGGTTCCTGAATAATGTAGCATGCTGCTCTAAAGCAAGAATTATATTCAGGGTTGAAAGCCCATCGTGGAATCTAGAAAAGATTTAGCGCAAACATCAACGCAAAGATAAATATGACCACATTTTAATAAAACACCCAAATAAAAGCAGATGTAGTGGCCAGTGTAAAGCACGCTATCGAGCTCTATGTAAATCTGTAGCATAGTATAATGACATTTTAATCATTCGAACAAAAGTAAAATCAAAAAAAAAAAAAACTCATATACAGTAGTCCCTCATTTATTGCGGGCGTTAACAACTGTTAATTCAGTTGTTTTGCCTTTTTGCAGCGCATTTGTTTTGCAGGGCGTTTGTGTCTTTGCATTTGTTTGGGAGTTTGCGTTTGCTTTTGAATGTGCAGCGTTTCTGATTACGCTGCACATTTTACTAAATGTTTGTCGTTTCATCAGTTACTGCGCATTTGCCCTTGTCGGCCACCATAAACATGAGGCAGCTAGTCACTCACAACCCAAACACACGGACATCACTAAGATGTGGAGACACGAGCAGAAATACCTGGGAACACAAAGACACAAGCGTTAAAACATGAAACGTGAACTTAAACTACATAAAACAAAGACTTACAGAACTAAAAGGACCACAGGGGCTGAACACGAATAAAACCGAACAAACCCTGACACTAAAGTAATTTTCCAGTGTAAACAGATATGGTGGAAAGCTTGAGGTGGGTGTGGTGTAGTTATGGGTTTCAGACGTGCGATTGACAACCACTGCCTAGCAGTTGACTCATTGGGTGCACCAGGTGACTGCAGCATGGGAGAAAAGTTATCACTGACATCTGACAGTCACCCCAGCAGCTAATTAAAAACTATCCCAAGGTGAGAGAAGTTTACTTTGAGTCCTTAGTAGACACCACGCCACACACATGCAGTTGATTAATAAAAGCTGGACACTTTTTAAACACTTGCTTTTATCTATGGTTCCGGTCATTACCTGGAAAACGGTTTTAACTATTATTGGTACACACACTTCAAAATATAGCAAAACAAAAAAAATGCTTCCACGAGTGCAAATCACAATAATACAAAAAGTGCTAAAATGTTATTATAAATTGCAAACAAAAGGGTTGCAATGTGGAATTTGCCTACTAAGCCCTCATCTGTTCACGATTTATCAGGAAAGTCAATTTCATGGCTAATAAGTTCATTACTGTGGTCATGCCTCAGGGCTCCTCTTAGAAATCTCAGGAGCTGAGGACTAAGCCGCTGGAGAAAGGGTGTTGAAAAGGTTCTCTGTCTCAGTGATTTCACTTTGTTGTAAGTCTGACCTGTTTGTTCCTTTGACTGCTGTACCTCAGCCTGTAGTGTGAAGAGCAGAAGGGAACAGATTAGCCTCATTAGCTCGATTCCTCACCAACGATTAATCTGCTGCTCTGAGAGAAAATCTCTCTGCTAAGATCCAGCCAATAAAGGCTGCTCTGTGCAGCAAACTAATGGTGGCTGATGATTTCCACCTCTCAGACTTGTCATCCTGTATTCAACCATGCTTCTTGTGTGCTGTCACGCTGCAGTGAAAATTGAGCTCTTTCGAACGTTTTGCACCAAAATGCTACTTTTGTAAGGAAAGGGATTCCTCTTTGTCACCAAGAAAAAACCTGAATCAACTTGTGTTGCGCTGTCCTTTCATCAGCCTGCTGGTTAAACACATTATCTACACCACAATGTTTGGCTGCTTCTAATTGTAAATCTCTCCCTCACATCTTTAACAAAGTGCAATAAATCCTCAAAATGTTAATGATGAACTTTGCAATGCTCAAGATCTTTATCTGCTAACAGCCCCGTAATATTCACCGCAGCTTTTGAGTTTATCCTAATGAACCACGAGTGGTGAATAATCCACTCTTTTGTTCCCAGTTTCATTATACTGACACCTCCAGTTCTCATTTTTGTCTATCACTCTTTCAAACTTCAGAGCTCAAGACTGCACAGGCTAGGCATCACTCGCATCCGCAGGCAGACTTTCCTGCACAGATATGAGTAATGAACCATCCTATGATGTGGTCAAGGGGAACAGATGAGCACGTGTTTGAAGGTGATTTGTTTGAACGAGATCAGCACTCTTGTCTAATCCAGTATAAGTGAACGTCCTCATCGGTTTAAATTGATTTTCAGATTAAGTAGAAGATAGTTCCTCAGAAGAGGATGGAGATAATATCTCTACCTGCCAGGAAAAGAGATATAAAGATCCCTGAACGTCTGAGGGGCTTAAGTGGATTAAGCACAAAGTGGTGAGAGAACATTTAATAAACTTTCTACACATTTGCACTGCTTCAAAACTGTGCTTTTACTCAATCAACACGCTCTAATGTCAGACTAAATGAAGAACGTCTTCCCACTACATTTTTTGTACAGCTAAAAAAAAATAAAAATAACATCAAGGACAAGTTACATTTTTTTGTCAATATTTTCAGAAAGTGAAACTCATGATATAGATTTGTTTCACATAGAATTAAATATTTCAAGCTGTCATTTATTATAATTTTGATGATTGTGTTTTTATGACAATGAAAACTCAATATGATCAGTAAAAAAAGGGGATATTTTAAACACAAATGTTGGGCTTATTATGTTCATATACTGTATACTGTATGCACTCAACACTTGTTTGGGCCTCCTTTTGCACGAATTAGTGCAATTATTGCAGTGTGGCATGGAGGTGACCAGCCTGCTGAGTGTTAAGGAAGCTTTTACCTAACATTGGGTGTTTAAAATGTCTAATTTTTTTCTTAATTAGTGAGCTTATTTCATATTTAGCAGATTTTCATTATCTAAAAGCCAACAAAAAGCTCATGAAACAAGTATTTTAGCACAAAATATGTGAACAATACTTTCTGGTGTGAGAAAACATTGTTACATTGCTAAGCATTAGTATGTAATGTAAAATTAAATATTTAATATTCAAGAAGAAGCTCACTAGAATTGCTATGGTAAATATTTATTTTTTGTTTGTTCAGGATGTAAAGCATGTTGCTGCTTTGATATAAAAAGTAACGACATTAATAATTTACAGGCTGACTGACCAGTGTCAGTGCAGTAAGTGAATATATCCAGGTGTTGAGAGCTCAGCGCTCGCTGAGTAACATTTTTTGTTGAATAAACGTGAAAGAAGAAATAAAGCTCTTAAGAGTTTGTGGTTTTTGTTAAATCAACTCTATAAATAGCTCCCACAGACGGTCCTGGCTAATTATTTATGAATAATAATGGAATGACTTGCATGGAGACATGTCACAGTTCAAAATAACATCATCCATCTCTGCTTCCATCTCAGCACTCATTGCCCAGGGGTTTTGGCAGTGTTGAGTGAAGCAGGGAGGGGAGTGGCTGAGGGAGGGGTGAGGTGGGGGAATAGAGAGTGGAAATCAAGCAAGATGAAACAGAAAGAAATCTGTCAGTCGATGCTACATGTGCGATGAACGCCTGCTGTAGTGAGAAGCATTGAAACTTTACACATCAACAGGATACAGGAAGGAGCAGCTCCAGAAATAGCTAGAAATCTGAACGGTGTGATTCTTCATCAAACAGTGTGATTCATGGTCAAAACAAGCTACAAGGAGAGACTATTTCTGCATACAATGTACAACAGTGAATCTCTCTGTTTCCTGCTTCACACTGTTGAGCTAAGTGTGAGTCAGGGGCTTATAAACATACTATGCTTCAAAACTTGGGAGTACTCGCACACATCCATGTGTGGTTGACTGGCTAATGAGATCCTCTTACAAATGAAAACAGTTCACACAAAATTTAACTACAGAATTAGTTTTTGTGGGACTTTATACTCGATATTATTATGAATATTCTCCTATGAGTATGTCACTAACTTGGTGTATCATCCAACATTGCTAGCAGATGATACTGAAGATCTTAGTCAAGAAATCGCAGGTACTAAATCAGGGGTGGCCGATCCTGGTCCTCAAGAGCCACTATCCAGCATGTTTTAGATGTTTCCCTCTTCCATCACACCTGATTCAAATGATTAACTCATCATCAAGCTCTGCAGAAGCCTGATAACGCTCCTGGTCATTTTAATCAGGTGTGTTGGAAGAGGGAAACATCTAAAACATGCTGGATAGGGGCCCTTGAGGACCAGGATTGGCCACCCCTGTACTAAATAAATGATCCATCGTCAGGGCTCAGTCAGACCAATGTTGCCTCCTTTACCGGCTGTTCCAGCACTGGAGGTGATGCACAGACTTTGTTTGGTGTAACTGTAATGCAACCTCAGGGGAAGTGCTGGTCTAATGGTTAAGGAAGGGCTTGTAATCAGAGAGAGTACACCCTAGACAATCCTTAGCAGGGCAGCACACACACACACACACACACACACACACACACACACACACACACACACACACAGATGGCAAAGGCTTTAAAGAAAATATTTTTTTTTAACTACACTACACAGTCCCCAGCCACGTAAAACTCTGGACTAAAATCAACCGGCAGTGTGACATTCTGTGAGAGCGCATTAAGGAGGAGAGGAGCAGGTTACTAAACAACTGACCCTTACACATCCCTTACATCATAGTAAAGCCTGGTTTAAGGTTCAGTGTCAGGACCTACACCGGGGGCGTGCCGTCAACATGATGCGGAGGTTGGCCCTTTTACTTCTGCGTGGAGGGAACGCCTCGTTATGCGATTGGTCGCCCTGCCGCTAGGGGGTTGTGGCTGTGTGTTGTTGTTACAAATGAGCAATGAAAAGTCCTTGAGCATCTTCCGGTCACAGAATAATATATTTTGTGTTTTTTAAGCATCTTAAAATGTAATTTATTTCTGAATTATTACTTACCTACTGTACCAAACCATATGTGTTTTGTTGGACACAAACATTAAAACAACAGTTTCAAAACGTGCACTTTATTTTTCAATACAAACATAGGTAACTCATAAACAAAGTATAAAAGTGTATTGAGCGGACTGTCGACTGCTCCGGTCAACATTCACGCTGTGGGTGAGGAGACCTAGACCCCGCCGAAGAGTGGAGAGAGAGCAGCGAGGTAACCGGGTCTACGGCCCCGGGAAGCGGGGAGTTGGAGCGGGACAGCGCTGTAAAGATCGCTTTAAACATAACATCCTGTCTGCTTCTCTATCAGCCTCCACAGCATGTTGGTCATTGTTTACAGTTAATGAAACACACACAGACTGTAGGTACAGAGACGAGGCAGTAGTAGCGATAAAAACAGTAAACGCACACCTTTTGTCCGTGATTGACTCCATTTGGCGGTGCTTCACGTGTGCTGCAGCCATGAAAGGAAATGCTAAAAGTCTGGCACTTTTAGTTTGTCTCGGTTCTTTCTTTGACTCAATCCACTGTAGAAACAACTCTCGTATCGCTACGCAAAAAGTTGAAACGTGGCAGTGTGACTGGAAAAGGTAGTGACCCGGACTGAGGTTTGGAGCTGACCAATCACAGCCCTAGCTGACTAGACTGACTTTGGGAGGCGCACGTAAGGTTACGGGGGAGGGCTGTACTGGGCACACACTACAGTGGAAAATAAAGACTGATTTAAAAATACCTGAAATCACCAAGGCCTCGATGCAGCAAGACGTATGGTTGGTCGTTTTTGTCACTCATCTGTGGCAACTTGCACAGATGCAAAATG
Source organism: Gouania willdenowi (assembly GCF_900634775.1). Lineage (NCBI taxonomy): Eukaryota > Metazoa > Chordata > Actinopteri > Blenniiformes > Gobiesocidae > Gouania > Gouania willdenowi. The sequence goes on along the minus strand of NC_041049.1, from coordinate 30,614,806 downwards.
CAAAAGCAGTCCCGATTTTGCATTAAACTCAATAAACTCCAAAATGATTGTGCAGTCTGGTGGAATTCCACATTTGTGATGCTGAAGCGGTTGCATGACCAGAGGATTCTTGTGCATTCTGTCCTGGTGAATGAAAGCATCACAAAGCCGGCTGTAAAAAAGTTACTTGAATGCAAGCTATTAGGAGCTAATAGAACAATTGTGCTATCCACCGTGGCAAAAGTTACTAAGGTGATGTGTGGAGAGTTGCATGTGGTCCTCTCTTTCAACAATGCAGGAATTTTCAATGTGATCAAAACCACCCTATATGTCCAACAAGCAGACATGGGTGAACTCCGCTAAGAACACTGTGCGAGATCAGCTGGTAACTCGCTGCAAAGTGAAGTCTGATGGCCCAGTAGTTGTATGTCTTCTAAAGCACTGCTTCAAACCTCTCCAGTTCCTTCCAAGAGATGATGACCGAGATCATGGTTAGAGACCTCCCGAGACTCCATCCAGTTCAGACCAAACCAATCATTTTTTTGTCCCGTGAAAATATTGATCTTTCAAGACATTAAGTTATTTCATTATAGCTTGTTATAGCTTGATTGCCAATTGAAATAATAGGCCTACTTGAAAAGCTTGGCCGTGCTTATTGCCCAATATCTCACATTCCGGCCATGGAGAGTCTGTTGCAAAGGTAGTCAAACACAAGGAGTTTCCTGTGATTTTCTGACCAAACTGGCTCATTGCTACTTGGCTGTTTCAGCCACGAGCACCCCCAGAGAGGGTGTTCTCTCCAGTAGGGAACACCATCACCAGACAGCGCGCAAGCCTTGATCCAGCGCATGTCGATACTCACATCTTTCTACATGAAAACATGGAGTGCAAGGCCAAGGCTGTGAAGGAAGAGAAGGATTGAGAATATTGGCCTACAAGAAGGATTATTTCATTAAGCTGGTGCCGGTCTGTGGTTTTGTAGGCTTCATATCCATTAATTTTACAAAGAAAACTATCAGCTAAGTAATGTTCTGTGAAGTTGAACCATGCGAGCAAGAGCAATACTGAATAAAACATTTGACAGCCTGCTTTGAATACTATGTTAATTTATTTCATTAGGGCGATATGCATTCTTTTTTCAAACATGCTGCACATCCTAACTGCTGCTGTCTTAAACTATTGTCCCTGTATGGTGTGCACTTAAGTTTGAAAGAAAGCCTATGTTTTGTTTTGTTTGAAATGTCTGACAAGGACTGTTGGTGCTAGTGTCTTGCAGTATTTTTTATTCTGCACTTTACTGTACATTGTTATTGTTACAGTGATAATACAAGTTGCTCCTTGTTGAACAGCTGTGTGTCTGTCTTGTCCCTCCGCTGTCAATATGAATACTTCATTACACGACTTGTCGACTTGACTTCCACATAATTGAAGTCATTTTTGAGTCACTCTGAAATAATCTGGTCAGTAATGGCAAACTCCACTCACTGATGACTCAAGCTTACCACGGCTGGTGGTGAAAATTGCAGACAGCACATGGAGATGAGTCAGCATACAGGCTGGAGGTGGTGGACCTTACGTGGTGGTGCATGGAAAACAACCTCATACTCAACTTTGTGAAGTCCAAAGAGAAGGCTAACAAGGGCCTCTATTTCCTGTGGAAACAGAGAAAGGCTGAATTGATCTGCAACTTTTATCACAGTAGGGGCCATGAAAATGTGATTGCTTTATTTGAAGGTCACATTATCACCATTAAAGTCAAAAAAAAATTTCAGTCATTTTCTGTCTTTTCATTTTGTTTTCACATATTTTACTCTCATTTTGTGTTTCACTCAAATTTTCTGTGTTTTTGGAGTTATTTTGTGTATTTATGTTTTCCTTAATAATTTGTCTGTAATTTTGTGTGGGTTTTTGTAATGTTGTGTACTTTTGTTGTCCTTTTGTGTATTTTTGTTGTTCTTTTGTGTACACACAAAATTCAGCCAGTGGCAGTATTTTGCCCACAGATCTCCAGATTCTTATGTCTGGTGGAGAGTGCCTTGACCTCCCGCTTCACTGTGTGGTACAAAGGCTGCTGCACCCATCTTGTAGGTATACTCAACCAGAGCCACCTGCATCCTCTGTCACCCAGCCTGCACACCAACTGTTTACCATTCTGTAGTGTTCCTTTCCATATTCTGTTCGGCCTTATTGTATTTCAAAGAATTTTGTCCTATTCTGTTTGACAAGTCTTGCTTGTTACTGAAACCTGAAAGTTGGCTTTTGTTGTATATGTCATATAGTGGTTCAATTGGGAACAAATGGTGTCTGAGTCTGGCGCTTTGATTATGATGTGTAGAAGTCTTTTTAAAAATTAATGCAACCTTAATTTTAAAGATCCTAAGATTAAACACCTCATGAGTTCAGTAAATCTTAATCCATAGAAACTGCTCATTAAAAACCTTGAAGATAAAGCTGGTATTAATAAAGCGTCCAGCATTTACTGTCTCATTTAAAATAAAATCCATAGAATGGAGAGAATAACTACTGTATATTTCCAAATGGTAAATTAAGTGAGTGAGTGAGGCAGTAGATTGGAGGACCTTCCAACAAGACATGAGGATTTGTTTCCTCTTTAGAATTCGGATTTATTTATTAATCTCAAACATTAAAAAAAAAACAATATAAAGCAATCATTGCTCACTTAAAAAAAAAAAAGAGCCTCAGCAATGACTAGTCCTGCCCCTACTTCTGAACTATTTCACAAAGAACAAAATAAATGTGACGTTTTAACAAATGCATGTGTATACACATATATAAATACACATCAAAATACAAACAAATATAAACAAAAACAAGGATTCATAAGCCTAGAATCATTAGTAAAGTAAAGTAGAATCATTAGTAAAGTAAAACAGTCATCTTTAAATCAGCTTTTGGTCTACATAGAAAACATTCAAATATTCTGATCACAAAACCAAAATGTCATCATGCTTCAAGGGGATTTCAGATTGCATATTAACTTACGATAACCTGATTTTGTTTAGGATTGATTTGAACACACAAATCATTGTTGAATGGATGTAGGTGGAAGAAGTAAGGAAGCAGAAGAGGAATTACATAAACGGGACATTCACAGTTGGACATTGTAGTAAATGAACAGGTCTTTGCAGTGAGCCAGTATGAATATTAATAATAAATCAAGACTGTCTGACAGATTGTGTGCTTGTGCATGCTGTTAAGGCACATACATTCAGAGATGGCTCACTCGACACATAGCCCTAATCTCCTGAGAGTCAGACATCACCATGACCAGTCCAGGATCAACAGGTGTTTATGGCTCAACCCAACTGACGTGTCAAATGTTTTAAAGCATTTAACTACATGTAATTCTTACATGCAGATCATTGGGTTAGGATTAGGATTTGGGTCAAAGTGACATTTGTCTATTCTTCTTTTATCCCCTTTGACTGCATGTTGTCAAATGTTAACATTACCTGTAGTGCAATCTTTTTGTAACAGCTATTTGTTTTGTGCTTTCAAAAATAAAATAATCTATCTACAAAACAAGGAATCTCTGTCTGTCTGTCTCTCTGTGTGTGTGTTCCTAAAATATCTTTGTGGAACAGGATCAGACTGCCATGAGACTTTCAACATGGCTGATGCTTGGTTCAAGGGTGTGCAAAGTTGAATTTGTTTGGACTGCAGTGATACCGTTAATAAAACATTTCATAAAATTGCTTTATAGATAGATTTTTGGAATGTGATTGCTCCTAGCTGGGACTGATGACATCATCACTGTGGAGGTAGGACTGATGAGCCTTTGCTGGCTTTGATCACCTTTGCCTGATTGTCGAATGTCTGCAAACTACATCTATCTATAAAGAAAGAAATCTCTGTCTGTTTGTCTGTGTGTGTGTGTCTGTTATTCAAATATCTCTGCAGATCAGGATCAGACACACTTAATAGTTTTAAAATAGGTGCTGCTTGGTTCAAGGGTGTGCGACGTCAGATTTGTTTGGACTGCAATGACACCGTTAATAAATTATTTCATAAATGCCGTTGTCCATTGTCCACCGGAGCAACCACAGTCACGTGCGCGCCAGAGCCAATCACAGCACACCGTGGTCATGTGTGCACCAGAGCCAATTTCTGGAGAGCCCACCCTTACGCCAAACGTAAATGTGCGTGAGAATTCGCCTCATAGAGGTATGGGTTTTATGCTCGGGTTTCTTGTTTTGAAACTAATGTGACACCATAGCCCCTCCCCTTTCTGCTCACAGCAGACTGAGACTTAACACACACATATTGATAAATCAAATGAGGCTTGAAGAGAAAAAAAGGGAGAGAAAGCAAAGCAGCTCCCAATCAGAAGCAGGCTCCCGTCGTACACGTCAAAGAGCCAGCTCTCAGAGTCAGTTTGTTCACGACCGACACATCACTAGAATTAGGTACTACTCTACATAAAGCTGTGTGTATGTGTGTGTGTGTGTGTGCGAATGCGTGCATGTCTGTGTTTATGTGGGTAAGTACACGTGCGCCAACCTGTACTGTATGTTCTTGCATGATGTGACATACATGATGATGGAATTACGCCTGTTTTGTTACATGCAGGAATATTATATATAAATATTACCGTTTATGACTTAAATGACCGTCACTAACACTGACCCTCACCATTATTGAACAATTTCTCCTTCTAATAAAAACATCACTGTGCTACACTTACCAATTTCTGTCTTAAAACGAATTATTCAAAACTTAACATGTTTGTTTCAACATACTCAGGGTTTGTGTTTAACACCAATGCAACAGCATAACAATGATGGATAACAAATTCATAATCATTACAATATTCAACCATACATACCCTTTAATTATCCTCAAAACAGAAATCTAACCAGATTTAGCCTTCCAAATAATTTAAAAAATCATGCTGTTCCATTACTGTTTTTGCTTTTTCCCATTGACTAATAAAACAAAAGTGGTACTTTCACATTAGTGGAACGAGGTTCAACTCCCTTCAGTGTCCTTGCTAAAAGCCAAAATATATGAAGACACAATAGTTATTACTCTACACATTTCATAACAAACCTAAATGTCCCTGACGTCCCACCTTCAAACACAACCTAGTTTGGCCATCCATGAAAAAGCTACTTTAAGGTCCTATATCATGCTATTTTTCACCCATTTCCATTTGTTCTAAGAACCCCAAAAACATAATATTTGAGGTTTATTTTCCCTAAAGCTGAGAACTATATGTTGGTAGGTCGCTAATTTCAGAAATACGCTCTAAATAAATTGACGTCACATAGTAGTTGAGGTTTATTTTCCCAAACTTGCCTGTCTTCCAGAGTTTTAGCCCTCACTCCACGAAACATTCAGTTTGGGCAGGATTAATATCTTTCCATGTACGTAAACCCCAAAATTAACATGCGCCATTGTTTTGCAGCAACTTTTAGTTCGTAAAAACATTAGAAATGTCACTTTGGAGTTTTTTGGGGAAACACAATGAATTAAGAACACATCTATGTTTCAGTCTACAACATAATGCATAAAAGTATTACATTTATCTGATTTTTTTAAAAAAAGAAGAAAGTTCTCATATCCAGCAGCTTTAAAAGGTTTCAGGCAGACTTTTAAAACCCAATCCTATCTTTGTCTGTGCGCAATGTCATTATAGATGATGAATGAAGACGTTCCAGCGAAAAAAACAAAGAACTCGTTTAAATACGTTGTGAAATGTAACAGAGTTTATCTTCATAAAGAGCATCAGGATGGGACACAGTTACATGTTCTATAAGATTAATAACTGAGATTTTAACGTCTACCACAGCGGAAGGAACCACGTAAGTCACCATGAAAAATCAGCCAATCACAAGCTCCACAAATATACACTGCTTTAAAAAAGCGTTAAAGAATATAAAGTCTGTAATAAATATGTCTAATAAGTCATTAGTGAATACCAGAGAACCACATGAGTGAGCATGAGAAACTAAAAGAAAATATGTAATAAAATAAAATGTTAATGTTTAACTTAAAGACAAGCAATGTGAACTTAACAGTAAATATGCAACGTGTTGACTTGTATATAAACTGTAAGTATATTAAATAAACACATGTGCTTCATATACATATTTATGTTTTTATTTAGGCTGTTTCATAATTTAGGAATTAGAGCTGGGCGATATATCAAGATTTAAGATGTATTGAGTTTTCTATTTTTGCGATATAGAAAACTATAATATTTCATATATATGTACATATTATAGCTTATTATGTATTAAAATACTAGTTTTAGGAGTCGCTGCTTTTACTCCTCAGAACAACATGTAAAGCTCAGTTAGATGATTAATGAGTGCACATATTGTGCAGCTGTTTGTTAATAAATGTTCCTGTGTGGCATTTTGCATCAGCAAATTTAACCCAGAATTGTCTTTCTGGTCAGACCTTATTTGATAAAATTATCTAGATTTATATTGTATATCACCATTTTGAGAAAAAATATTGATATATGAGTTTTGGTCCATATTGCCCAGCCCTAGTAGGAACGTTCACAGCATTTCAATGTTAATAAAGGTTGACCTACCAGACTCTTATCACATAATTGTATTTAGTAAGTGGTTGACAGGTGGCTATCTTAGATTTCTTGTACACCTATATCAAAATATAATGGATACTGGAGCTTGGTTGATTTTGTTTTTCCACATTATGATGTTTTGGTGATGTAGTTACTTGAAAGATAATCTGAAGTGTTTTATTTTGAAAAGTAACCAGATATTTTATTGCCGAGAACGTGTTTAATTTCCTGTTTAGCTTCATTTGCTCTGAGCTGATTGATGCGTCGTGGACCCGGTGGAAATAAACACATAGAATAAAGTGGAAACCGATCAGCTCCGGTGGCACGGCGGAGACGTAACTCAGCGGAGCCGCATCCAGTGGAAATTGGGGGTATGTCGTCCAGGTCAGAACATTCCGGTCAGGTACAATCAGAATATGAGCCTATTATTGTTGGATGTGTCTAACGTTGCACCATTAGACTTTGAATTACTTATCAGTTCAGGGCTGAAGAATCCATGAATGTTTTTTGAAACCAGAAATTTTCCTAAAAATGAATTAATGTTAGCTCGGTATGTAAACTTTTGAGAACTTTTTAACTTTTCAGGAGGCTACAACTATGAGTTTACATATTCTACTGCGTGTGTGTGTGTGTGTGTGTGTGATATGATATCCTAACCTATAGTTTAACCTATGAAGTAACTGACTGTTGCACTAAAAGGACTGCATTCCTCAAAGCTCCACCTTATTTTCAACCATTGAAAATATTATCAGGTCAAATAGTCTGTATATTTAACACGACGCTCTCCTTGGGGACATCTGATAACTTATTCATGTGAACACAGTATGGTGCCCATTAGCTTTTTTTTCATCTTGCTTGAACTCTCTCCTCCTCCGTCCTGTAGGTCTGCTTGCAGAAGTTGCCCCCTGAGCTCACCGTGACTTTTCTGGGACACGATGATATGAGCCTACCCCGGAGTCTGTATTTTTTATCTGCAGTTGCAAATGTTTTGTGTGACATGTTGGCTTCACACATCTGTCACCTAAAGTTAAAAAGGTGCATGTGTGCCATATATCTAATGAGGGCTTCAGTCTTCTGCACATCAAACAAAGTTCTGGTGAACAGGAGACTATGAGCTGACCCGGAAATGTTGATAACAGTGATGCATTTGGTTCGAGTGGATTAAAATACTTCACGAAGAGTGATGAATACCTTAGTAGAGATACAAGGAAAAATGTGAAAGTACACACTAAGTTAATAATGTGACTTTGACGTGATTCATTGACTAACAAGAATGTAAAAGTGTTTTTCCAAGATCAAGCAACATGTAACAGATTCTCCTTTTTAAGACACAGTTTGATCCTGACCAATCTTAGCTGTCTTTGTGACGACCTATTCCATCATGGAGTAGATTCAAGCACAGAGAAACTAAATCAGCATCTTTCTTTTCTTTCTCTCTGTCTCTCAGTCCACAAAACACTAGCAATTTACTTTTTCTTTACCATTTGTTTGGTTTTACGTCTGGACTGTCATCCTATTGGTCAGTACCTGCCATCACATTGCTCCGTGCTACAGAAGATGCTTAAAAAAGTGAAACATGAGAAGCTTTCCTACAGGACACCCTCTGTTCTCTGGTCATGTGTAGTTCCTATTTAACATTGGCTTCAACACTCGGCTACCATTTAGTAATAGATAGCAGTGTTTTACTACAACCAGTCCAGGTTTTGGGACCATATTGTAAAGGTCTTAGTCTTATCTTGGTTTCAGACTGGTCGGAATCAGGATTTTACGCTAAGAAGAGTCAAGACTAGCACTGATCTGCTATTCTTTAAATTCATAAATGTGGTAATAAGTAGAACCACTTGGAATTGTTTTCCATTCGTTAATGTTGTAATTTGACAAAAACATTGTCATAAGCTCACTGATTGTTGTGTCTCCTTGTAAATGTTTTGCAGTGCCTTATGTCAGACACCTGTTAAAATACAGACATCAGTCCATTTGATTTCTATTTAGAAATACCTCTGAACACTTACTTTAGGCTTCATTCAGATAACAAATGAACGTCTTATATTTGCTTTTACTTTTGCATTTAACGGAATTATTTTTTGCAAGATTTGAGATTTGCCTGTTGTGCTTTGTAAGAGTTGCAGACACTCTGTTTTTGTCTGTCTAATGTATTTAAAAGAAAAGTAAAATTAAAGAAAGAATGGTTTTCAACTATTAACCTTGTCATTGTTTTAAAATTGATTTTCATGGTGTTGGTCTTGTCTCAGTTTCGGCTTCTTTCGGTCTTGGTCTTGACTCCAAAAGTCTTGGTCTCGATGCATTCTGGTCTCAGGCACGTCTTGGTCTCGGATAGCGTGGTCTTGAGTACAATATTATTAGATAAGCTATAGTGTACCACACGGTACACTATAGCCCTGGCTGGGCTTGCTTTACTCATGTAAGGCAAGCCCAGCCAGGACGAACAAAGTCATACAAAACACTGGGATCAGCTGGGCTTAAAGGTCCATTTCCTCTAAGAAACCCAGAAACATAGTATTTGAGGTTTATTTTACAAAACTCGCCTGTTTTCCAGAGTTTTAGCCCCTGAAAAGTTACTTTCTGAGCAACTCGACACAAACAGGCTGATTTGCGGCCTACTTATGCATATTCATGAGTGGGCGTGTCTATAGATAGGACACTGACTTACTCCTCCCAGCACAGTGACGCAGGGCCAGAGGACGGCCCACCCCCCTCCCACCCACTTTGTAACTGAGCTCACGCTGCTTTATAAACACGAGATGGAGCGTGGGGGCGGGGTGTTCACCAGTACATTCATAAACTGTAGATAATACATACATAGCACTGCACAAATGACGCTGAAATGCTCACCTTCGTGGGTGTGTCTGTTTACATGTCAATCACGGCAGAGAGCTTCCTGGAGGCATGGCTTCTCCAGCTCAGTGCCTCGTCAAATTCGTCATCAAAGAGGGAACGCGTCATCAAATTGTAGCGAGGTGTTTGGGCTCACCCTGCAGTAAGAAAGGAGTAAATCACCCGCTAACTAACGATTGAGAGAATCAATGAAATAAACACTTTGGGCATGTGTATGAAGCCCTAATACACTTTGCTGTTTAAAACACAGAAAAGTTGATTTAGCATAACATGGGCCCTTTACAGGACACATCACACCAGTTTTTACATCTTCAGTTTTTAACACCATTCAAGTAAAAAAGAACCATGCTGATATCCAGTAATAAAAGTGCCTAACGATGCTAAATTTTTACTTTAACTTTGTATTTTTCACTTCTGCCGAGCTGCTGAAATCCAGCAGTCTGACTTTGACGTCAGCTCAGGAGTCCTCAGCTCATGAGCGACACATCTGAAGCTCACAAAAGTTAGATATTTGGAGAGGTTCACTTCAAAAATGGTTCCCGTTCATGCACAAATGAATCCAAGCATGTCCGGTTGGAGCCGGACCAGCACTCTAATATGAACCCAATCTGATGAGTAACCAGCCCTGCTGTCTGTGCTCGACTGTAGCTGCATCAGGCAATAAAGAAACTCCATTCATAGAAGTCTTTTTACATGAAATGCTGCACAGCATGAAGGCATTTTTGAGAATAGTTGGTGTAATGGAAATAATTATGATGCTATCATGATGCTATCTAACTCAGTCGTGTGACCTTTCACACTGAAGCTAAAGTGAGCCCTTTTTCCACATCATAACCCATATATGGTCATGCTACTACAACTAGAGCAAAAATACCTGAAATTCAACATGGACATATATTTAAAATATTTCATAGATGCACTATTCAACATGAATTTTGGTGTCATGCATGATTGAAGCATGATTTAAGCAAACATCACACCAGTGAGTAGATGGGAAAATCTCATAAACAGAAACCTGTGAATTAATGGAAATTGAAGATGCCATTGAAACATTTAACGTTAAATAAAACACTATCTAATGTTTCTTTGTTTTGCACACTTGAAGCCTTACTTCAGGTTCAAACTGGCTTCAAATATTCATATAGCCTTTTTGAAAAAATACAAATGAGTTTTGTCCTTCAGTCAACCTCTTATCTATTATTGTAGGATTTTTATCCACTTTTGCAAATGACGATTACACAATACTAGGCTTGTTCTTTTTTGTTTTACTGAAAGGAAAATGGATTGTCTGCAAAAACTCTCCACAAAAAAGTGCTAGCTCTCTGGCAAATGTCACATATTGCAGCAGCCATGATTTGCATACCCATGATATTCAGGGAACACTGCAACTCTAACTTTGTGCACAAAAAAGACAACAAGAGTAAACAAAGAGAGTGAATTAAAGATAATTAGGTGAGAAAATATCTTGCAATGCAGTATCCTGAATCTGAATAATGTTGAAACAGTTGTTATTATGCAACACTCAATGTGGGATTTGATTGCAAAAAGAGTCAAAGACAGAGGAGGACACACACACAGTATATGTGCTTGTTGCTGTAGAAACTAATCTGAAGAAAGAGTGGGTGCTATCTTTTTCTCCCTCCATGTTTTAATGTGGACAGATGGCTTGATCTCATCCATCCTGAGCATTTTTTTCTCTTTTCATGTGCTTTCTTCCTCACGCTCAGTCCTTCACTGGGACGACTGGGCCCTGTTGCTCGCCATCTGCTCAGCGTGTTTGGCGCAATATCAAGAACTTCCTGTTTGGGACCTCTCGTGTTGGGGACATTGCTGATTACTCACTCTGGATCTCCTGTTGTAAAAAGACAAGTGATCCTCCCATTTTAGTATCCTGTTCACATCTGGTTCATGTACTCTCCTGTAGCCTATGGTGTGACATTTACCAGTGCCGCAGGTATTGGGTTTTTATGTGTGCTAAAAATAAACTATTCAACATCATGCAATATTGCAACAACAAAAAAAGACTTTGAAGAAATGTTTTTTTGTTGATTCTTCCTAACTAGATTTGCATGTAACACAGAAGAGTTTAATCCTTACTGATTCCTCATTGAAGACAGACCAAAATCAAATCTTTCAATTTATCAACACTGAGCTTCGTTCTACAGGGTTTGATAATCAGAGTTTGTGAGCTCCTGTGGCTTCATGGTTCATCACATCCAGCTTTTAAACAACTGCCAGAATATCTCCTGATTGCTGTGCTCAGGGAGTGAGCTGTCATGTGTATCTCACCACGTGCTACATTATTGATTGAGAGTGTCAAACTAATATAATACCAGAAGACTGTTCAGCCAGTGAGGCCAATTCAGGATCTTTGGGCCAAATCCGGCCTACTTAAGCATCTGAAAAGTATTGTCATTAGTTATATGATTATGTTGCAGTTCCAGATATGTTTAAATAATTGCAGTCATGTGTGTGAAAGTTTTAAAGCAAGGGAACATACCTCAATTTTCCAACCAACTTCCTCCTTTTCAGGGTCATGGGGGTTTGCTGGTGTCTATCTCCAGCTGTCATTGAGAGCTAGGTACAGGTACAGATTACGGCTGCTGTCGTGCTAGGCTGGAAATTCAAAAAATGCCTTGATTATGGCTGTTGCTCCTGGAGCACTTCAGACACGCCCAGTTCCTCTATGACAGAAGCCCCCGCAACACGGCGCACACAGCTCATACACTAAAAACAAGCACTTCCCTATCCACTCACATACAGATCCTTCAGTAACTCTCACTGTGACATGTGTAAGAATCCACGTGCCCTCCTACACAAACACTCCTATAATACTACACAATAATACAAAAAAATCCCGACAAACCACTCGTCCACAGTCCTCCAGATTTTTCAAGGGGTGCACCGCCCAGCTGTGCGTCCCTGAACAACAACTCAAGCACACAAATACCAAGGATACACAGCAACAGGGAGTTGCACACACGTGAAGCCATAGACAGATGGGAACAGAGACATACAAGGGATATACACACTATGATCACTCCCACACACAGCCGAGATCTGTCGCTCTCATCCACCATCTCAAGTTGCTCAGACGTGTCAACTACACCTAACTGAAGACTGAGAAAGAAACAGAGAGCCAACAACTACACGGAGCAAGCGCCGTTTCACTCTGGATGTGCAGTCACACATGGTCTCTGGCTAGACATATAACTTAAATAACCGTCTGAGTAGACCTGAATCAGCTTAGGGCCACAAACATCACAGCAGTGAAAAGCAACCACTTCGAGCTGTTTCGATCATTGTTTGTCCACTTAGTCTGCATCAACACCAGGAAGTACAAGCCCCTCCTACCAGTTATTATAGGAGGGCAGGGCCAACAATGCTGATGTAACAAGCAACCAATATCACAAACCACCTTTCTGAGCCAATAAAAACATTGATTGTAATAACCGGGTCTCAAATTATAGATGATCACTCTTGCATTTTTACACCAAAATACACCAAAATGAAATACTTAAACGTTGACTGGATTAATCAACAACACAAATTATTATCCAATTACATATGTATTCAACAGAAACACTTTTTTTGGTGTTTAGCTACCCAGTTGAGATCAAATCGATGTGGCGGTGTGTTGTTGGGCATATGGCACAATGAATCATTATACTCTCAGCTCCTAACAGAACAGCATTCCCCAGGAGGGCATAAGAAAAGTTTAGGGACAACATTAAAACAAATGTCTAAAAGTGCCACATAGCCCCTAAGACCTGGGAGCCCACAGCAACCAACATGGGGGTCTGGAGACAACTGGTTCAAGATGGGGCTGCAAATGTAATGATGATCTCTACAGTGCCACAGAAAACACATGCAGGATCAAGAAGTTTCCACCCACCTCACCGTCTACCCGTGCCCATACAGCATCAAAGTATGTGGGTCCAGGATTGGCCTCTTCATCCACCTGAAGGTCCACAATAACCAAAGAGGAGGACAGTTTAGGGTGCTTGCACACATATATTCCGGTGGACTCAGTGCCGTTCAGGCGGTGAATCTGCAACATTGTTGCATTTTAAACTGGTTCAGTCCGCTTTCACATATGCTATTTGCAATTTCCAAAGGAAATCCTCAAACCAACCCCCCACAAATGTAATTAATAATGAATCAAAATAACCCATGATCACATAATCCCACAACCTGTGCTAATGCGCTACATAAACACATTGTTGTCACGGCAACACAGCCACTGATGGAGTTGCTCTATTACAATTGTGTTTCAACATAAAGCCCTATGTTTGGCCCAATTTGCTTTTTCACATGGTTAAACACCTGTCACGGCAAATTTTGCGGTTGACCTCATTTGGTGACATGAATTATGCTCTGTGTTGAATGACGGAGTCCAGTGTGACGGAGCAGCGCCGTCACTAACCGGGCAGCAGCAGCACACACACACACACACACACACACACAAACACGTCACACACATTCTCTTTCTCCCCTCCGTATTTCTCCTCACATCATGCATTTAACTAATCTCCTTCTTCCCCAACTGTTGCTAGAGTCAGTCACTGTTCTAGGCTTCACCTGCTGCACAAACATTCACACATTCTCACACACACACGGAAACTCTTACCGGTGACATGACGTCTCTGAGCAGCTGGTCGTGGTTCTTCTTTTTGAACGAAAATCGAACCCCGCCACACCAGTCTCTGGAATAGATATTATGTTAGAACATCCACAATATGTCATATTGTCACGTGTCTATTTCAATCTATTTCTCCTTTGCTTCTCCGTTATTGTTTAAGGACAATACTTCCCTTTAATTCTCATCCTTCGTCAAAAGAAGCAGTGACCAGGCATGACGGCTGTAGGAGGCAGGATCAGAGTCGAAAAGGCGGTGGCATTTTCTGTTCGGAAACAGAAAGAGAGGAAAACATTAAGAGTGAGATTAATATTTTAAAATATCCCTTTTCTTTTGTTTGATTTGATTCGTCTCCTTCGAATATACAGCCAGCGACCTGTATATTGGGGAAAAAAAACACAATAACAACAACTAAGACGAAGACAAAGACAAGCATACACAACAAGTATACACATACAACAACAAAAAACATGGACACTGAACATGAACAGTATGGTCAGTCAAGGTCAAAGCAAGTCATTCCACTGAAAGTGGTATTATGTATTGAAAAAACAAAAAAAGTCGTTTGGTGTTTTTAAACACCCAGAAAAATAACCTTTAAAACCTGGTAAACTTTTTAAAACCATAATTCTATTAACAAGCAGCAGTGAGATCTGAACACCCCAAAATAGGAAGAAGATCTCGTGCATCAAAACCCAGGAGGAAAGGAAGGTGAAACAGAGGAACATGTGTAGTCAAACAGCCATTCATCGGTCAATCACTCAATGACACGTCCGCGGCACATTCACACTAACAACGCATTTCTCTCAGGCATACGTAACATCATTCAGTCATTCATGCACCGCACACGTTCATGCCTCAATTTTCACACCCATGCATTTACAAGGTTTTGCTGCATAGTGTCTAAGTAGAATATAGGCCTCATCTAACCCACCAGCGGCGATAGCCAGTCCACCTCGTCTCTCGGGGTCAATGAGCTCTTATTGGCCCCCCATGCTTGGCAAGCTTTTAGCGTTGATGAATTGCTTTTCACTGGCATTCAACCCAAATAGGTAACTTTTCACAGATTCCATCTCCATATTTTTTCTTCATCTGATTATTAAGAGGTGCACTCCTTTCCACTTCTCCCTGCTTAGGAGACGATAAACTTTGATTATTGCCCATAATTTCCCTCACGGTCCGTTCCGTGTTGATCAGACACGTTACACTGGCCAGTGATTCGGAACCCATCTGTAATAAACACACACAGCTCAACTAAAGTAGTAATAACCACAAAGGAGCCCCGCTCAACCCGGCTGTTAGAGAAAAAAAATTATTTATTTTCCTCCAATAACAGGGAGCCTCTAGCACGCCCGCTAGAAACAAGTACAAGACAAACAGACGGTTCAACTAAAAGTCACATAAAACAACTAAAGGAACCTCTCTCAACGGCTTATATTTTCAGACTTAAAAAAAATCTAAACAACTGGAGACCCGCTCAACGTTTACCTTTTTAAAACAAAAGATTGGGAGCATTAACACAAAACCCTAATAACAGACCGTCAGGACTCTGGGCACTGTTTATCTTAACACTGTTTTTCCTAACCGGAATGGAGCGCAGCCTCTGGATCATACATCAGCGCAGAGCCAAAAGAATGGACAAAGAGGTTCTGTGGAGACAAAAGAGGTCAATCGTGGTCCGTGCTTCAGTCCCGGTCCGCGAGCCAGTCCGCTGCGGGATCGTCACCGGGGTTTTACCCTGCTCATTAAATGCTGGCTTAGGATATAGTATGTCCACCAGTGTCACCCCGGCCACGCTACCGCAGAACGGCATGTGAAACCCAGAGAAGGATCCAAGTTCAATTCTATACGTTGACAAGAGCAGCCTCTAACAACCCTCACTCTCAGCCGAATGTACAATATTAATATCGTAGACTGAGAAATTTGTTCAGAACTATATTCAGTTACCAAGCATGTATCAATTCAGGTGGACCACTATCCCCTGGCAATACAGTATGACGCATGTTCAGCGATCAAGGATGGTGTCCGGGAGAGAGAAGCATTCCCCAGGAATTGTCCCGCATGTCAGAAAGGAAGGACCCCCAAAGAGCGGTTCCCCTCGCAAGGTTTATCCTTTTTTCTGCACATTAAACCCAGGACTTCTTGTTTGAAAAGTAATTACCTATGTACTCATAGCAACTAATAGGACAGTTCTCTCAGGAAAAAATTTGGTCCCCCCTACTGTCCAGTGGCTTTGGCCCGGCAAGACAGTCTGACGTGGAGGAGGAGGCGCGCAAAATGAAAACAATAAATGTTGAACAAGGCTGCCTGTCGTAAGCAGCTTCAAAAGGGTAAGGTACAGATTGTTTACAAGGGTATCGGTAAAAAAAAATGTCAAAATGTAAACTTGGTTGAGGCTGCAGTCCTCAATCTCCATCTCAATTTTCCTGAAATTGAGTAAAAACAAAAGGGTAAAAGAAGAATCGTTCAGAAATAACAAAGAAGAAAAACGTGCAAGCTCAAAAAAATCATGACTAATAAAAAAATAAAAAATAAAAACTTCAGCTCCAAAAGCTGAGGCAGCACAACAGAGAGCGCTGTCTGCAACGGATGTAACCATATCTTGCATTGTGTGGGGGGGGCTCCCCTCAACAAGACAATAAAAGGAAAGAAAAGCAAACAAAAACAAAACCATTAGTAACACTATTTTCCTCCCTTTTGTTTGTTTTTTTCTCATAAAGGCAAAAGCAGTGTAAATAAATGAGCAACATAATGAATAAAAGCAAGGATAAATGATGGGCACACATGGTCTCATGTGGCAAACAGAAGGGTTCTGTGTGAAGTTATGGTGGTCCTGTGTTTCAGCTCATAGTTATGAACGTGTGTGTGACTGTATGTCTGGTCTGTCTGCTTAGAGCACACCTTCTTTTAAGTGTTTCTCGAAGCGTATCAGAGAATGAATGAAAACAAAATAATCTTGCGTACAGTCAGAAAATAGAGGGGTTAGTATTGTCCAATCGAAGGAGAAGCTTGTTGGCTATTTGCTAGTTGTCCCCCCCATGCCAAAGTTCAAGGTGAAAGTGATATAGCACTACCACCAAAGGCTGTGGTGGACTTCTTATGGCTTGGTATCCTCGTGGCTTTTGAAACAGTGTCTTTTTTGGTGAAGGTGTTCCAGCAAATATGTGATGTGTCTACAGTTGCTGCGTTCAGGCAGTAATCGTGGCGTCCAACCCGCAACTCATTGGTGGGGGGAGTGTCCAACCAACTCCGACGCCCACAGGTTCTCAGTCTTTGATGATGGGGCAGGATGTGTTAATCCCAGCATTGGCCCATTCCATAGACAATAAAGAGTTGACTTGGGACTGAGCGAGTTATTTTGCTACAGCATTGCTTTGCTGAATGGGAAAGTTGAGTCCTTTGATAGTCGATTTCCTTCTGAAGCTTGGTCCTTTGAATGATGTTGACATTTCATTAGCATAAGGGTTGAAGTTGATTTCGTTCATTAAGGGCTTAAGGGGACAACACACGTCATGACCGAGATGTACACATTGAAAACAGGGCTCAAAGAGCTGCTTATATCCATACGTTCAGCTGAGAGAGAAGCCGAAATGCACGGACGTCTCTGTCCAGGAGGTAGACAACCACGGGGCAGACTCGAAGTCCCATGCAAAAACCTGGCTTTGGTTTTAAGCGCGTCCGCTCTCTGGTACCGGTCCGCGGCAGAAGCCCCCCCAGAGCATTTGTCACGGCAAATTTGCGGTTGACCTCATTTGGTGACATGAATTATGCTCTGTGTTGAATGATGGAGTCCAGTCAGAGCATGATGATTTCATAAAAAAAGATTTATTTTAAAACTAAATGAAAAGGAGTACAAAAAAAGAAGTGTCCCATCCTGTTGGGAGGAAAGGCTAAATGAAAAAGAGTACAGGATGGTCCAGAAAGGTTCTTCCCTGGCTCCGGATATGCAGGACTGACTAACAGTTTCACAGGTTAAGCTTTATACAGATATGAGAAAAAGTCCCAACCCTGAAAGAAAGAAAAGGAGGGAGTCAGATGCTCCCAACAGTGGAAATGTTGGAGCAATGATATCTGTCCTGATCATGTGCGTGCGTCAGTTGGTGTGTGTGTGTAATGTGAATGTGAGTGAGTTCGGCCTTGAAGATTTCTGGTGTCTTATCTGTGTGTGCATGTGAAAGATTGTGAGTTTTTTGTATGAGGCTTCAGCAGAGACTGTCTGTACTCTTAATCTAACATGACTCAGCTGTTCAAAAAGTAATGCAGTCACTGTGTATTAAAACATGACAAATTGTACACATGAATACACATTTGACGATATGATGATGAATATAACACACCGCACCATGCATTGCTTGAGCCGAACCGAGACCCATATTTTACAGAGGAACAGAGTTTGCTTGTTTGCTCAGCACCAGACTCTAGTGAGCTTTCACATATTGCAAAAAGACCGGACTGTCCAAGGAAACAAAGCATAATGCGGATCAAAGAGGTATGTGTGAAAGCACCCTTATACTCTACCCAGATTATTCAATCCATGCTCTAGTTTCAGTTCCAAAGCACTCAAAAGCAAGTCTTTGGGAAGAATCTCACTACATTTGGTTGTTGTCATCTTACCCTGAATGCAAAATACTTGCCCAGTTTCTGCAGCAGAAAAACATCCCCACAGCATGATGCTGCCACCACTATGCTTTAGATTGTAATAGGGAGGTGATGAGCAGTGTCTTTTCTTTTTGAGACATGACATTTGCAGATCAGGCCATAAAGTTCTCTTTTGTTTTATCAAGAGTTTTGCTACACCAAGTTTGAGAATCCTTACACACCTTTTGGCATGCTCCAAACTGGCTACCATCTGTCTTTGAATGAGGCTTCCTTAATGCCACTCTACCATAATCAGGGCCTGATTGGTGGAGTGTTAGGTATGGCTGACTTTCTGGTTGGTTTTCCTATCAATGCTTTGCTCAATCATTATCGGGCTTTGTTCAACTCTCTGGCCAAAGCCCTCAGTCCCTATTACTGATCTTTGCCGGGTGGCCAGATGTTTTGTTTGACTTTGATCATTATCATGTTTTAGGAGACAATTTTTTTTTTAACAATTTGTCAGAAATTAAAAAATAAACAACAGAAGAAATTTTTTGAAACATACAAATTACATTTTTTTGATTGATAATTAAATATTCTGTTTCTTATTCGTAAATTCATTTTGACGTTTTATGATTTTGTTTTGAATTTCAAATTTATTGGCAAATCATTTAAGAAAAAAAAAAAGTTTTCTTTTAATTGGCTTGAGTCTAGAGTTGTTAATCATCAAGTCAGTTGGGGAAAAAAAAATAGCTCAATCGAATTTGAAATCAAAACATTGTCTCACACATTTTCTAAAGCAGTTTCTAGAAAACAAGACAATCATTTTTCTTACAACACTAAACGTCTCCTCACTCTCAACTTAATTTCAAAGTCACCTTGCTTAGATTTCGGTTTGAATAAAGCACAATCATTTTACAAAGTGCAAAGATGAGAAACAGCCTGAGAGCGTTGGCTTCCTTCAGGCTGACAGCCAGACCAATTCACAGTGGAGACATGCATCTCTAAATAGAAAATGATGGAGGAATAATCGAGTACCACAGATGATCTGAAAAATGTTTTTAATACCGTAGTCTTCTAAATGAGTAAGATTACCGTTTTCTACAGCATCCCCAGAGAAGAGCATTTGAGGGCACAAAAAAGGACAAACAAGTTTAGCTCTGACAGTGAGTCACCTATGGTGTCATCAGTGAGAACACACAAATTATGAATATATCTTTCATTAATCTACTCCGTTAACTTACTGATCACAGCATTTTCAATGCAAAAAAAGACTATAATTCATTGAGACTCAAAAAGGTATCAACAGTAGGTGAGTAAAATTTGAGATGGTGGCATCACCAAATACTGCATATTGTAGAAATGGATGTTTGTGTATTACAATTACGACATGATTATTATTCATTAGAAACATGCACCAATAGTTATTTAGTATTTATATGGGTACCTTACATCATGATGATAGCACAAACATCTAGACCATTAAAATCTGAGTGTGTTATCCAAAGCCATTTAGTGATACTATTAGCCTTGTGAAATCACATGGTTCTCTCATACCAAGAAAGGTCACATGAATATTTAATATTTTTGCTGAATTGTCCAAATATGGTCCCAAAGTGTATGAAAGAGTTTAAAAGAGATTGGGCATAGCAAGTGATTGAAGTTGAACAGGGATTGATTCCGGACAAATGGCTTTTCCATGATCAATATGAATGATGTGACGTGGAGGAGCTGAGATGCTGTTTTGTTCCCTGGTTGGTGTGCAGGCACAAAGACAAAGGTGCTGGTCAGGCCTTAATGAAGAGGTAGCAGCTGAGGAGGCTGTCAGAGCCAAAGAAGCAGGTCATTAGTGGAGAACTGGAATCACTGACAAGGTGTGACAGGGGACAGGTACAAGATGAAAGATAGAACCAACTAATTATGGTTAGGTGCATGTGGAAAAAAGACAAGACAAAAAGAAAAAGCACCTCAAGGCGAAGGAAAGAAATAAGCAATTGTAGGGGAATGCAATGACGAGAGACCATCTTTGTAATAGGATGTAATGTAGGACTCCTTTTCCTGCAGGCGTTTTTGTTCAATTTAAAAGAGAACAGTTTAAAATAGCATGAATTCCCTTTGTTAGCACTATAGTAACAGCTGGCTCCAAAAAGCAAGCTTGGGGCAAAGATGAGGCGCAGACCTACTGAGTTCAAATCAGAAAATACTCAATCACAGTATAATAAAATCGAAATTGCATTAGATTTTTGGGCTTGTTAAAAAGCACTGTATTGAGTGTATGAATCCAGGCTCAAATGGCAGCTTCCATATGATTGAATATGGTGACATTATTGTAACAAAACTATTTGTGTGCGTAATACAATTTGTGTGCCTGTAGTTTGATTTGTCCGTATTTTGATCCGTCCATAAAACCATCTGTGTGTGCAATGCAATCCTTGTGTCAATACTTTGATCCATGTGTGTGATTTAATCTGTGTGTGTAGAAGTAGGATTTGTAAAATAAGCTTTCTGTATGTAATCCATTCCTTGTGTCTGTATTTACATCCGTATACTATAAGTGTGTAATCGAACCAGGCCACTCTATTGGCTGTCTCTCTTGGGGAAGACAATCTGTAACATTTTGAAACTTGTAACTCATGCAATACCACTAGAAATCACCAGTCGTAGCTGGTACCAAGTTACATCTATCTATTTCTTAAATGTTGTTTTGTTTCTATGAATATCTGATGTACTGTTGAAACTGACATATGAATTTATAAATCAGGGAATAGTTATCATTATATTAGCGTACATTGATGAGTGAATGTGTTACTAGTGTTGTGGTGGTCAAGACCGGTCTTGGTCTCGAGACCAAATTTTAAAGGTCTTGGTCTTGTCTCGGACTCTGAAGCATTTTGACTCGGTCTTGTCTCGGACTCGGGCTGCCCGGACTCGGGATTTTACGTCAAGACCGTTCGAGACCAGCACTAATTCCTGCTATTTTTAAACTTTTTTATAATGTGATAATAACACGGAGAAGAATGGGATGAAACAATCCTTTATTCATTATTTAATCCACCCCGTATATTGACCACAACCTTCCTTATTGTGACTGAGTGACGTGTGTGACACACTCATACGTCTGTGGCTACGTGTCAGTTTGGACCGCGGAGCGCAAGGGAGATATGAACTAATCACCGGTAAAAATCCCAGTAAATCTCCAGGAAACAATCACCAGTAATAAATATTATCTCCCTGGTAAAGACAGTAGCTCTAACAACTGGTAAAATGATAAACTGATGATATTACAGCCTGTGAAGGCTCTTTTCATTATATCCATGTCTTTTAAGGCTTTATTACATAATGTCGGCTGTAGTCCGGGCTGCCGCCATGTTGGATTATGTCGTTACCAGCGCGTCATCGCCGCAGAGTTGCACTAGCATAGAATGAGTCAAATAACTGTAAAGAGGTCTTATATTAGTCTATTATCTTTTTAAAGTGGTGTTTTTTTTGTGGCTTTAGACTCCAATTACATTTATGTATATAATATGTTCCCCACAATATAAACAGGTTCACAATATAATTGTTTTTTATAGTTTCTGTTTCCACTGTATCCAGAATAATAATAATAATTCTCAACAAGAACAATTGATTAATTTGTTACATGACTTTTCCAGGGTTTGAGTTTGTTTTATTTAGTTTCACATCTACCTGTAGCTCTATGTTTTTTACACTGATGACAACTTGTTTGTAGTTTTATTTCAGAAAGTTTCACTTTTACAGTTACAGCTGGAAACCTTTGTGAATTGAATATCCTAGTTACATTACAGCAACCAAATTAAACTATATCAACTAAGTGAATTAATAAAAATAACCTGTGTAAAGGCTTTTTCAAACTAAAAAATTATCTTGTGAAATCTGTGACCTGTTGACCTGCACAACTCAAAGAATCAGAATCAAGAATCATTATTTCTTGGCAGAAATGCTTTTAAACACTTGCTGTACATTCAGCTGACAAAAAAATTTTGTTTTCAAATATGTAGAATAATTGTGAACTTATCAGTAGCAGTAGTAGTTTTAATATTTTAGTTAATTTTTTGCAGGCACCTTTTTTGTCCGTCAAATGTATTTAAAATAAACTAAAATTAAAGAGAGAATGTTATTTAACTGTCGAACCTTGTCATAATTTTATTTATTTATAGATTTTTTTTAAATTGATTATGGTCTTGGTCTCGGCTTGTCTCGGTCTTGGTCTTGACTCAGTCTCGGCTCCCGAAAGTCTTGGTCTTGTCTTGGTCTCGGTGCATTCTGGTCTCGGGCAAGTCTTGGTCTCGGATAGTGTGGTCTTGAACACAACACTATGTGTTACTATATTACCATATTGATAATCATGTAGCGTTATACATAGGAAATTAAGTGTGTTCGTGTGTGTATACATGTGTGTATACATATATAATAGAGATTAGGGGGTAGGATTAAATAAGTTTTTATACTTATTCCTACTCCTTTTCGAGCATGTTAATGACAATGATTGATTTATATATTTATTTATTATGGACTGTTACTTTTCTGTTTTGTTTTGTTGATTTCACTGTCTCATGCGTTCGAAATAAAGATCCTACGCAGATCACGACACAATTTTGCTTCCCTTAGTATTTACTGTTTTATTTTGTTATTGACATAGCGGTATTTAGTGATGTGAGTGTGTGTGTGCTGTGCCTGTGTGCATGCATGCTTGAGTAAGGCAGTGTGAAAGTCTAAGGGGATGATTCACTAAAGGTTTAGGGCTATTAAAACATGTCCAAATGTCACTCTACGCACTGATAAGTGGTACAAACTCCAGGGAATCAGGACAGCGCATCACAATGCGCCCACAATCCATCTCGGCTACAGCGGGCTGTTTCAAACGGAACATAAGACTTCCTCAATAAAACTGTCAATCACTGCACACTGAGGGCTTTTATTGGAGGAAACCCTCCTCCCTCCTCTCAGCTTTTATAGGAGGGGCAGGGCCAACAGTGAAAGTTGATGACGCAGGGGAATCTGTTTCAGCCAAGAACAAAATTAACTTATAATAGCCGGCGTTCAACTAAAACATTTTACAGCTAAATATGCAAAATTAAATTACTTTTACTAAAATGTTAAAAGTTGTAATAGGATCAATCAACAGCACTACTTAATACCCAAAGACATATGTATTTAGCAGAAAAAAAGTGGATTTGGGGTTTAGTTACTCTTTAAGTCCCTAAATTGGCTGACAAAGTCAATATAAGCCTCACAAACATTTCTGATGATGTGGGATCAGTTGACTGATCGAGCAGAACAAGAGCCAATGAGGTGCAGAGTTGTTGCATGTGTGGGGTCGTGAGTTTGAGGGAAAGGATTTTGCACTTACACACAGACATGACAGGGGTTGTCATACACAAGAAGGGACTCTGGGACAAACACAGACACAGCGAGGAAACCACAAAACTCAAAAAAAATGGAGAGGATGTAGGCATCGAGATAAAAGGCTACAGAATACATTTGTTTATCACATTGACACCCGAAGTTCCAAAGTCATGGGTCGGGGAGTTGCAACACCATAAGTGGGTCAAGCGCCAAATTTTCAGTATGTTGCAGGTATTTATCCAAGAAAAAATATCCTGTGCATTTATTTAGAAGATTTGGAAAAATGCTCTCAATGTGTACACATCGGTACATGGCAATCGGTTGATACAGCAATGTTTTTTCAAAGCACAGTGATTTTTAAAAAACGTGAAAAGAACTTTTTGCCATTTTTTTTAACTGCACTTTTGTTCTGTATTTTTAGCTTGTGGAAAATAGCATTGCCCAAGACATTTAGTGAGCGTGCAACACAATCTACATAATATTAGTTGTTAAAAGTGCCACATCTGCTGAGCTGAATCACTGAACTGCAGTTTTGATTATTATTTAGTTTGATAAACTTCTGAGTCTGGAGCAAATGGGTCAGAAATTAGATAATAATAATAATAATAATAATAATAATAATAATAATAATAATAATAATAATAATAATAATAATAATGCATTGGATTTTATGTAGCGCTTTATCAAAGTTACTCAAAGCACTTAAGAATTAAGGCATTATTCTTTCACTCCACACTTAGTGGTGGTAAGCTACTATTGTAACCACAGCTGCCCTGGGGCAGACTGACTGATGGAAGCTCTTGAGTCACTCTCGAGTCATCATTTTGGTTTTATGAATAAAGTCCTTAATGTGACCCTAATCCTATCTTAACACCCTAAGTGTGCTTTCACACACGCCTCTTTGCTCCGCGCCATGCTTCACTTCCTCGGATACGCCAGTCTTTTTGTGATATGTGAAAGGTTATTGAAACTCTGGTGTGGGTCAAACAAGCGAACTCTGGTCCTCTGAAAATGTAGGTCTCGGTTTGGCTCAAGCGAAGCATGGTGCGGTCTTTAACCATGTCAGAAAGTAACCAGGAGCAAATATAGGAGCAACTCCATCAGTGACAGCAGCAGCAGCTGAGCCGCTGCGTGCCTCCCGTCACGGTAACAGACACGAGCACACATTCACAACCCAGTGCTCCAGCAACAATACAGACATATCCATCCCTCCATTTGTCTGTCCGTCCATCCATCCATTTTCAGAGCCGCCTTTGACAGCACACAAAAAAAAAAACGTCACATTTCCTCACTCTCTTCCGTATTTCTCCCACATCATTCATTTATTTCACTCATCTCTGTTTCCCCAAACTGTTCACATGATCAGCAATGGCTGCACATTTGACTACTCTCAAATCTTAAAATTTTATAGATCCCTACCGGTGATATAACAGCTCTGAGCGCTGACAGATGGAGATGGAGCGCAGTCATCTCTGTGTTCATGTAGAGCATTAGCGCAGGTTGTGGCATTGTGTGATTATGGGTTATTTTGAATTATTGTTAATGACACGTTAATTTCCTTTGGAAAACATAGAATAAAAGTTACATATCCTTTATTTGGTTTCTCTTCCTGTCTAATTGGAGACCGACCGTTTTGCCTGCGTAACATACTGTAGTTCAGAAAGTTTAGTGCACTTGGCAA
Organism: Gouania willdenowi; assembly: GCF_900634775.1. Classification (NCBI taxonomy): domain Eukaryota; kingdom Metazoa; phylum Chordata; class Actinopteri; order Blenniiformes; family Gobiesocidae; genus Gouania; species Gouania willdenowi. The sequence continues at coordinate 30,589,150 of NC_041049.1, read as the reverse complement.
ATAGAATGTGTGAAAGCGGACCGGAGCAAATTAAAATGCAAAAATGTTGTAGATTCACCGCCTGAATCTCACTGAGTCCACCGGAACATATGTGTGAAAGCACTCTAATACTATTTCATGTCCAAACTAAAAAAAGTAACACACAAAAATCCTTTGCCCAAACAGAAAAATGAAGATTGGAAACCCAAGCCTAACTGTAATGGTTGGCCTCCAAACCCCTGAACATGAAGTTGTCATAGACTGCACTGCACGCTACAGAGCCCTGAGCATGGCTTGAGTTGATATAGCACAAACTGATGGCCAATTACAAAATGCGTAAGAACTAGTAAGGTTTTTCAATGCAGGCTCATATTTGAACACCATGAATGCCTGCTGGACTTTGAAGCCATCACTATACTAAAATGAGTCACCATTATTTTCAAAATCTTTGTTAAATTTGTTTGAATCAGTGGCAATTTTGGCAACCATTTTTGACTTAAATTAGACTTAGTTTTAGTGACATTTCAGTAATTTTTTTCCTCAACAATGTTAGGCCAATAAATAAAGGATTCTTAAGTAAGTGAGTAAGTAGTTTATTTATAAAGCACTTTTTGCAGATAAAATTACAAAGTGCTGTACAGAGTTGTGGTAAAAATACAAATGCAAATTCATAAATAATGTTTAATAAAACATGGGTGCATAAACATCTTAAGAGCAGCCACATTAAAGGATAATACAATTTTAAAATCCAGTTAACTAAAAGCTTTTCTGTAAAGTGAAGTCTTCAGCAGTTTTTTTAAAAGTGTCCACACAGTTGAGCTCCCTGAGATACTGGTGCAGGTTATTCCAGAGTCTGGGAGCTACAGCCTGGAACGCCAGGTCTCCTCTGGTTTTAAATTTAGTTTTTGGGGTCTTTAGGAGACCCTGACCTGAAGATCGAAGGCTTCGCCCTGATGTGTAGGGGCACAACAAGTCCGAGATATATTTAGGGGCCTGACCATGTAACGCTCGGAACGTAAGAACTAATATTTTGTATTCTATTCAAAACTTAACAGGAAGCCAGTGCAGAGTAGAAAGAATGGGGGTGATGTGGGATGTTATGGGAGTACCAGTTAAAAGTCTGGCAGCAGTGTTCTGAACGATCTGGAGTCTGTTTAGGGTCGACGTATTAAAACAAGTAAAAACAAAATTAAAATAGTCAATACGTGATGATATAAATGCGTGTTGGACCAGTTCCAGATCTGATTTTGATAATAGAGTCCTCACTTTAGAGATATTTCTCAGGTGGTAAAAACAATTTTTAGTCAATTGACGACAGTGTCCCTCCAAAGACATGGACTGATCAAAGACAAGGTTTCTGAGGCTGGTTTTAACAGATCACCAAGGGAGTTTTTAATCAGAGGAATCTTTTTATCAGGAGCGATGATCAGAGTTTCTGTTTTGTTTGAATTTATCTGGAGATAATTTGATGACCAGTTTTTGATACGGGATATACAATCTAAGAACTCAGATAAAAAGTGAAACTCTGAGTCATTAAAGGAGCAGTACAACTGGATATCATCAGCATAAAAATGATAAGACACATTTTTAAAACCACGGATCAACAGAGCAAGAGGCATCAGATACAATAAAAACAAAACAGGCCCCAGAACAGAGCCCTGGGCTACTCCACATGACAGGTCAGACATATTAGACATAACAACTTTAACAGCAACATTAAAAGTTCTTCCATTTATATAAGAGGAAAACCACTGGATAGCAGCACCAGAAAACCCCATCTCAGATTTGAGTCGATCAACCAGTATACTGTGATCTACAGTATCAAAGGCAGCTGTCAGATCAAGTAAAACTAAAACTGTGTAACGACCAGAGTCAGCGGCCATCATCACGTCACTAGAAACTTTCAGAAGAGCAGTTTCAGTGGAGTGGATTGATCTAAAACCAGATTGATATTTATCATAAAAATCATGCTGTTCCATGTATGAGGTTAGCTGCTTAGCAACCACTTTCTCCATGATTTTAGACATGAAGGGAAGCTTAGATATGGGCCGGTAGTTTATAGGTTCCCCCGGATCAAGATTGGGTTTTTTAATTATGAGGTTTATTTTCTCATGTTTAAAGAAGCTGGGGGCCGAGCCAGATAAAAGTGAGAGGTTTATCAATTTTACCATGAGGGTTTTATCTTTCCTACTAAAGTTTGGACATCCTGTAGGCTGACAGGAGTGAAGGAGACCCATGAGCTCACAGTGGCCGAGGCAGTGTACAAGCTAACCAAGGGAGCAGTGATGCTAGCCCTGATGTCTTGTACTTTGTTTACAAAAAAGTTTAAAAAATTGTTACAGTCCTCCTGTGTGTGTACAGGCACATGAGACGGTGAGGGTGCAACAAGATTTTCCAATAATATTGAACACGACCTTGGGGTTTCTCTTACTTTGCAAAACAAGATTAGTGAAATAAGCAGAACAAGCACGTTTTATTATTTCATTTAGCTCCATTATCTTTTCTTTTAAATGGAGTCTATGCACCTCGAGTTTAGTGGTTTTCCACAACCGTTCCACTTTCCGGCAGCTTCTCCTAAATCTAAAAATAGCTTCATTCATCCACGGACAAGGTTTCTTATTAGAGCCTGGATTATTTTTAGCTGGTGCTACTGTGTCCAAAACAGACAGACAATGGCTATTAAAGATTGTCATAAAAGTGTCAACATCATAGTAGTTGGGTCAAAAGAGGCAGAAAACCCACTGATTGCTGCTTCATTAAGTATGCGTCTCCGCTTTTTCACATTAGAAGTAGTTTGTGCCAGTGTGAGTGACAGATTAAATATGATAGAGCAGTGGTTGCTTATTTGTAAGTCTTCAATACCTAGATGGTCAAATCTTTAAACCAAAAGAAAAGACCAAATCTAAAGTATGACCTTTAGTGTGTGTTGGACCTGACACATGTTGCACAAAGTGAAAAGAGTCCATAAGAGACATCAGCTCAGCTGACATAGGACAGGAGGAGTTATCAACATGCAGATTAAAATCACCAAGGATTAATACACTATCCAGTTTAACAAAAGATGACATAAAGTCAGAGAATTCATCTAGGAATAATCGAGCAGGACCAGGAGGTCGGTAGATTAAAACACTGTAAAAAGAGTGTTCATTTCCAACCTGACAATAAGTCCAGGCCGATGATGCACGCTCCTTAATGTCAGCCAGCCAAAACTCGTGCACCACTTCCTGACCACCAACCTGGACCCGAAGCAGCTTTTCTCCCATCACTGTCATTAGCTGGGTCTGGGTGGAGGTCCATGCATTCGTCAGTGGTACGCTTGTGCCCATTAAAACGCCCGGTTGCACCAGGGAGATGGTAGACACCGTGTCTATGAGCGCCTGACAGCTCTGATCATCAAGCTGACAGGTCAAATACAGTCCCCTGGTATGACCAAAACATCCCACCAGCGTGCAACGGCCTTGGAGGGGTATGGTGGGCTGGGATGGGGACCCCCTCATCGGGCCATCTCGCTGTCATTTTCCTCCAGCGGGGCTGTTCTGACTCTCGGTGCGGGGGTGGGGCAGTCGCGTGCCACATGCCCAGGCTCATCACACTGATAGCAGCGGTCAGATGAGCGGCACGGGCGCTGTCTGGTCAATGAACGTCGCTGCTGAAATTGTGGGGTGGATGACTGGGCTTGGCGTACCTCCTCGACCTCCTCAATGTCATAGTCAGCCATCCTGACACAGGGTTGAATGCTTGGTGCCGCCCGTGCTGTGGAGATGATGGCTTCCGCACGCTCTGCCTCCCGGAGCGCCTCCTCCAATATCTGAGGCGTCGCCAGGCGAACATGTTGGCGGAGCCATTCGGGAGCGAGTCCTTGCAGGAAAGCATAGAGAGCTAACGCTTTCTGCGTCATGTGGGGGAAACAAGGGTAACCCCTGCAGATGTGTAGATGAAAATTTGCTGCAAAGGCGCCCAGACTTTCTCCTTCCCGGCGGCGGCGGTTGTTTAACTTTTCTCTTTCTACCGTCTCTGATGAGCGCTGTCCAAACCGCTGTTCTGACACCGTAGACAGTGAGAGCAAGTTCCGCTCCTCTGCGGGGGCCAAGTCCAGAAGCCCCTGCTGCGCCTGGCCTTCCAGTGCGAGGGCTAGATGTGTGGCGGTGTCTCCTTCACTCCATCCGTTGTGTGCCGCAGCGTTTCGAAACTGTTTGAGGTATAACTCCAGCTGGTTCATGCCGTCATATTTCGGCAACTTGACAGAAGCCTTAGGTGTGACTGTAGCGGCGGCGGGCTGTTGCGGCTCGGGGGTGTAGCTCTGTCGTTCTGCAGGGTTTTGGTCTCAAAATGCAGTGGGCCTTAGTGACTCAGGGTGGTGTGGCCACTTGTCGCTGGAGCCGTCGGGGAGACATGGGGTTCTCCACTTCTCCGCGACCCAGGCTGCTTTCTCTCGGCGGCGGCGGGCATCATCACCTCCCCTAGTTCTGTTGGACTTCTGTCACGTTCCATCATCCCATTTCTGACACCAATGTAGTGTGGATGAGCCGTGAAATAAGGATTACTGAAGCCTTGTCAGAAGTCGCTTTTAATTGCTGGTTACAGAGCAGCAGGACAATCACACACAGTGCCGTTACACACCATCCACACTATCAGAATATGAACTAACGCTCCTCCTCCTCCCGCCAACACTTACTTATTCTCGTTCTGCTCCCACCAACCACAAACTAACGCGAGAGTGAGGACACAGTCCCGAACAAGAGGAAACATCACAATCACATCCATTAACTCAGGGCGGCAAACACACACGGAAACACCCAACATGGCAACCTAGACATGGCAACACAGAACAAATATTAACGCTAGATTCACCGGCATCACAATAATATTAATAACAAAAATGCATATAATAATATCTATGAATTATAGTAGAGTTTTAATATTCCCAAATGGTGCCTTTTCATATTAATTTTCACTTTTTAGAAACAAAACCTTTCCAGATTTAATGTTGTTTAACATTAACAGTTCAAACGTAAAAGGCATTATCAGATTTATTTTTTAAAAACACATTAATAACTTTTTTTTACAACAGTTAAAGTGTGAGTACAGTAAGTTTCATCCAACTTGATTGTATTTTGTCAGAAATACCAACTTTTTACTTATTCATTTTTTATTTTATTAATTAATTATTTCCGACATGGTTGCATTCACAGAAGTTTTGTTATTCTTTTTTTTAATTTTTTTTATACATGCCAAAAAAGGAGACGAGAGAAGCAGTTTGCTTATCTAGGTCCCGTCCCCTGTTTCGAACACAGAAAATTTACATCAAAGCTTGTCTCTCTGGTCAAACAGTCTTGGGTTCTTCTGAACACAATTTCATTTTTTTTTTTGTCCTTTTTTATGTAGGATTTATTCTCATCTGTAGTCAGTGTTGTCTTTTTTCATTCCTCCTCCGCTCCGTCGTTGTTTGTGTCGTCCTTCTTCCCTGCAGATTTCATTCCCATACTTTGCTTGCGTTCCTCCAGTTCAAAAGAAAAGTTCATCTTCTTTCGAAGTTCCTTGTTATCTTCAGAAAGATTAAAAGGATTAGAAAGGCACATAACCCCATCATTAGCAGGCCAATGATCATGACCCCTAAGAGGATTGAGAGGCACAGCATTTGGGTTTTTCCCTTTCCATCCATGACGTAACCACTTGGGAATGTCTCTTTTGGACACGCTAATTCGTGTTGTTGTGATCTTCTGTTCGTGAAGATTGAGTCGATTGTGTTCATTGACCAGTTGATAAGTTCCATCTCGTTGGTGTGTTGATCTCGTATTCGTGTAAGAATGTGTTCCCAGTTTTTTCTTTATATCTAGTCAAGTTTGCAGCTTGTTTTGTCTCTGCATCAAGGTTATTCCAGCTGGTAATAGCTCTATTGACTGTATTTTCCAATGTTAGATTTAACTCTTTCTTGTATAAACACATTACTATGTCTTAGTTCATAAGCAGATTGTTTATATGTGAAACGTTTTTGTATTCGATATGGGAGTGTTTTAAGTGAGGCCCTAAATGCGAGAATTTGTGTGTTGTAGTGTATTATTTCTTGCAGTTTTAGGTATTTGGCCTTTTCAAATAGTTCGTTTGTGTCTGCGTTGTGTGGTGCTTTATATAAAATTCTAATTGCTTTTTTTAAGTTTAAATAAAGGTTCAAGATACGTTTTGTAGGTGTTTCCCCAGATTTCTGAGCAGTAGTTCAAATGTGACTCAATAAGGGAAGAATAGATTGTCTTCAGTGATTTGGTATGTAGTATTTGTTGTTGTTTGTTGTTCCATAGGATGTAGCTGCTTTTGGCAACTTTGTTTTTAACTACTTGTATGTGCTTTTTACAGGTCAGTATCTCATATATCCACACTCCTAGTGCTCTATATTCTTTTACTTGTTCAATTATGCCCGTGTCTAGCTTCAGTCTAATGTTTTCTGTTGTTTTTTTATTTCCAAAACTGATGAATTTCAGAGCATGTTTTCTTCAGAGAGGCAGATGTGTTGCCATAGTAACATACCAGATCACAGCGGTACAATGTCGGCGCTCTGCCTTCGTCTTATCTACTTTTTTCTGTTCATTGTCAGACCACCAGGAAGCCACAGTGTTCCCACACAGAGACTTTAATGACAGAGCCAGTCTTCTAGCTCTGGCTTTTGATTTACGTTTGTCTTGGAGCTTGCTAAGCAGAGGTTAGCCACTAAGCTAACCATGAAGAGTGGGTTTGCGAGACAGACATACACGTTCAATACACACCAAAATTAATTTGCATAAACATTAGCAGTTCTTGATATCAAACTTCTGATAGAATAAAAGATAAGTATACTGTATAAAAACAAATAACAGAAAAATAACAGTTTTGGGCTGCAAACTTTCAATACCAACCTCTCCAAATAGTAAAATGTTCTCAAAATAAACAATATAAACAATAATTTAAAAAAATACACATATATTTATAAAACACTAACAAACAACACACTATTACCAACAATACAGCATTAAAAATCCCAACTGATGCCTTTTTATTAACTTGTCCATGTTGAATGAAGTACAACATACTGTAAGTATTTTTGTTTGAAGGCCTGCTCAGACATCTTTTGTATACGAAATTAACTTTTGCACATTTACTGGAGTACAAAACAATGTAAAGTAATTTAAGTTTTTGTGAAAAGTCCTTTGTTCGACTTTGTGAAATACTTTAAATGCACCACAGAAAACTGTGCCTGTACAGCTGCTGAGTATTAAACATGCCTTGTTAAAGTAGGTTTTTTTTTTAACAACTAAATTGTCTGTGAAGTGCTGAAAAGTCAAACGTTATACTCCTCTCTTTACACTGTCTCCTACATTCACTGGATGCCTGTCCTGATGGTGCATCCAGCCTGTTTCTGACTTAAACCATCTTGTCATGTGTGTATCAAAAGTAAAGATGCTTGTCTAACTTCTTTGGGACATGGTCAACTGTTTATAATTCACAACTATTTCACATATTCAACTCATAACTGCACTAATATGTTCAAGATTATGGTCCTGCTTCTTCTCGTTAACATAAACAAATCTACATTTCATTACATTTATGTTACCAAAGATCAGTTTTTAATTTGTCATTGTCTCATTCTTGTCAGAGTAAAATGGTAATTAAAGCTGCAGTATGTGAATGTATTTATTTACATTTAAGCATACTGTTGTTCAAAGTGTTCTGAAAAGTAACTGGACCACTGCACCTTCTCTTGGCTCTGTGTTCAAGCTTTAGAATACAAGGAGCATCACACTCTTTTTCAGCCACTCAGAGATCTTTTTACAAAGTGCTCCATGAGCTGTTTTGGGAATTACTATTGGCTGCTCGACAAAAGTGTGAGTTCATTTTTCGGCAGGAAAAGTTTCCATTGCTGCGTTTGGCACAACAGCCAAACAAAAAAGTTTAAAGGGATCCTCCACTGTTTTTAAAAAAGGTGGCCTAAAACCTTTTTAAAAATGTCCTCATAAGAAGATCTATGCCTGACAAAATGCATTGTTTTGCACCATTTGTTTGATTAACTTTTAAAAATGGGACTACTTTACCGTTTGATAGCCTGTGCGCCGCCATGTTGAAATTACGTCATTGGTGACGTGATTAGCCCCTTTTAATCCATTGAGTTCTATAGGAGGTGAAGCATTCAGGATCATTTAGCAGCTTTTTCAGTCAAAATTACAACTTGTGTTTTGTTAGGCATAGATCTTCTAATAAGGACATTTCAAAGGTTCTAGGCCACATTTGTAAAAACAATGGAGGATCCCTTAAAGAAAACATTGTGGAGAAGTGATGGTCTAAAATCAGAGATTCACATCAGAAAACTCTCCAATCAGACAAGAAAAAGTCGCTAGATTTGTTGATAGTTGCTATTTAGGAAAAAGTTGCTAAGAATAGTTGGAAAATTGCCAGATTTAGCAACAAAGTCAATGCACAGTCGTGCACGTTCACGAGGGTGAGGAGGGAGAAGTGTGGTTGTTTGCATTGCAGTCTCACAGTTTCTACATACTACAGCTTTAATGGACATATTGCTCTTCACTATTGATGACAGTGTAATTTATATACTGTATAATTAAGTATGCTCTCGAGAATCTCCACTCTATGACCTTAGCTACAAAAGGTTTTTCACTTGTGCAGAAAACTGAAGCCTATCTTTCATGTGTTTGTTTTTACATATTTTTAAACAGAAGGCAGGAAAACTGCTTCACAAGCGTTCACAAGCCCATCCATTGAGGGTTAATCCCACCATCTCCCCAAAGACTTTGACTCAAAGGAGACCCACAAGAGAAAATAACAAGCGCAGTGTAGGTCAGGAACTAAAAGTCATGAAGTTCTTTGATGTAGTTTGACCACTGATTGACAAGTGTAGTGTGTTTTGTGTATGACCAAGTAAGATTTTCCAAATGATAGACGGAAAGTACTCTTAACCAACAAAAAGAACTAGCTTTCATTTACAACTGGTCTTCAAGCTAAGATGAAGCAATTTAACAAATTCAACCTACAGTCATTCAAGAGAGTTCATCACAATGACGTCATCCACAGTGCAGGATATTAATCCGTTTATTGACGGACAGGTAAAAAGGACACTTTAGTTCAAGAAGACACATTTTAGTGCTTTTCATAGACACTCAAAGTGCTTTACATTGATATGCATCATTCTTTTACTCCATGCACAGTGGTGGTAAGCTATTATTGATTATTGTAGTCACAGCTGCCCTGGGGCAGACTGACCGAACCGAGGCTGCCATAGTGAACCATCAATCCCTCCGACCACCACATTCATACGATGGATGTACGCCAAATGCAGAAAACATGGACTTGAAAATGGTCATGTTAGAGCTTTTCAGCATTTCCTCGTCCCTACAGATGCAGACAATGGCCTTGATAGTTACTTACCCTCCAAGTAACACCACCAGTAAGGTTACATACAACAATAAGATAAGACTGTGCAGTGAATAGTGAATGTGATCATGTCCCTCGCTCACACATTGATCAGTTGTAGTTTTATGTCCAGGGGGATAAAAATACGTCCTGAGTGTTTGTGGAGCAGCTCAGAGACTGAGCAGCTGTTATATGTGATCATAGTTGTGAAGTGGGTGCTGTTTGTTCTCCAGGATGGATGGAGTCCTCTCCAGGGTCTGTCATTCTGCCACTGACACCAGAGAGTGCAGCTGTGTCCACCACAGATCAGCCCTCCTTACCAGTCTGTGTAAACGTGAACCCCCCTCATTCAATTCAACAATGTTGACCCCAAATTAACTGAAGCAAGGCAGATGAGAAAGTGTTTTATTTAAAGAAACAACAGGCTGAGAGGAAACTTTGGTCCATGTGTATCACAGGTGTGAGAGCACTTCTCCCACTGGAAGCTACAGCATTCATCCTCTGCTTCAGCGAATCAATCACATCTGAAATGAAAAAAGATTAAAGGCACACATTTAATTCTTCCTAAACATGTGTACAAGATTTCTAACTTTGAGAGTGAAGCCTAAAGACAAGCTGTATGATTGTACTAGAGCAATGGATCCAGAAAATTAGTGAACAAAGGTGACTGCTTTTTAACTGTAAATAATATGTATGAAATGACTATTTAAACTATAAATGAATAATTACAAGTCTGGACACAAAACTTCCTCACACTGTGTGTGTAATAAACACTAGTTATCATCCTGTAGCTGTTCACCATCATTAGCATCATTAGCACACATACACACTGCTTTGTACGTAGCACGGATTCTTCTCTGATGAATACAAACAAGATTTTCACACATTTTCCCATTTTATCATCTAGTTCAGTTCAAAACGAGTGTACAACTGAAACGGCTCCAATGCCTAAGCATGCTGTTAAACTGTAACGCAACACGGAAACAAACACGAAAATTACGCACAAACTCGACGCGACACAAGTGGAAAAGTGACTTACATTGCGTCGGATACTCACCTTGTTTGAATGATGTTGTATTTATAACTGAAAAATCCTTAATCCTCTTCTTTCTGTCACTTTTTTCAGAGAGGGGAGTGTATGTGACTTGTGTTGTTTTGTCCGGATTACCCCACAGCCCGTGACGTTGAATGCGCAAATCACTTTTCTTCCGAGGATCCGTTTTGTGAGATCTCGCAATACTTTTGCGAGCTCGCACAAAATTTTCTTTTTTTTTTTCTTTCTTTATTTTATTTTTTTTCATCATGTCCCTTTAGGGGTTCCGTAACTAATTGAGCTAACCCTCTTTAATTATTTTCTTCTTGGAGAAAATGTTTAGTTCTAATGACATGGAAAAGAGAATTAGCTTTTATCTGGATCTTTTTCATGTTTACGTAAAACCAAATGTTTTATGTTAAAAGGCAAACTTTGAATACCTATGACCTGTACAGTGTTGTACGGTCAGTTGCTTTCTATTACAGCTAGAAAAAGGCTTAGGTCTGTCACTGGGCTAACATTAACACAGTCATTCATACCTATGCCCACTTTAGTGATGCCATTGAACCAAACATTAATGTTTTGTAAACGTGTCAGAAAAGGAGTATTAGACTAAATGCACGTGAGCATGCAGAGAAAATGGAAACTCCACATCCAAACTTTCATCCATTTTCTGGAGGGGTCTGCTGGTGCCCATCGCCAGGCGTCATTGGGTGCTAGACAGGGGTACACCCTGGACAGTATGCCAGTCCACTGTAGAGTTCAAATTTCCGTTCAGAAATTTATTTCAATTTTAGTTCTGTTCTAAAAATGAACTAGTCTATAGTTTTGTTTTTAATAAGTTGCTGTAAGCTATTACCCTCAGAATCCTGGCAATTCCTCAAAATGAACTAAAGCACCTGGTTGGTATGGACTGAAATATAATTTGATTATGAATTGTTTCAGGGTTTGGAAAATAATTGCACCATTAGGTCTAGTATCCTGTTTTTGTTTTAATAATTTCTCAATAAAAAATACCTTTAAAGAGCAGGTTTTTCCTCCTGTTTTTCAGAATACACTGTAAGGGTGAAGGCTGCAGGTGCTCCTGTGGAATAGCTGCCATTTCAGGTTTGCTGTAGATGTTGTTACGCAGTTGCTTCTTAAAACCCGGCCGGCAAAGTTCACACAAAAACGTAACGTTTCTCCCACCTGGATCATTACTGACTTTTTGAAAAAAATCTATAAAGTGATCAAATGGAGATGCTGTATTAATCACAAGAACAAAATCTGATGTAGAGCTACTTGTGCTGCGTCTGGCTGCTGTTACCAGATTTGGTGTTTTTCCCCTACATAATTAACATTTGTTTACTCCGTGTTTTAACAGTGCTTTTCCCTGGAAGTCTCTGTAGTAATCGTGCACTGTGCTGTACGAAGTTCATTGCACCGTTCATATCAGACAGAAATACAGTAGGTTCAGTTAGCGTTTATCCAAAATATGAACGACCTCATGAATAATCGTTCATTGATCATGTTCAGGGACAACACTGTCTATGGCTTGTTTATTACCCTGGAAAAGGGATGGACTAATATTGGAGGCATATAAATTATACTAGTTAACCATGCTATACACGTCAGTTCAAGACTAGCTTCCCTCTTACTAATATGAACTAATAGTAGACAAAATGCCAACCATCACAGTGTTAGCAAAGGCATTTTGCTCTATTCAGAATGAGGAAAGAAAAGATTTCACTCCATTGTTGGATCCTTGGTGGCCAGTGAACTAAGAGAAGACCCTGTTTGTTACGAGACGGACAGACAAGATAGCAAGTTGAGCTCAGATTCAGGAAAAGGCACCTGACAGAAGCCAAATATAACACAAACACACTGAGGGACACAACTGTATGAGCATATACTGATAAACTTAAAATTGCCTCATTACAATGTAGCCTAAGTACTTCTCAAAGTCTTCTGACCTAGTCACTCTCAGGTTAGTTGCTGTCAGAAAATAGTTCCTTCAGTCCATAAGGGGTTTGTTTGAGTGGGAGGGCTGATGAATAAAATGGCCCATGTCCAGAAAAAGAAATCCCCGAGGTTAGCAAAGTGACCAGACGAAACAAGATGACAAACATCAAGAGCTGTGAAAGCTGTTGCCTGCAGGGAACAGTCTAAATGTGTGTGAGTTTATTCACAGGGTGTGTAGTTGATGTGTACGTGCTTCCCCAAAGATTCGCCTCTTGCTGCACCCGTTCTCCCCTGTCCCCAGTGCTCCGGCTTGTGTTCCCACGCCTTAGCGTACACTCTTCGACTCTGCTAACATAAACAGATGTTGTGCCATAACAGGAAGCGGACAACTTCTAAAAGGCTGATGTAAAAATGTGACAGAGCAGTGAGGAGGTCAGAATCTAGCAGGAAACACGGACGCTTCTCTCCCTGACACCAGTGTTTGCTAAGGAGTGAGCAAACTGCTGCAGAGACAACCCTAATCTCAATGTCAAGGGTCAATATCTAACTTTACCTTGCTCTGCTGTATGGCTCTAACCTTAGTCACCCCACACACCAATTGGACAATAAATCATGTATGGCCCAGACAGCTTATCTCCTAGAGACAAAGAGTTCACATGATTAAATATGATGCACAGAAAGAGATCTTTAAATTTTGGTTAGAAATAGGGGTGTAACGATTAGTTTTAGCAACGATTCGATTCGAATCGTGATTCATTGTTGCCGATTCAATTCAAGAACGATATCGGTTAATTTAGATCCAATCGATCCAAAACGATTCAGTGACTTAAAATTGATTCAGTAACTTTTTATTCAAAATAGTATTTTAAACCATGTGTGACTGTGAAATAAATACTGTACAGTACAGGTGAGGTTTCATAGATTTCTGAGGTTTCTTATAAAATCATTATGGACATAAACACAACAAGCAAACAACATTTAATGGCAAATGTATATACAGTTTATTTGAATAAAGTCTAACCAACATTTCAGTTTAAATGAACAGGATGTTAGCTTTTTTGCTCTCATTTACAATACTTAATAAACGCACCGCGTGACGTCACAGACAGCTGAGAGAGTCGGCTGTAACGTCTTTAATATCCATACAAAGTCTGCAGTGCTCAAATCCAGTATTTCCTTGTATTGATAAGATTGATTGATTACCTTTTAAAATTATTTTAAATTGATTAATGTCAAACAAGAAGGCCAACTTGCTGAACACAGATCGATGTAGCTGGATCATAGGAATATAAATCGATTCATTTAATGGATTAATCATTATACCCTTAGTTAGAAACGCTGATCTACCTCACAAATACACAACACAATCTCATGGAGAGTCTGGACACAACCTCGGTGATTTAATTCTGTGGTATTTGCATTGACTGAAACTACAAACATAAAGAACTGATCTCGTCAGTGATAGAAATAAGGCATTGAAAATACTCCCTGAGGGTAATTACCTCAGACTAAAAACACAAGCCTGGTATATATACAGTATGCTTCTGCGTCATGACATTCGCCGCAAACGCGAAGCAGAGGTTGACCAACTAGTTCTGCATCGAGGGAACGCATCCCTATACGCATCCCTATACGACTGGCCGCCCTGTCACTAGGGGGTTGTGGCTGTTGTTATAAATGAGCATTAAAAATCCCATGATCATCTTCAGGTCACAGAAAACAATGTTTTATGTTTTTTGAGCATCTTAAAATGTAATTTATTTATGAATTATTACCTCCTGTACCTAACCATGTGTGTTTCATAGGACACAAACATTAAAACAACGGTTTCAAAATGTGCACTTTTTCATTTTTCAATGTAAACATACGCAACACGTAAACAAAGTATAAAAGTGTAACGAGCACACTGTCGACCGCTGTAGAGCGGAGAGGGAGCAGCGAGGTAACCTGTTCCACAGCACCAGGAAGTCGGGAGCTGGGAGCGGGGTGGCAGTTAAAACTTGCTTTGAACATGATGTCATATCTGCTCCTCTGGCAGCCTCCACAGCATGTTGGTCATTGTTTACTGTTAATGAAACTCACACACACACACTGTAGGTACAGAGATGATGGAGAGTAGCGATAATAGCAAGAGTAAACACACACCTTTCATCTGTGATTGACTCGGTTTGACGGTGTTTCACGTTGGCTGCAGCCATGAAAGGAAATAATAAAAGTCTGGCACTTTTAGTTCATCTCAGTTCTCTCTTTGACTCAATCCACTGTACAAACAACTCTCGTATCGTTCTGTAAAAAGTTGAAACATGGTGGTGTGACTGGAAAAGGCAGAGACTGGGGCTGAGGTTTGGAGCTGACCAATCACTGGCTTGCGTTCCACGTCGCCTCGACGTGTAGTCAGCATTTTTGGGAGGAGCACATTAGGTTACGGGGCTGGAGCGCTATGTGGAGCGTTATGTGCGTCTACGCAGACAATTTTATGCAGAACCATATATCAGGCTTCAAGCAGCAAAAGAGAAAGCATTTGCCACTGTGCCAATGTTGGGCTGGGATGGACCAGCAGCTCTTCTGTGTCCTTAACAAAAGAGAGGAGGCCACTGCAGACTGGACACTCCGTTCATGTGAAGTTTCATTTTGGGGTAAATGACAGCAGCACCAGAAGTCTGCTGCAGGAAGGAGATAAAGTGTTCTGGAGCACCTGGTCCTGTGGCCTGTGCCCCAAAAACCTGCTCGCTGCTTTTTGCTATGCAAAGCCTGAGCTTGTTAGACACCCAATGACAGCACATCTGCATTTCTTTTTTTTTTAGGTGAGCTCAGGCTGGAGAAGCTTCTTTTAATTGCAGCCACACTGTGACAATGAGAGCGTGAGGTGCAGATAATAGGACGTCTGAGTTTGCAGCTGCTTATTCAAGAAAAGGCACTCAGCGTAAAATGAGAGAATTACTTTATCAGACAGAGGAGACTGACGACGGAAAGAAAAATGCAATTAAATATTAAAAACCTACATTAAATATTAATGTCACTCTTCAATTGAAATTAAGCCGTGTTTTTCAGCAGTGTGCTTACCTTCACTCAAGAATATAAAGCTAAAGCATAAGCTTAGATACTTTTCATTCATAAGGATGTTGAGAGATTGAGATTACTGCTTTGCAGGAATACATGCACTTTTTAGTCTGACATCCAGAGAATTACAGATGGATCCAATGCATGATAAATGATACTGAATGAAATGAAACCAAAAACTGCACAATTACCAAGGAAGAACTCTTTACTTTTCCTTTTACAGACTCCATTTTTCTGTTTTTCCTCCACACGCACACCCACTCACACAAACACAAACACACACACACCCACACATCAGAGAGATGGTCTATTGATATCATGCAATCTGGGTGAAAAGTATTTGACAATAATCTTACAAAATAGTATTTGCTTTGTGTTAATCCATTCCCCTTGAGCTCCAACTTGCAGGAGATTACATGAATAGTAATTGTAATAATATAACATAAAAAACATACATTTAAGGGACTGTGTAAATCCAAACAGTAACCTGCTTCAGCCAGCTGTATGTTAACAATGATTTATTAAAACATGACAATCACTATTAATAAACAAGGAGTTTAACCGCTTGTGCTTTACACTATTCTTCCTTTTGCTTTTTACTGCAGAAAATGATATCCACACTGTACGATCTGAGTTATAATGCATCTAAAGCCATCAGCTTGATGTTACAAAAACTTTGCTGTGAACTCAAATCTAGCTGATAAAATGATCAGTTGTTCTCCGCCCATTCAGCCCGAGTTTAGGACTTTCCCAGCGTGAAAGCAGCCTGACTGCCCCATTTTTCACCAGATGCGTAACTGCTCTGAAATGTCTCAGCTGCATAACTGCAGCGCGATATGCAGTCCATCAATCCCCACTGCCTCTTGTTTGCTGTGTATCTGTTGCAGCAAGAACAAATTCACGTGTAATGGCGCGATACATATATGTGATTCAACCATGGATAAATGTAATATATATATTCGAAATACAATTTTAAAAGTGCTCAGATCGGGCCAACCATGGTATCAACAAAAAGGTCTTGAGCCCCCGAATATGTGCTTGGCTTTCTTTATTTTGGTTTGAATATGTGCTTGTTTTTCAGATGGAGTCCGAATTGCACCCACTACAGCCGAAACGCACAATTTTCTGGCTGAAAACTAAGTGTTAATGTTTTCAAAAAAGGTGGTATTAGCGGACAGATTTTATTCCCCTGATTCCGAATATGTGCTCTGTTTTTGGATAGAGTCCCAAATGGGCCCGCTGGAGGCCCCGGAAGGTCTGTGTTTTCCTCTACTGGGGATAACCTCGATCAATGGATGGAATTATGATCTGCCTTGAACCCGAAGTATTTTCTTTTAAAAATAATCTGGATATTTTATTTATTTATCCAGCATGCTGCAGCAGTTCCGGTGCTGTGCTGGAGCAGATTCGGATGCGGTAGAAAGTGACACATTGACTTGAATGGGATCAGCTTCATTGCAGTTTTGGAGCAGTTACGAATGTGGTGGAAATTGATGGTTAAAGTCAATGCATATGCGGTACAGCACAGCTGTGTGACTACTCCATCATGCTGAAGCCCTCCACAA
This sequence comes from Gouania willdenowi, assembly GCF_900634775.1. Taxonomy (NCBI): domain Eukaryota; kingdom Metazoa; phylum Chordata; class Actinopteri; order Blenniiformes; family Gobiesocidae; genus Gouania; species Gouania willdenowi. Next base: position 30,572,182 of record NC_041049.1, on the reverse strand, counting down.
CAGATATGCAGCCCTTCTATTTTTGCCATACTCTAGAGCAATACTGATAAAAAATTCAGCAAAGATAAGCTTGTGCAGGACAGGAAGTCGTGCACAGACACAATTTATTTAAAAAATAAAATACTCAAGGTGGATAGTATTTCCATCGATTTTGCAACACACTTGCCCCTTTTCAGGGTGGCGGGGGTCTCCAGCTTTCTTTAATGTGGTAGGCGGGGCTACACCCTAGACAGGATGGCAGTAGATCGTATTTTAAGTTATCCATGGGTGAATCACAATAATCTCCACAAAAGCAGAAGATCTATAGGGCAGAACCGAGTCAATTTCTTTCTGCTCCTCTCCAAGGACACAATGAAGTGTTTATATGGCTTTTTGGTTCTCTTTGTATTGACAACAACTCACAATATTGCAAGGCTACGCACAAATAGATGGGGATTGACATACTGCAGATTACGCAGCGGAGACGTTACGGAGTAGTTACGCATCCAGTAAAAAGCCGGTGTGACAGAGCGAGTACATTAACAAGTTCACCGAGGTCTTACAAATGTGATTCCAGCTCTATTCTTACATTGTCCTAACAAGACAAAGCTCTCTCTCTTACTATACGGGATACGTAATCAATATGATCTGTGTCAGGGAAAAACTGTGTCATGTAGCTTCCTGCTACTGCTCTAGATCGATCAAGCTATCCAAATCCAAATAAATAGCAAATCCAAATTCCCATTTCATGCAATCAACTTATATCTTATGTAATGGACATTAATTAAAGCAGGAGTGTCCAAACCGTGTCTTTAAAAAGATTCATGAAATGCAAGTGTGAAAAGGAATGAGATGTTAAAAAACCTGCAACTTTAAACTTTGCTGATTTTTTTTTTTTTTTTAATCTAAAAATTTGCTGAGAAACGCCTTGAACTTGAATTACTTTCATTTAAATTACATTATTGTGGCAGATCAAAATAATGATATATAGGAAAATGGCTTTATAAAGTAATTTATTGTTTTTAACAGACTTGGAACAGATGGAGGCGTAGCCATTTACATTCTGCTGTATTTGAGACTAGTCCCAAGGGCTGCCTGACACCTTTAGTTTAGACAATCTTGATGTGTACTTTTGTCAATCTCCAATTATTAGAAAATACAAATGAAATAAAACGTTAGGTCCATATGTAGTGCTATAAAGTTAGCACATCAGAAACAGTAAGAACACTATTGTGATCAATACAATAATGAAAACTGAACTTGTTGCTTTTTCTTTCCTTCAGATAATATAAAATAAATAAAACAGACCCATCAATCACAGTGCTGTAAATTATTAGCACATCAAAAATAACATTGTTCATTACAAAATAAAGAACTGTAGTAATATCAAGTAATCACTACTTCTCGTAGTAGAAGCCCCGCCCACATCCTCTACTACGCAGAGTCGACTGTCCACTACAATCATTTATCCACTGACTTTGTTGATTTGTCATTCATGGATGTATTCATTTTGGCTCTGAACCCTGCCATCTTGTCCAGTGTGAACTAGCCACACGGCCTAATGTAGTGTGACCGTGCTAGATGCTACATAGTTAGCATTGAGGTGGAAAAGCTCCGCTATAGGCTAGAAGACATCCGCTGATCCACAAACTCATTCTTGCACAATTTGCACACAACTGGGCTTTAGTTTTCCATCCAATGTTTTTTTTTAAACTCAAATTAATACACACAAAGACTTCTCCTAAAGTTCTACTGTTGTAGCCAGTGCATCAGTATTATGAGTATACCGGGAACACATGCAATGAGAAAGGTTCCGCGCTGTTTTGGGTGCAAAGAAAAAAAAGCGATTAATTACGTTAATTTTTGAGTGCGTTATTTTTTCTGTAAGTAATTAATCACAATTAACGTGTTAAAGTGACAGCCCTAGGAAAAACATTTAAAATCTGTAGACATCACCAATGAGAAGGACTCAGCGAATGATGTCCCTGACCCTGGTTCTATAAATGTGCATCACCTGATTGTATAACAACAGGTATATCACCTGAGAACATGTTTTTACCATTAGCCACTATTTTTAGTTCCTTGTGATGCATAGTTTTTTCCTGAGGCTGTCACCTGCCACACTTCCCTCTGGTCATAATTGCAGTTGACAAATGAGCTTTGAGAAAAGGATGGAGGGCGGTCCACCTTTAACGGTTCTGACAGAGAAGCCTAATTAAAACTATCAATCAGACCAGCTGCAATCTCCTTTTCTTTGATTTGGCTCTTTCAGACCTCATTCGCTTCTACTACTCGAGACTGCAGCATCTATCTACCCTCCCTGCAGCTCAGGTGCAAATGTGTTCATAATCTATAATCATCAAAAACTAATACTTCTGTTGGCCATCAATGCTGTTTAAGTATTGTCACAATGCTGCATGAAAACATTACATTTTCATTGGATTGTGACCTAGCTATTGAGAACACTGTCCCATGTTTAGATGCAGCTCCTCAAAGCACAGTCTGCCAATCTATCTCTGCAGCAGGTTGTGTGTTAAGCATCTAATTCCCAGTGCAAAAGTGTAGTAGAAACCTTTTCCCACTGGAAACAACAATCTCACATTACAGTCAGTGACAGGATAGAGCGGGAAGCATCATAACAATAGAAAATACCTCCCTGTACTGGAAAGGAAAAGGTTAAGCCTATTACAGAAGACCAATCAGGACTGGGGGAGCGCTGCAAACCTCCGCAGTGACAGAGAGAGAGAGAGTGAGGGAGGAGGAGCAGCCGAGAGAAAGACAGCAGGAGTGTGATGTTTGCACAGTTAGCAAGGACGAAGTGCAACGGAGAGTTTGTTGGCTGAGGAATATCCACGCAACAGTCTGTGTGGATGGATGAAAGGAAACGCAGCAGCAGCCTTGTGCGGACTAATCTTTGATTTCATCTTCTCTCTGGCTCCGAGGAGATAGTGAGCATCTGTCAATTGTATGACCTTTGTATGTTCAGTGAACCTAATCCTTGGATTACTGTTGGAGGAAGCTGGAGGTCAAGCAGCAGTCGACCCAGATCACTGCAGAGGTGGAGAGAGTGTGGTGAGAAGAGCAGCTTTGGGATTGGTGCTTACGGTGCAGGGTGAGCCTTACTGGGCTTCTTTATTCAGTAAGTACACATGGAAATGTCCCCACTACACCTAAGCTGTGTGCTTGAGAATTGTGCATCTTCATAAAACACATCATTCTTCTGTGGTGCACTGTTGCACAAGAATTGCAGGTCATTTGTTGGTAATGAGTAATAGACTACAGTGACATTTGTCTTATGAGGATGGTGTGTTTCAACCAAAGTTAACTGAGGACTCAAACTGAACTCAAGCTTAAAGACAGCATGCAGTCAATTAATATTCACACAACAACCCCTGTCTTTAAAAATCTTACACCAGAGGATGAAACACCAACTGCTTTAGTACTGGCTGTTTATTAGCGCCACTGTTATGTAAATGCAACAGCAGAGATGTGAAAGTAAATCAGGCGCGCAGCAGGAACATGAGACATCAGAGGCTTGTTGCCGTGTTAATGAGAGTTTTCTTGTCGCCTCTTCACAGAGGATGTTTATATTCTGCAATGTTTCCCTCTCCTGCTCCTCCCCCCCCTTTTACACCCTCTCCATCATCTGTTGCCTTGTCCTTTGTCTTTCCTCAGGTCACTGCAAACAAAAGACATGCATGCAAGAGACATCCAGATGATGCTGAACACACCTTTTGCTCCATACATATAATCACATCCCAGCATCTCTTCAGTAATCAGAAAGACAGCCTCACCATCTGTTGAACCAACTACCTCGAGATAATGACCTTCTCCTGAGGTGCTGAATCAACATCCCCATTCCTCCCTCCCTGGCACATATAAATAGAGGAGATCACAAATGTCAAGGCGATCACATATGTCATGGTGACTGAACAGACAACCTATCCAATAATCAGCTCTGCCTGCGCCATCCCCACTGATTTAGAGTTCAGCATGTCGAGGGACAAACTGGAGACCAGTACTCAATTTACAAGTCAATGGCGACTGGAGCTCGGCAAACACAGACTGATGAGGAGTGTGCAGAGTGAAGGCCTGATCCATTAGTGTTCCCTGGAGAGACATGGGCCTGGACGCTGCTGGAACGCACTGACCTCACCTCAACACGTTCTGGACATTATCATGGTATACACTAGAGAAACAAAGACAGTCCTGTCTGCCAGAGTCTGAAGTAATGGATTTATCTCCTTTTTCTTCTCACAGTGAACAGGAAAAAAAAGACTAAAGGTTTTGGGTCATACTACATGTGATACAGTCAGTGTCTCTACTGCCTGGGAATATAAAGGGCCGATAAACAAGAGGCAGCTTTCACATCTTATCCCTCCTCTACTTTGCACATCATCATCAAACTACATTTCTGAAGAAAAATAACTGTATGTGACTTATTTATCTTCTCCAACTGGTGTCACTTCAGCCTGGCAGCTCAGACATAGTATTTGGTGAATCAGACAGGTGCTCCTCTGCCTCTGTGGGACAGGACCAGCTGGGAAAGGAGCTCCACTCCTCCATCCGCAATGTTTGGATGGGATGCTTGTCTGTGTGGATTTAACATGGACTCCATGGCCTGATTAAACAGCCCTGATTTTCAAATAGTGCTGGAGGAAAGGGTAAATATTACAAGCAAATATTTGTTTATTTATTCACATCATGAGGAACCATCAACTACTGGATAAACTTTTAAACACATAAGCTATTGATTGCATTCCTAAAGGCATTGTGCCCCAAATAATAACTTTGAGGAATGACATTTTTATATAAATATATTAAAGTATATGCACTGACTTTACCCTAAAAGGCCCATAGGGAGCACCCAATCCAGTCACACAATAATTTGTATGTACTTATATAATTGCATAGCAGTAGAAGTAGCAGTTTGGCGTGTAGGTAGATTTTAAAGTTTGTAATCCCTATCTACAACAGCACTGCCTCTTTAAGATTATTTGTCAATGATTATAGTATTGACAATATTATCCTATATGAAAATAATGCTAATTTCTGCCACTACCAGTTCAGTTGCATAAGCAATGGAAGCTGTAGTTTTTGTTTTTTATATGTGCAGCTTGATCTGGGCTGTGACTGTATCTACCACCAGCCAAATATACAGCATGTGCTGCAAATAGTCAACAGAGATGAAAGCAATACTACAAGTTTGCCAAACGTTTTGCCTTGTTTCTCACTAAATACCCTAAAACAACTCTCCCTTCTCTCAAATTACACTTTTAAGCATTTGCAATACTAAAGCAAACTATTATCAACTTATTTCATAAAATCAGGAAATGTCCTTATAAATATTCTACAATTAAACCAATGGAAGGTGATCATGAAATTAGTCACTCTGTACAACGTATGAAAGTCAACAAAAACAAGAGTTAATTAGGGAAATACACTGGCTAATCATGCTAGCCCTCTTCTATGAAGAGCCAATCAACAGTGTATTTGCCAGCAAAAAATCCCAAGTGGTATTTACTAAAAAAAAATCCAAACAGAATATTTTATTTAGGCTGTCTCTGATCACCAGCTGCATCACATCTAGTAAAATGTGTCAGATGTACAGTAACTTAATTGCAACCTCCTGCAGATGCAGAAATATCGCTTGCTTATTCATCTTCATAATTTATTCTTCTCTTTTCTGTTTGCAGGATAATGCATATCCTTCCCGGCGCGGGAAAAGACTTCACCATGAGTAACGTCACAGTCACCGACAACACTGAACCTATCAGCCGCACCATGAGCACTGAAACGCCTAGCCCTTACACCTACCCTGTTAGCTTCCAGGTCTCACTGACAGCATTCCTCATGTTAGAAATCCTGCTGGGTCTGAGCTCTAACCTCACTGTGCTCGCTCTCTACTGTATGAAGTCCAACCTCATAAGCTCAGTGAGCAACATCGTCACAATGAACCTTCATGTATTGGACGTGCTAATTTGTGTCTGCTGCATCCCCCTCACCATTGTGGTGATCCTGCTCTCCCTGGAAGGAGACACTGCCCTTGTCTGCTGCTTCCATGAAGCCTGTGTCTCATTCGCCAGCTTAGCCACTGCTGCTAATGTGCTTGCAATCACTCTCGATCGGTATGACATATCTGTCAAGCCAGCCAACCGAGTGCTGACCATGGGCCGTGCACTTACTCTACTGGCGTCCATTTGGGTGTTATCCTTTGTTAGTTTCCTCGTACCTTTTATTGAGGTTGGCTTCTTCAGTCAAGGTCACACTGACCTAAACCAAACCTTGGTAGAGAACGTGGTGAACACAAACCAGTATTACACAGAGCTCAACCTCTATTACCACTTGCTGGCTCAGATTCCTATTTTCTTTTTCACTGCTGTTGTGATGCTCATCACCTACTCCAAGATACTACAGGCGCTCAACATTCGCATAGGCACACGTTTCCACGGCTCACAGAAGAAAAAGGCTCGCAGGAAAAAGCGCCCCTCCATGACTGCCATGACGACACAACAGGAGGCCACTGACGCATCCCAAAGCAGCAGTAGCCGGAACCCCACACTGGGGATGCGGACCTCCGTCTCTGTCATCATTGCATTGCGCAGGGCGGTAAAGCGGCACAGAGAAAGACGTGAGCGGCAGAAAAGGGTTTTCAGAATGTCACTCTTGATTGTTTCTACCTTCCTGCTGTGCTGGACGCCCATCACGGTGCTCAACACTGTTATCCTGAGTGTGGGCCCCAGCGATCTGATGGTCAAGCTGAGACTGGGCTTCCTAGTCATGGCTTATGGGACCACAATATTCCACCCACTGCTCTATGCCTTCACCAGGCAGAAGTTCCAGAAAGTCCTCAAGAGCAAAATGAAGAAGCGAGTTGTTTCCATCATTGAGGCAGACGCTACACCAAATAACGCCATCATACATAATTCCTGGATCGACCCAAAGAGGAACAAAAAGGTGACATTTGAGGACAAAGAACCTCAACAGAAATGTCTGTCTGAGGACGTGGCGTGAACCAGTTTTTAAACTTTAAGAATTCATTCAAAGCAGCCAAAACTGACATCAGGTGACTTTAAAAAGGGAAATGTTATTCCAAAGCAGTATTGTGAATGATATGTGCAATAGACCATACAAAAGGTGAATAATTTATTACTATTTATTGAGAACCAAGGTAGATTTAATTGATATATACTGTACTGTAGATATTGCATGGCTTTTTGTAATTTAGCAGTTACAGTACATTCATGTACAGCATAAGGTAATCAAGGTATATTCATAGAGATGACAAGTGGATATTGTTATGTAAATGTATATTTATAATAAACATAGTGTTGAATCACCTAACACAGCAGCAGCTTTGCTCCCTTTCTCTCCCGGAGGGAATGTTTGTTATTCTGTGAGATTACTCCAATTCATCACCAGACCATCAGGTCTGACATTGCACCTCACAATCAGAGATGACTACCTACCTTATCGCAGAGGTCAACAGAGAAAATGCCTGCTGCTGAATGGAGAATACAGGCAGTCTGCATGGAATGGTAACATTTTTCATTTACTGATCAAATAATGTTTCAATAATGAATTTTAGGCATTTCTGTTTTGCCCTTAATCAGCGCAATAAGGTGTATTTGGTAATCAAATTATTCAGTAGTTCTCAACTAATTTATCACAACAAAATTAACACTTAGCAATTGAGACCTTTGGACATTGACTATGGCCTTGTTTGAAATGTCATCCTAACATACTACTCATACTAAGTTTGATATCAAAATTAGTATGTAGCGTGTTCACATTAGATAGTGTGAAATGATTGAGTATGCAAGAAATAATTGGATATATACTATATCAGGATATTTTTTAAAAATTGCATGGTGGGCACACTAGTCATACTCAACCGCCTCATGATGCATTGCGAGATGACATTCAGGGAATGTAAAATCACCCTGGGACCAGCTTTAAGGTACAAATCAAACATCATTTTTTATAACAAAAGCATCTCTTCTTGTCTTCCATGAGTTTTTAGCGTTTTTGTAAATAGGGCTCTTGTGTTAACGTTAACTGGAAGTTTTTTTAGTGGTATCTTTTTCTTTTGTATTATTATTATTATTATTATTATTATTATAATTTATTAAATTTTTTGTCATAAAGGGCAAAGCTTAAGTTTTTCACAGGTTTTGCTTGATCTTATCTATCTATAAATACAAGGAAGGTCTGTATACGTGCGTACGTGCGTGTGAAGCGCATATCTCCCTGAGACAGTATCTGATCAACCTGAAACTTTTTTCACAGCTTGCGCAAGACTTGAAGGTGTACATCCATTATTTTTTACTTTTTTGGTGATTACGTTTCAAAACGTTTATTTTATGTTTATTTTGAAATCAATCAACGTGGGTTAGACCGGACGGACATGAGAGGAGGGAGGGGTGTCTGAGCCGCACGCACATACTACTAAAGCTCTCAAGCGTGAGACACGCATTTAAAACTGTTCACATGCTCACATGCCACACCATGTATATGCGCGTGGGTGATGTGCGTGCATGTGTGTGACCCCACGGAAGAATAGAGTCCACCACAGTGTCTGGGATAGGTAGTGAGTCTTATGTTATATAATGCAGCCAGTCAATAAAGTGCAGCTCTACAACAACAAAACGGCCTGTTCTTTCTACGCTGTACCATCTTTAACGAGCTTGAGGTGTACGGGAGTTAACCCCGGAGGAGAAGCAGCCTCCGGCCCTGGAGAGTACAGATCTCGCCTGTGTCCCCCCAATCACAAACAACAAAGGTTTTTAACAGCACCTTAACACATATAATAAAAAGCACTCACCATAATATCACACACACACACACACACACACACACACAGAAAACATAGGCACCCCTGCACTAAGAAATGTTAAATGCTAGATAAAGTGTTCTATTTATACCAATGTACTGTATGTGTCTTTTATAAGATTTTACCTTCAAACACATATGCATTTGGCCATAATTTACAACTCTACTTAAGCTCCCACTATATGAATACATACAGTACTTTCCACAGGCACTGTACTAGTATCTATAACTTGAGGACCACATGTATGAAAAAATAACGGAAAGTTAAATTGGAAAGCAGAAAGTTGAGGAGTTCAAAAACCCTACAGACTACTAATATTAATCATCACTTAGGAAGTCTTAGGTGAACATAAACCAGATGCATTTCTAGGCTCCTGTGTTTCCTTTAAGCAGTCACCACTTTGAGACAAATAGAAAATCTACGGCTGCTTTTTTTCACTGCGGAAGCACAGCTCAATATACAAATAAGAGCAAATGGGGAGTGAACATTTCAGTGTATAATCCGTATGTCAACATGTTTGAAACTGGAAGCTGCTTAACCAAACAAAGGGGGACACATTTCTATCTGAAAAGAAACAACACAAGCCAATCAAGAAAAATAGATAAGACTGTGATATCCAAAAACTACACATTAGTGACGTACAGGTTTGAAAAAAAAACATGATGTTTGACACGTTGATCTTTGATAAGGCCATGAACAGTTCAGAAATCTTTATGAGAGTCAATAACCAAAGCAACTGCACAAAATGACTACAAAAACACACAAAATGACACAAAAAAAAAAGACAGGAAAACAGAATACACAAAAGTACCCCAAAAACACACAACTGCAACAAGAAATACACAAAACAACAAAAACAAATGACTCCAAGGGCCTATACTATGAGGCTGGATAAATATAGCCGGGAATTCTTCCCATTAGCGGGCATCACTTAATAAGCAGCTGTACTATGAAGCTTGCACGTTATCTCAACCCAGATGATTCCACATAAAAGGGGTGGGGTTTACAATGTCAGACCAAATGATAGTTCTACAAATTATATATGATCGAAATTATGAATGGTCATCAAACTCAGAGAAGGACAAAGGAAAGAGGCTTGGATTCATCAGAGCAAACCAGGTGTGCTGATACTAAATGATAAAAAGTGGTGGCCTTGTGGTCCATAAAGCAACCAGTTTGAATCCATTGTGGGCCATCACTGTGGGAGCATGAGCAAGTTGCCTACCCTAACTGCTTCCAGGACTCTCTTGAAAACGAGATTGTCAATCTCAATGAGACTTTCCTTGTTAAATAAAGGTTAAAAAAAGAAGTAGCAGTAATATGCAGACACAGAGTAGCAAGCTTGTGTGTAGAAAAATGTTTATGTGTTGCCTGGCAACGGTCTTGTCTCCCTTCCAGTTGCGGAACTATTTGTGTTGGTGGAGCCAAATAAATCATTAAACAAACAAATCATAATCTTTTGTCGCTTAATACTGTTGACTAATAAAATGGTTGTAGAACTGTTGTATAAAAGCTAAATCACACTCAAGGTCGGGCCATTGTGTGATTATCTGTGGCACTGACCAGTTGCAAAATCACAATTACAAAGTTAAGCATTTAAATGTCACATGGGTATTTCATCATTGTGTGCATAATAGAACCAGGCTTACACGTTAAACCTGGTTTACCCAAGCCGTCTCCAACCACTCTGGTTTTTCCATTTCATCAAACACTTCTCAGCTTAAAGAGCAGCTGACAATGTTCAAGTTCAGTTCGAGTCCACGGATTTCCCCAGTAGACCACAAAGTTGATCACAGATTTACTGATCAGAGGCGTGAGGAAGCAGACAAGCTTTGATGTAAATTTTCTGTGTTCAAAACAGGGGACGGGACTTAGATAAGAAAACTGCTTCTGTTGTCTCCTTTTTCGGCATGTACAAAAAAAAAAGAAGTGAATGTAACCATGTCGGAAATAAACTGAATAAATAAATAAAAATAAAATAAACTAAATACACCACATATGAGTAAACAGCAAATAGAATCCAATGCTGAGGACGAGACGTTAATTATTACTGAGCAGTAAGAGGAAAAAGAGAAGGTTGACCACATCAATTATGTTCAAAAGAACTTTCTTGTCGTTTGAAGATTTTAAAAGTAGCAAAGGTTTAAAAGTGGTGTTTTTTAGTGTATTTATCATTGAGAACAACTGACGCATGTGATCACACCCTGATCATGTCAGTTTTCTGAGTAGTTACTGTGTGTTTTACACATCAGTGTTTAAAAGAATAACAATGGAATGAGTCACAATTAATTAATAAGCAATGAATCCACATTTATCCTTATATAGGCATAACACAGATAGAAAACACACAGTAGACTGTGATCATCTAATGAAAAAGTACGATACACATTAAACACATAGTAAGATGATGAAACCATAGTCATTAGTATTGATTTAAAATCCACATCAAACATCTACCTTGACATTATGTTTAGATTCCTTTTAAAAGGCATATTAAAGCCATAGATGGTAAGAAAGTGTATGGAGAACAGTTTGGTTAAGTGTTTTTGACTCCTTTTTTCATTTGTAGATCTTTGTTGAATGTTTTAAAGCTCCATGTATTAGGGTTGTACCATTTTAAAATGATGTCTTTTAAAAAGATTAAATGGTTTCACATGAGTGTGTCTGCAGCCTAAAGCAGCAGGTAAACCAAGCATGCCTCTTAAACCTGTGTGTGTGTCCGAATAGTCCCTCATATCTCCTTTCCTTTCCACTTTTAGTTAGGCTCCGGTAGTGCTCAGATTCAGAATACTTTATTTATCCCCAAGGGGCAATTTAGTTTCAGTTAAATCCCGTCCAAGAAAACATGAAAAGACAATCACATATAACATGGGATTACAGGCGCAGGTGTAATGTGGGTCACAGGCTGCAAGGAAGGTTCGGTTGAGGGGCGTGTGTGCAGGCGCATCGCTTGCCCCTCCTACCGCCACTAAATGGGAGGGAGGTGGGACAGCGGGTCAAAGAAGGCATTAAGTCATGACCCTGTTAGCTTCATCTCTGTACAGTTCAGTCCATCGTCTGATGATGTGAAATGACCTTGGATAGTTGTGATTAAGAAACAAAGTTCCCAGGTGGTGGCAGCGAGCGAGGAGGAGGAGGGGGACGGAGCGTCATTCTGCACAAACATCCTGGAGAATAGAGAGATACATCAGCCTTGAACAGCTGGCTGTCTGGGGGGAGTCAATGTACAATTTCTGTCAGGCTTGAAGTCCAGAGGGGTATTCCATAAAGGCGGGTTAACAAACTCTGAGTCTATCCATAAACTCTGGGTCAACATACCCCGCGATGGGAAACTCTGGGTATCTGATTCCATTAAAGCTGGTATGAAGTGGGTTAATCAACCCTGAGTATGTAAACCTTGGGTTACTTACGTGCGCGATAAAAAGCCATCATCAATGGATCAAAGAATACTCAAACTGCCATGACAACCAAGATAGTGATTTATTCACCCTGATGGGTGAAATAAGCCGGTGTTTGAGGAGTATGAGCCTGTTCTAAAGGTGTGTTCTGTCTTCAGTGACTATAGTGGCTTAAAACACCCGTAATTAGTCACACTTTTTGGTCACTTCATCACTTTATTGCTTCAGTGATGTGACGAGCGGTGAATAATATGAATAAAATGTGTCTGAGGAGACGTGGCAGCAGCATAAGATGGCTGGATAGAGAGCCCTCCTGTTACACTGGATATAAAGACAGTGACTGCTGCTTCATATCACATGATTTATATTGATTCTTAATGTAATATTGTCGCCAGAGTCATCTCAACGCCCTAATAAATGTCATAAAAAAAACAGGATGCGAACCCACGACCCATCGCTTTCAAGAGCAGCGTCACACTTCACTGCACCATCATACCTTCAAAGATGTATGATCTACAGACTTAACTGTATAACAATATAAAACAACAATCAAGCCTTAAAAGTTGATTTACTGTATTTAAATGACCATCTCCTCCTTTATATTATCCACAGGTTTTTATTCAGAGAACTTTACTACAGACGTCAGTAGATGTTTTAATGCAGATCAACCTCTCAGTGACTTTCACTTAATGATCTGCATCTACAATGTTAGAAAGAAAATTACCGAGCACAAAAAAAAAAAAAAAAAAGAAAAAAAGTCGTAAAGCAACACAACATTAGTAATGATGTGAACACGTCTGTGGTGTGTGATGTTACTAATGTGTTTCAGAGAAAAGTGAGCCTGAACATACTCAGAGTTTGAACATAACACGCTTTATGGAATACCCCTCTGGTCTCAGTGCAGTAAATCCAATATGGTGGCCTTTTAACTTTCAAGCCAAACTGTCAACTTCTCCAAGAAACTCAAAAGTTGCATCCTGCTTACTTTTTTTTTTTTCCAAATTATTTTTATTACCATTTTCCAACAGTTTTATACAAATCATTTACATTGAATGTAAACTGAGAAAAAAAGAAAAAGAAAAACAAAGACAAAAAGAAAAATAAAATTAAATAAATAAATAAAATAAAAATAAAAAAATTACACACTTGAGGCCGTAAGTACAAAATAAATAACTAGGTAAAATTAAGTATTAGGAGGACCGTCCAAATTTACATATCATTATAATAATTAATAAAGGGTTTAAAACATTTGTTCTTTTTTCCTTAAAGAATATTAATTTTTTTCCAATTGTAAATATTGCATTACATCTCTGAGAAGGTGTTGATGAGTAGGAGGGATTTTATTTTTCCAGTTTAGTAAAATTAGACGTCTGGCTAGCAACATCACAAAACATAATACATTACTTTGCGAACTGTTCAAATGTATATCTGTATGTACAACACCAAATAATGACTCAATTATTTTGTACCAGTTGAAGGTGATGTACGGACAGTTCCAAAATGTGTGATACAATGAAGCAGGGGCATAGCCACAACGTTCACAAGAAGAATCCACTCCCGGAAACATCCTGGACAGTCTTTGTTTGGAGAAGTGCAATCGATGTAGGATTTTAAACTGCAGCAGACCATGTCTGATACAAACTGAAGAAGAGTGGATCTTTTTTTGAGCTTCAGTCCATTGGTCGTCTGTGATATTTATTCCCAAGTCTTCATTCCAAGCATCTTTTATATGGTCAAGTGTAGTTATACAATCTATCTGTGAAAAGTTATTATATATTTTAGAAATGGATCCTTTATTAAGTGGGTTATTCAGTAATACATTGTTCATAGGACAAACTTCAGGTTGATTGGCAAAAGAGGAAAATGTCATCTTAGTAAAATTGCGTATTTGTAAATATTTTTAAAAAGTCTTTGTTATCAATAATAAATGTATGTTTTAATTGTTCAAATATTGGAAATAATTTGTCAATGAAAAGGTCTATAATTGCGTGCACTCCTTTAAGGTCCCATCGTTGAAATGTTTGACCTGAAAACAACTTATGTGCTTGATTACCAGTTATTGGTGTAAGGACTAAACATTGATTCCACTGAAAGTGTCTTCTGAGCTGAGACCAGATTTTTAATGAATGAGACACAACTGGATTTTGACTCTTAAATTTAGAAAGATCAGAGGTATAGTATATCAATGATCTCAATGTATTAGGGGAGAAAGCTTGATTTTCCATCTGTTCCCAATCAGGTTTGAAAGATCCATTCCAAAATGACATACATCGAATATTGCAGGACTAATAATATAGCCAGAAGTTGGGCAATTCCATTCATACTACGGGTTTGGGTCTTTGTAAAAACAATTTTTTATTCAAAATAAAGGACGTAATTAAAGAGTTTATTTTGGTAAAAAAGTTGTTATTAATCAAAATTGGAACACACTGAAATAAAAATAAATATTTTGGCAGAACATTAATTCTGATGATATTAATTCGACCAGCGAGAGAGATCGGGAGATTTGACCACTTCTCGATCTGTTGCTCTGTTTGTTTGTATAGATTCACAAAGTTTTTGCTGAAGAGGCCAGAGATTTCCTGCGGGATATTTATTCTGAGATATTTGAAACAGTCTGAAACAGTGAATTTTTGCTTTAGAGCTATTTGGAAACAGTATGCTTTTTGACAGATTAATTCTATATCCCGATACTTTACTGAAATCTTATAGCATGGTCATAATTTTTGGTAGAGACAAAGATGGATCTGAAATGTATAAAAGCAGATCGTCTGCATACAAGGATACTTTATGTTCTGTACCCTCTCTTACAATCCCCTTATAATCGCCCGCAGAGCTCAGCAAAATAGCAAGAGGTTCTATGACCAACGCAAACAACAAGGGAGACAGAGGGCAACCCTGTTGTGTTGAACGGTGGAGAGAGAAAGAGCAAGAATCCTTATTATTTGTGTGAACACACGCCTTAGGCTGAGCGTAAAGTAATTGAATTAAAAAAGTATAGTAGTGTAGATAATATTGAACAGTCGTCTGATGTTATAAAACAACTGCCTGTCTTTAACAAATCCTGTTTGGTCTGGTGACACAACAGTTGGAAGGACCTTTTCCAAAAGCATGGCTAAGATCTTTGCCAGTATTTTGTTGTCTACATTCAAGAGACTTATAGGTCTATATGAACCTGGTTCTAGTGGATCCTTGCCAGATTTATGAATCAAAGAAATGCATGCATCGTATAGTGTAGGAGGTAGAGAACCTGTAGTCAGTGCGTCATTATAAACACTTAAAAGAAGGGGTGAAATTTGGTCTATAAAAGTCTTATAAAATTTGACACTGTAACCATCAGGTAAGGGGAATTAGAGTTTTGCATACACTGTATCACTTGTTTTATTTCTAAGTTTGATATAATTTGTTCTAATATCTTTTTGTTTTCCAAACTTATAGTAGGTATTTGAAGGTTATCAAAAAAATGTTCTATTAAGTTTGGATCATTATTCAATTCTGAAGAATACAATTTTGTGTAGAAGTTCTTGAAAGTATCATTTATTATTTTAGGATTTGTTGTTGTCTGACCAGTATCTATTCGTATCTCTGTTATTAACCTTGACGCTGCTTCTTCTTTAATTTGCTGGGCTAATAAATTACCTGTTTTTTCCCCATATTCATGATTTTTGTACCTTAATTGTGTCAAGGATTTAATGTTTTCTGCTGTATATAATAAATTGAGTTCAGTTTGCAATGACTGCTTTCTTTTATATAGATCAGGTGTAGGGGAGTTAGGATAAACTCTGGCAAATAATCTGGCCTCTCATATATGCTTTAAATGTTTCCCACAAAGTAGATCTTTTTATATCTGGATCATCATTTGTGTGAAAAAATATTTAAATTTGTTTCTGCAATTCTTCAATTATTTTATCATCTGATAGAAGTGCATTATTAAACCTCCATTTTTTGGTTATCGGGCCATATTCCATCTCTATTTGGAATGACACCGGACTATGGTCAGATACCACAATTGCTTTGTAATCACAATATTTAATGTTTGTTAAATATGCATAGTCGATTAAAAAGAAATCTATTCTAGAAAACGAATGATGAACCGGAGAGAAGTAAGAATATTTCCTTGTGTTAGGAGATAGAACTCTAAATGGATCAAATAATGTATCGGTGTTCATGAATCTTTGAATGGTTTTGGCAGATTTTGATAAGATAGATGATTTTTGTGATGATCTATCATTTGTTGGGTCTAACACTAGGTTAAAATCCCCTCCAATTATTAATTTATGGGTCCATAATAGGTAATGCTGTAAAGAAAGAACTAAATGCTGTAAATAAAGAACTAAAAAAAGCCACGTCATCAACATTAACTGATTTATTGTGCAATTTTCCTTTAACAATAACATATCTTCCTCGAGGATCAGATATTACTTTTAATGCTGAAAAAGGAATTGTCTTTTTATTAATTATAGCTGTGCCTGTTTTTTACTGGAAAATTAGAATGATACTTGTCCAATCTATTTAGTTTGCAACCGTTTATGATCCTGATCTTTTAAGTGTGTTTACTTGTAAAAACCCGATATCCATGTCTAATTTTCCTGCTTACTTTTGAGTTTGTTTATTGCATGAGTCTGAGTGTTGAGAGCCCTGCACAATCCATCAGTAATGACTGGCAGCATTCCCAAAACAGCTGCCAACGTACTCCAAACTTTGCAATAGATCAGAAAACTGCCTGCTCCAATCAGCAGCATACCTGTGATCAGTGGTGGCTGGTGCATTTTTCTCCGGGGTGCTACAACTCCAAAATAGATATACAAGGACAATTGCACTTACAGAACTGCTTTCAAACTAACCACATTTATTGTCATCAAACCATAAACAAGTAAGAACAAATATAGTATATAGTAGTATATACCAGTGGTTCTCAAACTTTTTTGGCTCAAGTACCCCTTTCTCTCATTTCTGAATCCAAGTCCCCCCTTATGTCCAACTACAACATTTTGCTCAGAATACTATGAAAAAACCACTATCAAGTGCCTCATGAATATATTTATTTCTATAATTTTGATCATTTATGGTCATCTCCCTCCTGATGTGGGACCAGGTGAATGATCCTTGTTTTTTCAGTTAGTGTTCTATCAGTATCATTTCTGTCATCATTTTGTGGGGTTTCTGTGTCAATGTGTGCGTTTCTGGTGTCATTTTGTGTATTTTGTTGGTGTTTTGTGTGGTTGGTATTATTTAAATTATTCCATCTCAGTCTGTTTCTTATGTCATTTTGAATGTTTCTCTGTTATGTTTGTGTAATATGTAGCAATGTGTCTTTGTTGTCATTTTGTGTGTTGCTGGTAATAGTAAGTATTTTAATCTCTTAGTGTGTGTTTTTGGTGTCATTTTGCAGATTTTGTTGTTGGTTGTCTATTCAGTATATTTTGCTCTTATTTGGTGTTTTTATTGTTGTTTTGTGAATTGCTGGTAATATTTAGTAGTATTATCATTTAGAACTAAAGAAATAAACATTATGAAATCCCATATTTTTACTGCTTTCATTTGTTAATTTTCCTTCTCTCTCTCTCTTAAGTTCCCCCTGTAGTGCCATTGCGTACCCTTAGGGGTACACGTACCCCAATTTGATAAACTCTGGCATATACAATAGAGTGAGTGAGCGTGTTTTGTTTGTTAATTTTGTTTTTCAGATTTGACCTCTTTTTTTCAGTTTTTAAGCAATTAAATAAAAACGGGGGTGAAAAATGAAGTGGTAAATGAATATACATAATTTAATATGTGACAAAATATAATTTAAGACCTAGTTTACAAAATATGGCCATATTCAAGATTTGAAATCATCAAATTTAGTTCGTTCCTAGTTTGTTCAATTTTCTTTGCCTTCTCTGTATGTGCTTTAAATGGGTCCTACCTGTCTTTATCCATGCTGAGTCAGCAGGTAGGCAGGGAAAGCAGAATTATTTAATTTACTTTTCCTCATTTTGCTTCTCCTTCTAACTTCCCACAATTTCACCTGTCAAAGCCACTTTATGACGGACTACTGTGACGTCAGCTCCTCCCATGGCGAGAGGCTGTTCTTGTGTAAATGTTCCGGCTGCATTCCACTCTGCACAGCCGCAGAGTGACTCTGGAACCAGGTAAGCTGTGCCCAGAGTCACTCCATTGACTCGTACTGAGTCAATGGAGTGAAGTGTTTTGTTACTGCTGATGCACAACTTTTAACGAGAGTGGATGGTAAAGATTTTTGCGCCCCAAGGCGGAAACATGTCAGCAATCAGACACAGATGAACGAAACAACTTTACACATCATCATTATCTATATAATATTTATTCTGATTATCTAAATACAGATATACATTTGTTTTGTAGTATTTTTAATTCATTATTAATTTGTATTATTTTTTGTCTCACTCAAACAAACGTGGTGAATGGTGGGGTGGTGCCCTACCACCCTCTCTTAGCCAGCCGCCACTGCCTGTTATCATAATTTCAATTATGTAGACATCTTTCACATCCTCAATGGAAAGGATAGTCAGGCACACGATCCTCCACTTATCCCATGAGTCCATCTGGTATCCGTCAGGACTCAACTCTGCCCATTCTTTTTTGTCGAAAACAATTGGTCGATTGTATTGAGAGACCAGCTGATCAATTCCATAATTTCGGTGTTTGGATAGAGATGTAGAGAGGCTCCTATTAGATTTTGACAAAAGACATTACAAAACAAATTGGAACAGCAAGCAGGACAGATAAGGGGAGATACAGTAGATGGAGAAAAAAATGTCCACCTTCATTGAGAGCAAGAAGTGATTAAGTGGCGGCCATAATAAGGAGCATTCCAATTTTTTAAAAGCTAAGGAAAAGAGGCTCAATGCTTCATTTATAACCTCCTTTAGCCTAGGCGACATCCTTTACCAAAGGAGACCAGATAATGCTGACCCACAATTCCTTGCGGTGGCAACATTTAGTGAGACATTTTTAGCCATATCAAAAATGTCATGAAATTAAAACTTATTTTAAATGAATGTTGACTTCTGAGTGGAAGGTGAGTGTGAGCAACCATTCTTAATGTGATGTTTTTTTTAGTTTAACTTTTGTTAATCATAGCCTGGTAGCCTCATTTACTTTGATTTACATTCAAACCTTGTGTTTGGGATTATATCAGCGGATAGAGGCGAGGGGAAAGTGTTATAAATGTGCTTTTAGTAGTCCAATTTCGGAAATTTTTAGTTTTTTCACCTCGACATACGTCGCCGCCGTCGAATAATAACGTCACGTGGTGGAAGTGCATCTGATTGTCAAAAGAACGTGATGGTCTTTCCTTAACTCCTTTAGGAAGTCTCTTAACACCTTTCCTTAACCCCATGAGGTCATCACGGGTTTAATGAAAAGTGGATAGGAAAGGCGATAGGAGGGACTATTTGGATGCACCCTGAGTCTCATTGAACAAGTAGGATAAGGGATCAAGCCGGGATATCTTGGTTCAACTTATCCAGCATCTAGTCATACAAAAGCAGGATAGTGGAAAGTGGGATGTTTTGTGAAATGAGTAACCATGGAGATTTATTTTGTGTAGTTAGCCTGCTCCAGACCAGGCTAAATTTATTTCATCTCATCCCTTATCACAGTCAGCAGTCAGTTATTCCTGTGCCCACTATGCATTGTTATCACACTCAACAATTTGTGATCATTATTCTCTATCATTTCAGATAAATGAAGATTTAAGATGAATTTGAAATCATTAAAAGACTTACAGTTTCCCATAGACTAAATACAATAAAATACCATATGAATATAAATACACATCAAAGAGTAGCATAATGTTCCTTTATTTAAGGATAAATCAAAGGTAAACCATCATTTATTTTCATAACTGAAGTCACACAGTGACCCGATGAGATAGAAAGCACGGAACCAAAGCACATTATACAATTCAATTCAACTTTATTTATATAGCGTAAAAATAAAACAAAATCATCTCAAAGCACTGAACAAAATATAAAGTCCATAGTAAAAAAGAAAGAACCCAACAAGATTCACATGAGCAAGCATTTAACAACAGTGGGAAGAAAAAACTTGCGGAACCAGGTTCAGAGGTGGCAGACATCCGCTTCGACTGATTGGGGTTAGTGAATAGAGGGGGCAAACAGAATAGGATAGAAGGATAGTCCATCTGAGTGCTCCAGACTAGTTGAGCCACGAGCCATTGGTCAGTCCATTTGAGTGAATCATAACATAACCTAACCACTAGAGCAAACATGGGCTCATTTGTGAACGATCGCATTTACAGACCTTGGAGTCACTGATAGCTTACCAATAAACGGAAAGAGATTTGTCACTTTTATAATAAGTGTTGACGAAGCCACTGGGAGTGAGAGCCCAATGTCAAGGCAGGCTGACTTGATAATAATGTATCATGTTTTTCTGCAGTCAGAGCCTTCTCCGCACCCTTCTCTGTCTTCTCTATTTCAGGTGTCGTGAAGCTGATGAAAACAGTTCCTGATCTGTGGTTCACGGCTCAACTAGTCTAGGACACTCTTATGTTCTATCTCTCTATCCTGTTCTGTTGGTCTTTTTGGCCACTAACCCCAACCAGTCGAAGCAGATGGCTGCCACCTCTGAACCTGGTTCTGCTGGAGATTTCTTCCTGTTAAAAGGGAGTTGTTTCTTCCCACTGTCGCTAAATTCTTGTTCATGTGGGTCTTGTTTGGTTTTCTCTTTCTTATTATGAATATTATATTTTGATAAGCGCATTGAGATGACTTTGTTGTAAACTGCGCTATACAAATAAAGTTGAATTGAATTGAATTGTTCCAGACTAACTGAACCACGAACTATTGATCAGTCCATCCGAGTGCGTTGAGTCGTGAGCCATCAATCTGGAACCGCCAGCTCCAGCATCAAGACACCTGAAACAGAAAAGAGAGAGGAGGGCGAGGAGAAGGCACAGACTGCAGGAAAAACATGACACTCATTCCTAGTGGTTAGGTTAATATTAAACGTCTTGCAGCATCCTCCATGCTCGGAAATGCTACCACTACAGACGAGGTTTCATCTTATACTGGTCACATGTAATGATATATGGGGTGGACATCAGTGTAAATGGTGTGAAGCAGTGTGAGCAATATGATGGGTTATGCAACGGGGGACAGAAGTGGGGGGTTGTCAACAACCCGGCACAACTTTGTCTGACTGGACATCATCCCATTGTAGCCCATTAGAGCTATGTGTAGATGGTGGGTCGTGTTTGAATATAATGTTGGTGTTCTACTATATAATCTTAGTTCCTATTTTTAATAATAATAATACTAATACATCGATTTTATATAGCACTTTTTTGGACACTCAAAGTCGCTTTACAAAATTAAGGGATTATTCTTTCACTCTACACTTAGTTTTTAGGTTTAGGGTTTTGTTCCTAGCGGTTAAGTTAATGCTATTATACAGTATATGCTTTAGCAAATGAGTAGGTTTTGAGTTGACTTTTAAAGGTGGAGAGAGTAGAAGCCTCCCGAACTAAGACTGGGAGCTGGTTCCAAAGGCGAGGAGCCTGGTAGCTGAATCCTCTGCCTCCTGTTCTACTTCTAGACACTTTAGGAACTTCCAGGAGACCAGCAGACTGAGAGTGGAGTGATCTGCCTGGACGATAGGGAAGATATACAGGAGATGGATCATGTAGAGCAGGGGTGGCCAATCCTGGTCCTCAAGAGCCACTATCCAGCATGTTTTAGATGTTTCCCTCTTCCAACACACCTGATTCAAATGATTAACTCATCATTAAGCTCTGCAGAATCCTGATAACTGGCTGGCAGGGAAAGCTTACATGAAGCACCATAACCAAGTGGCTGGCATAGTGTACAGAAACATCTGTGCAGAGTATGGGATGGAAACCCCAAGGTCAAAGTGGGAAACACCTCCAAAGGTGGTAGAAAATGACCGAGCAAAGATCCTGTGGGACTTCTAGATACAGACGGACAGAATGGTATAGGCGAACAAACCAGACATTGTGTTGGTGGACAAAGATCAGAGGAAAGCCGTTGTGGTTGACATAGCAATACCTAGTGACTGCAACATCAGGAAAAAGAAACATAAGAAACTCGAAAAATACCAGGGGCTCCGAGAAGAGCTGAAGAAGGCCTGGAGGGTGAAGGTATCAGTGGTGCCCGTGGTCGTCGGGGCAGTGACCCCCAAACTGGAAGAGTGGCTGCAGCAGATCCCAGGAAATACATCAGACATCTCGGTCCAGAAAAGTGCAGTGCTAGGAACAGCAAATATACGTGCGATTGAGAGTGGGTAAAGGGCTGCAGTCAACGACAGCAAGAGAAAATTACCTTTGAGCTGACACGTAAAGCCTGAGGACAAACACCAACTACAAATGTTCAAGGATCTGAATATTAGAAGTAAAAACAAATGCATGTAACCTCATTTCTGCTACTATTACAACAGTGGTTCACATCCAATAACATCAATCCAGTCCCACTGCTCACATAAATCAGAGCTCGACTCTGATGTCAGCTACTATTCCAAATTTCATCAGCGCCGCTAAAAAAAAAAAATCATTTTTATTGATTGCCTTCTAAAATTACCACTCAAAGACCAATGCTGTTTAGTAGCCAATAGCCACAGTTAGCTTTCCCTCCCAGATGCAGCTGTGCATATTAAATCAAACAGGATACAGTAAACTTCAACACAGCATCTTTGGCGCCTGTTCTTCAGGCTGATGTATCCACTTTCAGTCTTTGCCAAATGCAATGTTTGTTAAGTATTTAACATTGTAAAATGCAGGATTTCAGGTATTTGTTATCCTGCTGCAGATTGATTCAGAGCCCTCATTACAGACAAAAAAACAAAACAAACCAGCAAAACATATGGGTGGGGGGGTGGGGGGGAACTGTATAACCACATGCATTTAAAGCTTTTTTGGCATCATTTGGTCAAAAATATATAATCACTAATTAATTTTCTGTGTGGACGTGGAGTGTTTCAATGCTCTGCTGGGATCAATGTGGCTGCTTGTGTGTGAGCTTTGTGGGAGAGGAGGAGTTGTGAGCCTCTTACTGTCCTCACAGCAGCTAGTGATCACAACATCAGAAAACTCTCAAATAACACAATATTAAGTTCCTACATTTGTTACTAGTCTCTCTTGAGAAAAACGTCTCTGTAAGGTCTCCGCTGCGTAACTGCTCCATGTTCCGCTGTCCATCAATCCCCATCGCCTCTGTCTTTAGATGCGTAACTGTTGCAGTGAGGACTCAGGAGATCTTGCTAATTCAAATGTAATTGTGCGATATAGCAAGTTGTAGTCCTTAGAGAAGAGCAGAAGGAAATCCACCTGGTCCTGCCCTGTAGATCTACCACTTTTGTGATTACTACAATATTTAAGTGTGAAATATGATCCACTCTCCCCCTGTCCAGGGTGTACCTCCACCTAGCGCATGAAGAAAGCTGGAGATAAGCACCGGCAGACCCCCGCCACCCTGAAAATGAGTAATGGAAATAAGATCTGCCTTGAACAGAGTATTTTATTTTAAAAATAAACCAGATATATTATTCTCTGTCTGTGCACTACTTCCTGTCCCACAGAAGCGTATCTTTGCTGAATGTATGAGCTGTTGCTCTGGCGTCCAGCAAAAATAGAAGGTCTGTGTATCTGTTGTGGAGGGCTCCGGTATAACAGAGTCGTTATGTAGCTGTGACGGACCCCATACGCATGTGGTGGAAATTGACGCGTTGACTAGAATGGAAACTTATCAGCTCCGTTGCTGTACAGCCTGAAATATGCTACGCTGGCATTTTTGCTGTAATTGTCCCTGTCTCTCTGCAAAAAAAAATATTCCATGTGGCTTTCTATTGACCATAATGTTGGGATAAGCCTGGTGCTGAAGGTGCTCCTGTGGCTGACCAGCACATAATGGAGAGGGTGGGACACATTGACCAAGATAGATTTGAACTTGCACAGCGTCCTCCTCTCTGTCACCACTGTCAGAGAATCCAGTTTTACCCTCATCATGTCGCTGGCCTTGCAGATCAGTCTGTTTAGTCTGTTGGTGTCTGTGACCCTCAGCCTGTTGAGGGGAGATTTTTATTAATCAAAGATATCTGATTGGCTATCAACTGAATGTGTCCATTCACTGCTCCATAGATATAATATACTGTGGTGTAATTGTTTAATGTTTGTGCTGTTGAACGTACCCTAGAGCTGTTGTGATGTGTATATGTCTATGGCCTGCTCTGTTGATTCACGTGACGTCACTCACAATGCTGCTTCGCCACAAAGCTAGAGCGCTGAATTCAGATGGAGAGCAGGAAACTTGAGAATCTGCCATCTGAAATCATCAAAATGCCCATTTGTGTAGTTTATGGCTGCTCCAATTGTTCTAACTGAGAAAAGGAAAAGAGATTTTATAGAGTACCGAAGATTGTTGTTCACAGAGGTGAGAAATGTAAAAAGCTCACAGAACAATGCCGTAAAAAGTGGATTTTAAACCTGCGTCTGTGGTCGGGAGGAGCAGAGTCTGCTGATGCTGTAGCGACCACTTCATAAGGTATGTTAGCAAGCTAACTTTGTTTTTTTGGCTGTGTTTATATAGGATTAGGAATCCGTGTACCGTTCGTTCTTTAGTTATTCTGTTTTAAAACCAAATCAAAATAACAAATAAACAGTGTGGTTATTTTGTTTTTCTGATTTAAAACCAGAAAAAAAAAAACAGATAAACAGCGGGTTTTTTTTTTACTTGTTCTGTTTGTGTGATATTTATGGAGAAATTAGAGTGAGAACTGAAGTCCACTGCACCTGGTTTCCCTCCCCATGTCCTGGACCAGGTCTCCTCACACGATAGGACTGTTTAGGATTTATTTCAGCAGTTTTCTGGTCCTGCTCATGTTTTCATTCAGTGTGAGGATATTTTAGCTTGTAAAATGCTGCTCATGCTGTAGTTTTGTTTCGCGGTGTTACGGTCCAAATAGTAATATCTAAATAAATTGGTGACTTTCTATTAACTGTGAGGCTTGTGTGAGGAATAATCGGTGTTCGAACTTCTACCATTTTACACTTTTGCAAAAACAATTAAAGCTTTTTTTAGGATATTAAAAAAATATATATTTTGCACGTTTTAAATACCGCTAACAACAGCTGTCAACACACACGGAAGTTGATCATAAGAAATGAGACGCACCAGTAAATTCATTACACCACATATGTGCATCGTTTATGTAACATCCATTCTTTGGTTTTATTTATGTATTAATAACGTTTCAATTCACCAGTATAGTGACTTATGTGTTGCTTCTTTTTATGTCCGGGAGCAAAAGTCACCAGATTATCTGGATACTATTTGGACCATATACAGTAACTGTAAGGTAAATTTGGCAGATATTCACAGATTCAGACTTCCAGCATCAATAACTCTTTAATGAAACGTCATCAACACACAAATGACACCTCTGCCATCAGTGTGAGGTGATCGACAAGATCATTTTATCAAACGCAGCAGAGTAAAAGTCTGCCTGTTGGTCGCCCTGTGTGGTGAGATTAAAACATGAAGCTGTCGTCCCTTAAAGGGGACATATCATGCTAAATCCACTTTTTTAGCCCTTAAATGCATTTTGTTGTATATTTAGTGTTTAAAAGTTGAAATTAGTCTCTTCAGGTGCTCCGTAGATATCTTTATATTCTGTTTTGGTCATATTTTTTGTATTTGTCTGTTTCGATTTTTCTATTCTCTATTACGTTTTTTGAACAATAACGTCACAGTATTCGCAGCGGAACTGCCAAATTAGGACATCGACTTCAGGCCCACAATCCACCATTTTTATTTCTCGCTTTTATTTTGTAGTCCAAGCTCCAGGATGCAGAAGTTACTAGAGGATAAGTCAAAATGTTCGGTTGTTGGATGTAGTAACCCACATGCTTCATTACACCGTCTCCCAGCATCAGAACCTTTTCGAAGTGCCTGGTTGAGTTTTATTTTTCACGGAAATGTACCCACATCTGTGGGTAAGGTCATTTTTGTGTGCGCGAAGCACTTCAAGGATGACCGCTTCGCCAGTATAAAGAAGGATTTGCCGAAAGACTTTGTCTGATTGAGGGTTCAATTCCTTCTATCTTTGGAGACGACGAACAGAGCACTTCGGTAAGCTGTAAATAACGCTAAAAAGTGTGACGATAAGACGTCCCTGTCATTGTTTTTAGAATTACCAGTTGCACAGTCTTCATATGTTAGCGCTGTGTGCTCGTTTTAGATCCTTGATGATATGGCCTACGTGATTTAATTTATGTCTAAAGTTTTCATTAGTCATTTCATTTTGCCGTTTTTGTCTCCAAAAAAACTGTATTAAAATGCATTTTGTGACGTTAGCTTGGCGCTAGCGTTAGCTCGGTGCTTGTGTTAGCTCACTTGTTAGGGTTCTGCG
This sequence comes from Gouania willdenowi, assembly GCF_900634775.1. Taxonomy (NCBI): domain Eukaryota; kingdom Metazoa; phylum Chordata; class Actinopteri; order Blenniiformes; family Gobiesocidae; genus Gouania; species Gouania willdenowi. The sequence continues at coordinate 30,545,563 of NC_041049.1, read as the reverse complement.
GGTTCATCATCATCATTTTCATCTCGCTCCGCTGGGTCCGACTCTGGCTCGAACATGTAAGGCTGGATGGACAAGTCTTCCATTGTTGACATTTTGTAAATAACCTCTGAATAAAAAGTTTATGCACCGCTACATAATCGTATCTCTTCTATCAAACTACAAAAACGGCCGAACAGGGTGGAGTTGAACCGAGTGTCACCTGAAGAGGGGGCGGGGTTGGAAGTGTCTCATTTGCATTTAAAGAGACCGCACCAAAACGAGTTGCTCTCAGAAGCACATCAGAAAAGGGGTAGAAAAGGGGCCTGTGGAGCAATAATAATGAGGAATTCAAACCCAAGCAATGCATTTCTGCTTTATATAGACCACAACTGTATGATTTATATGTAAAAAGGAAGGATTTAAAAGCATGATATGTCTCCTTTAAATATCCAAATATCACACAAACAGAACCAGATTTAATTTTAAGACAGAAAAACGCTGCTTATTTGGTTTTTAAACCGAAAAACCAACCCGTTTTTTAATTTTTCTGGGGGGGTTGGTGGTTAGATGCTACTCGGAATGGAGTGTTTTTGTGCCCCCCGCAGTTTTCTCAATGCCCCCCCAGTTAGCGTATGTTCTTAGTCATCCAGGTCAGAGCATTGAGGTCAGGTACAATCAGAATATGAGCCTATTATTGTTGGATTTCTCTAAAGTTGCACCATTAAAATCACTTATCAGTTCAGAGCTGAAGAACCCATGAAAGTTTTTTGAAACCAGAAATTTTCCTAAAAATGAATCAATGTTAGATCGGTACAGCTGTAACTATGAGTTTACATATTCTAGTGTCTGTGTGTGTGTGTGTGTGTGTGTGTGTGTGTGTGTGTGTGTGTGTGTGTGTGTGTGTGTGTGTGTGTGTGTGTGTGTGTGTGAGAGAGAGTGTGTGTGTGTTCAGTTCCCTGATTAGGAGCTGGGTAGCTGATTGGAGGCAGCTGGTGATTAAGGATGAGCACTATAGACCCCTTAATGGCCCACGTCACCAGGCTCGAGGCAAAAACAGGAAACACTGCTGGCTAAAGTCTGTGGAGGCTAGTAATGTTACAGCAATAGAAAGTTGTTTTGTTGTGTGTTTGGGTGCCAGAATAAGATGAATAACGTTAGTGGATGCACATTAAAGTTTTATAGGATTCCAGCGGACACATGCTCAGAAAAATGAAGACAATTGTGGTTTTGCCTCCAGGTTAAGCGCCGCCCAACAAAATATGTCACAATGTTTACAAACAAACAAAGGGTCGATATCGTCCAGCAGCCATTGGTTCTCTATCGTCTTGAGACTATCTCTCCAACCAGATACATATTTCATATGTATGGGGAATGACCCCCCCTGCTTTGATTTCTGTGGCTGTGATCCCCGATACCAGCGTATTGCTGTGGTGCAGCTGACGCGCTTGGTGGGGCCCCGTGTTGAGCGCAGACTCTCGAGTCGGCTAACAGCGGGTCGAAGTTCCAGCCCGGTTAAATTGGCATCTCCCAAGGTTCTTACCGCCGTATCGCTGTGGTGCAGTTGACGCGCCCGGTGGACCTGCCGCTGAGCTCCGCTGTGCAGTGGGCGAGGAGGCTTCTCCGACCGTATCGGCGCTGCCGGCAACCCTGAAGCATATTGCTGCGGTGCAGCTCAGAAGTCGAGTTCAAACCATTCTCCTCTCTTTCACAATCCAAATCCCAGTCTGTCGCTCTGTGTTTGAAGCAACATGCTGCTACTAGCATAAGCTAACTGGGTGCCACTGCCGTTTGTAAACAAGGAAGTGTGTCGCTACGTATCACGCTTAGGCACCGCCCCCTGAAAGATAGGGGCACTGTAATGGCGGCTATAGCTGGCCACCAGGGACATCTTTGTGTGGGTTGTGGTATTTCAATGCCTTTGGAGGATGGCCATGATATGTGTGTATTGTGTTTAGGTCACCAACATGCAATATTATCAAAGGAGAGTCCACAGTCCTGTATGGACTGCTTTATCATGCCTGCACGCACAAGAGAGGCTTGTTGTCGGTTTTTTGCACTGAAACAGGCAGGCTCCCCTCTTCATGCAGTTTCCAGTGGGAAAATTACAAGAAGGGCGGAGCCTGTGCGGAGTAGGGTTGAGTGTTCAGGGTCATGGCAGGCTATCCTTCCTTCCCCTGTTATCAAGCCACCGTCAGTCCGTCCTCAGACCAGCCCACTCTCTCCCCCGACTCCGGAGTTGGAGGAGGAAGAAGGGGAGGACGTGGATGTGGAGACTGTCTTCTCTTCTGAGGAATGTGACCTTGTTCATGGGCAGGAAATCGCAGGCACCACCTCTAAAGGTGGGGGAGCCCACCACTTTGAGCCAGAGCTCTGGGCGTTGCCCTCCCTGAAAAATTTGGGGTGCCCTCCTCCCAGTTTGAGGAGGTGGGAGAGGCCCCCGTTACACCAATGCAAGTGCCTCTTCTGCCTGATTTTAAGGAGTTAGTGTGCAACCAATTCAGTGCACCGGTTACACACAGGTGGTCTGCATCATGTCGGATATTGTCTAACATGCAGGACAGCGTGCAAATTGCCTGTGGGCCACTCCCTCCTGTGGACCTGGCTCTCATGCCACTGGTCTCTCCCTCCAGCTCTGTTTTAGGTATAGCTACCTGCCCTAGCAAGAATTGCAGGATTATGGATGGTCTGCTCGCAAAGATGCACAGGGCTATGGCTACACAGACCAGACTGGCTAATACTGGAGCCATTATGTCCCTTTACCTCCGTCAACTGTCTCTGCAGGTACAGGATGGTTCCATTGTGGACGAGCTCCAGGCTGCTTCTTCATGCCTTTCCTCTATTATGAGGGAGCAGGCAGTAGCTTTAGGCAGAGCCTGGGCTTCATTCTGGGGCGCCAGACGCCACCTATGGCTGTCTCAGTCTCAGCTCCCGCAAGGAGATTGGGACTGTTTTCTTAAGCTGCCAGTGGATCCTTCGGCTGTATTCGGAGTGGATGCAGTTAAAATGTTGCTGCATGCTCAAGAAAGTCCCATGGCTACCGCCTGCAGTTTTTCCACAAACCGCCTGTAACAAAGTCAGCCACCTTCACCTCAGTACACAACCCTCAGCACGCTTGTATACTGCGGGAAGAGCTGTCCACCCTCCTAGAGAAAAAGGCCATAAAAGAGGTGTGGCACGAGGACCACCAGGCTGGGTTCTATTCCCACTACTTCCTGGTCCCAAAGCGGGATGGGGGCCTTCGTCCTATTCTGGACCTCCGAGGGCTCAACGAATATCTCCGTCCCCTGAGGTGCAGGATGCTGACAATTCCCAGGGTCAGGCAAGCCATCTCTACGAGAGATTGGTTTGCAATTATCGACCTCAAGGATGCTTACTTCATGATACCATTCTGGCAGGGCCACTGGTGGTTCCTGCTGTTCGGCTTCGAGAGTAGGATTTTCGAATTTCAGGTGCTGCCCTTCGGTATATCTCTGGCTCCCCGGTGTATGGATGCAGTCCTTGCACCCATGAGACACCAAGGGCTCAGGATCCTGAACTATCTGGACGACTTGCTGATACGCGCAAGCTCAGAGGAACAATGCTGCCATCATGTGGCTCTCCTCTTGGAGCACATTCACAAGCTGGGCCTGCAGCTGAACAGCAAAAAGAGCAGGCTATGACCTTCACAGGTGACAGTATTTCTGGGTATGGTCCTGGATTCCAGGAGAGGGACCATTGTGCTGAAGGCAATAAACCTTCATGGCTTGCCTAAGAAACTTCCGGCTACACTCTCTGGTCAATTGGGGTCTTTGTCTTCGCCTCATGGGTCTAATGGCTGCCATGGTGCAAGTAGTCCCTCTCGCTCTCCTGCATATGCAGCCTGTTCAAAGGTGCCTGTCGAGAACAGGCCTTTGTCCACAGAAGTCCCACCGCACCCCAGTGGTGGTCTCTCAGGGACTCCACAAGGCCCTTTGCTGGTGGAGGGACTCGGCCAACATAGCACTCTGGGAGCCGTGATCTATTGCCAGCTCATATTCACCGATGTGTCCCTAGTAGGCTGGGGCGCTGTCCATGAAGGCTGCAAGATCAAAGGGCTCTGGACTGGCCACTGGGTAACCCAACACATAAATGTGCTGGAAATGAGAGCTGTCATCCTCGCACTTCAGCAGTCCCTGCCAAGGTTGAGAGGCCACCACGTCATCGTCAGGACAGACAGTACTGTGACTGCAGCATACATCAACGGGCAGGGGGGCCTAGGTTCCCCTGCCCTTTGCAAGCTGGCAACCCAACTGTGGCAATGGGCTCACCCCCTCTTTTGCTCACTCAGGGCTGTACATGTACCAGGTCTGTTAAACACAGCGGCGGACATCATGTCGAGAGGGGTCCCCATCCGGGGGAGTGGCGACTTCATCCTCAGGTAGTCGAGGAGATTTGACGTCGCTTTGGCAGGGCAGTGGTAGACCTGTTTGCTTCGAGGGAGTTGACACATTGCTGACTCTTCTTCTGTCTCAGGAACGAGAATCCACCTCTGGGATGGGATGCTCTGGCACACCAGTGGCCCAAGGATCTGCTCTACGCCTTTCCCCCCTTCGGTCTTCTCCAAAGGATCCAGGTGGAGGGGGTAAAGTTGCTCCAAGTGGCCCCCCTTTGGCCCCACATGCCATGGTTCTCAGTGATTCCACCTCTTTTGGATGGAACGCCATGGGAGCTCCCGCTTCGGAGTGACCTGCTGTCTCAGGCCAGCGGGACCTTGTTCCACCCCTTCCCTGTGGGACTCAGGTTGGTGGTCTGTCCTCTGAAAGGGACAGGCTCCTTGCCTTAGGCTTATCTGAGCCTGTAGTCCGGACGATGCAGGAAGCACGGGCACCATCCACCAGGACTGCTTATTCATACCGATGGGGAGCCTTCATTGCTCGGTGCAGAGCACGCAAGGTGGATCCCTACCTAGCAACAGCCAAGGAAATCTTGCCATTTTTGCAGTCCCGGCTTGAGGAAGGAAGGTCTCCCGGTACCTTGCAAGGTATGGTGGCAGCGATCAAGGCTGTTCGCATCGGTGAGTGCATACTCACCGAGGACAGTTGCTCCTTGATTTCGCATTTCCTCAGAGGTGCCCAGAGACTTACAGCCCAGAGAAGAAGGCCCTTGTTTCCTCCATGGGACTTAAGTATGGTGCTTAATGCACTTCAGCATCCCCCCTTTGAACCTCTTGGGGTGGTAGAGTTGAAGTGGCTTTCCCTCAAGACTGCATTTTTCAGTTTGTCAGTTCACAGCGACTGTTGCAGTTTCTTGCTCTCTCACCACCTCTGAGGGAGGCCAGGAGGACCCGTGCCTGGCTATGCTATGCCCGGTTAGGAATTTGGCGGAGTACATCCAGCAAACACGGCCCTATAGGAAGACAGATCAATTTTTTGTCTCCTTTGACAAGAGCAAAATGGGCATGCCCCTGTCAAAATCTAGACTATCCCACTGGGTTGTGGAGACAATTCAGCAGGTGTATGTACGCTCGGGGGTACCTGTCCTGTCTGGGCTTCGGGCACACTCGACTCGTGGCATGGCTACCTCCTGGGCTGCCATTTGTACAGCTGCCACATGGTCATCTGTATCCACCTTTGTTAAATTCTACCGCCTAAATGTAGCCGCCAGTCCGTCCTTTGCGGAGCAGGTGCTGGGTGTGGCTCGTCGGTAGATGACTGGACAAGGAGCAGGCCTCTGCCTACGTGGGAGGTCGCCTTTGCGACCAACTTGTCGACCTAAGTCTCCTTGTCGGTGTTAGCCTTGCGTCTTGCGGAGCTTAATTGGAGCCCCTTGGGTCTTTCTGGCGTCTTGCGGACCGACCTAAGCAGGTCCGCTGCCTTTCAGGCTTGGCCCTTGCGCCTTGCAGGGCCTCACCTGATTGACATGTAAATAGTGCACATTTGTAAATAGTTTGTCCGTCATATTAGTGTATTGGGTTATGGGCTGCATTGTCTCCTCACGGGGTGTCTTAAAGAGTTACCCCATACATATGAAATATGTATCTGATTGGAGAGATAGGCTCAAGACGATAGAGAACGTATGGTTACGATGTAACCGTGGTTCTCTGAGTGAAGAGACTATCTCTCCAGCTCTTTTGGCCGCTCGGAGACTCGTGTGGATCAAAAACGATCACTGAATCCACGCCTGTACAGGTGTTTTATTGGTAACCTGTGGGGCGTGGCCGGGCAAGCCGGAGTGTCTTAAAGAATTATCCATGTACCCTGACTAGCAGGGGGCGGTCATTACCCATACATATGAAATATGTACAGTATCTGGTTGGAGAGATAGTCTCTTCACTCAGAGAACCACGGTTCCATACGGTAACCATACGTTCATTGATCAGCTCACCCCTCCGCCCTTGTGCAGCTCCTTCTTTGTTATGGTTTGTCTTGCTGTGGGTGCCTTTGTTTTTTATATTCTTCACAGTGAACTGTATGATGTATGATGTTTCAGTATGATATGATATCATGTCAAGGCTACATTCACACTGCAGGCAAATGCTACCCAAATGCAATCATTTTGCCCATATGCGATCCATATACTGTAGGATCTGTTAAAGACAGCCTGAACAGCACAATACCTATTTTTTCAAATCCAACCCATAGTCAATTTCATATGTGGTCCTAAATCCGATACGTATCCGATTTTTTGCAATGCGACTGCAGTCTGGACGGCTAAGGCATTATCTGTCAGACTCCTACGTCATCACCATGCAAAAACGTCATAATTCTGAGTCCCAGGAGAAGCCGCCTCCGCATTCAAACAGTCCGTGATGTAGTAGCCATCAAAGCAAATGGCTAGCTAGAGCAATAAACCTGGCTCTTTTCTTTTCCTTAAAGTTATGTAGTGCTTACTTCTGTTGGAAAAAAAATTTCTCAGAGCGACACACAGTCCTACCCTGGACACGTCCATATTTACTTCCATAAACACTGTACGTGTCTCTTCTGCACATGCAGGTCACTTCAGGGTTGCATTACGTTCATAGTCCAAACTGATTGAAGATGCAGTTAACATTAATATGAACAATCACACAAAAAAATTGGATTAAAAAAAAAAAAAAAATCTGAATTGTGCATTAAGACCTGCAGTGTGAACATAGTGCAAAAGTCCAGTTACCTTCACTTATTTGATCATTATTCTGTTACTTTAGTATATGTGGTTTGTGTTGCCCCCAAAGTAAACAAACAACTTTTTAAAACAGTGAAAATACAGAAAATATATACCCGTATTTTTCGGACTATAAGGCGCACCGGATTATAAGGCGCACTATCAATGAATGGGTCTGACTGGGTCTATTTTCATACATAAGGCGCACCGCACTATAAGGCGCACCGGTTTGTTATTATTATTATTAGGGTCCGATGTCCCAGAATGGGACAGAGGAACCTATTGTTTTCGACCCCCTAAAAACGCCCAAAAACTCACCAAAAATTGCACGCACCTCGCGCCTGGCGAAAAATTTGATAATTTGGTGGTGTAAAAAAAAACGGACAGAAAACGCACGCACAGCGTGCATTTTCGCCGCCAGAAAAACGATGGAACCGCACGACCGCCAGGTTTGACCGATATATACGAAAATCGCCACATGTAGTCGGGCCCAGAATGAGCAAAAAGTTACATTGTGACCCCGCCCAAAACCAAACAGGAAGTCAGCCATCTTGGGTCAAAGGTCAAAAATGGCGTTTCGCCCTCGAAACGCATCTGCGCGAACTAGTCTGAGGGGATTCATCCGATTCGCTTAAAACTTGGCAACACCACTTAGGACCCATTGAAGATAAAAAGTTATCGAAAGAATTTGCGTATCTGTCACGGTTTGGTCGTGGCGCCGCCACAAAAATGCAATGCTAATTTTCGTTAGCACGCAGAAATGTCCAAATCTCCATAACTCTGGCACACAAACTACGATCAGCTTCAAATTTCACACAAAGGACATGTGCCCAAGCTTGGTCATGACTGCTTTGAAACATTTCCCATCATGCATTGTGTTTTCGACCGGTGGCATTTATGGCCATGTACACGGTTAGCATCAACAGGACGCCGTTCTAGGAAAAAGCTTATAACTCTAGATTGCAAAGTTCAAACTGCTTCATATTTGATACACATGACGACTGTCCAGCTCTAAACAAAACACGATAACCAATTTACCCACAATGCTTTGCGTTCTCAGAGGGCGCCGCTTCTGTGGTCGTCCTACACGAGCAGCTGTAGCGGACAGACGATATGTCGTGTTGACTTCAAAACACTGTAGGATGAACCTACACAGAGGGGAGCACATTCCTATTGAAGAAACAACAGACTGTGGTCAGTGGGAGGGGCCTACAATGTCACTGGAAAATCCTTCGCCATCAGCACGCCGTAATAGGAAAATGCTTATACCGCTCCAATACAAAGTTCAAACTGCTTCATATTTGATACACACAATGATTGTCCATCCATAAACAACGCTCGATGACCAAATTACCCATCATGGCCAGTGGGAGGGGCCTATAATGACACAGAAAAATCCCTCGCCATCAGCACGCTGTAATAGGAAAACGCTTAGAACTCCAGAATGCTAAGTTCAAAGTGCTTCATATTTGATATACATGATGACCATACAGCCCCAAACAACAAACAATAACCAAAAACACCCACAATGCCTTGCGCTCTCAGAGGGCGCCGCTTCTTGGGCCGTCCTACGCCAGCAGCTCTAGCGGCAAGACGACATGTCGTGTTGACTTCAAAACACTGTAGGATGAATCTTATTAGATGGAAGCACATTGCTATGGCAAATAGAGCAGGCTGTGAAAAGTGGGAGGGGCCTATCATGACACAGGAAAATCCTTCGCCATAACTACGCCGTTATACGAAAACACTTACAACTCCAGAATGCAAAGTTCAAAGTGCTTCATATTTGATACACATGATGACCGTATAGCCCCAAACAACAAACGATAACCAAAAACACCCACAATGCCTTGCGCTCTCAGAGGGCGCTGCTTCTTGGGCCGTCCTACGCCAGCAGCTCTAGCGGCAAGACGACATGTCGTGTTGACTTCAAAACACTAGCGTCATCAGTGGGAGGGGCCTAAAATGACAGGAAAATCTTTCCCCATTTCTTGGTAAATGCAATATCTCAGTTGTTTCTACACCAAATTTGCTCAGGCCAATTCCCAAATCCCCAACAGTGGTATACTTGACCGTGGGTTACCGCCCCCGGCCGCTTCATCGGACCCTATGACGCCGCTCGCGGCTTTAATTATTATGGAGACGCATTAAGCGAAATAAAATAGTCAGATAAGTCAAACTTTATTCAACTCATTAACAATAACTCTCAACATTGTGCAGGTTTAACACATGAAATACAGAATAATACACTCACTTTTCGTTAATTTCATACATAAGGCACACCTGATAAGGCGCACCCTTGATTTTTGAGAAAATTAAAGGATTTTAAGTGCGCCTTATAGTCCGAAAAATACGGTACACAAAAAGATAACAAAATGACTCAAAAAACCTACAAAATTGTAGAAAGATACATAAATATAGAGAAAAATTAAACAGAAATTCCAAAACAGACCAGAGAAATAAACATAATCAACAAAGGTTGTTCAAGACGACACAAAACAAGAAGACACAAATGAAATACACAAAAATAACAGAATTACTCCAAAAACACACAAGTAGTTCAAACCACAACACAAATACACAAAAAGGACTCCAATAACAAACCAAACATCAACACAAACACACAAACTTTTTAGGCCTATGTAATGGGGTTTGGGGAGGTACTGGGGAAGTTTGAATAACAATGAATTGACCAAATGTTTATGGAGGGAGAGTAAAGCAACCGGGTGTGAGCACCTTAGTTACGAAGGAGGACAGCAACTGCGGAAGTCACAAATTTATTACAAAGATTAAGGTAAGACAGATTAAAATGCCCACAAATTAAACTCAATGTATGCTAAAATCCATTAACAATGTGGGCTAAGGAACGAATAAAATAAGGGTAAAAGTCACTGTCCACGATAAAGTGCAATGTGCAGCTACGCCCAGGTCCTCCGCTCTCTCTTGTCCCAAGGCGGTAAATCCCTCTGGTCACAGGCTCTAGGGTCCCCTGAAAATGCAAAACATAGGCCAGCACAGGGGTCCGAAATTTACGTCCGAGGGTGGGGTGTTGCCACGTCACTTACAGGGCAAGGCAGAGTTCCCCTCTGCCTCTGCGTGTATGTGGCTCTTAACACTCCAATCACTCTCGATACTTCCCGCTGGCTCCAGTCCTCCACGCGCTGGGACACCTACACAGAACAGCTATCGGCAGTCAAACGTCCCACAACAATATCCCCGATCTGACTTTGTCCAACAAGTGTTACTACGTTCCCCAAGGGTACTCACACGGAAGGCAGAGTCCTCCTCTGCCCCTGCGTGTATATCGCCTCGCAACACTTGTGATCCCGGCATGCTTGTGGTCCCCGGTGCGTGTGCCGTCCTGTGCCCTGGGGAGGACCCACAGCTTCCCTGCTGCTCCTTCTCCTGTCTGTGTCGTTTTTCCTCTCCCTACTCCTTCTCCTGTCTGCCCCTTTTGTTGTGCTCCAGCCACAGGTGCTGATTAACCTCAGGTGTGTTGATTAGCCTCAGGGGTTGGACATAGTCATGTGATGGGGTTGATCAAATGACAGCATGTGACTGGCAAGGTTCATGAAACAAAAGCTAAAATGCACTGCAAAAATAAAACCAATACAAAACACACTAAAAACACAGCACACAATACAAAATAAAATACCATTACACAGCGGGATCATACCTATACTACGGAATCAAGATGACCTCTTATCGTGCTAACGTCCGGGATTTAATCAGTGTGTGCTGGACTACAAAGCTCGCTGGAGCTTAATAACTATGGCAATTAATATATTTCCTCTTATTGGGCTAATTTCTGTGATTTATTATGTGTGCTGTACTATGTATGATGACACTGGTTAACTTCTTACAAGGGTAAATCACATTGGTAACTTAGGCTGAACGGCTAACCAAGTCGGGAGTAGGTTAAGTGCTAGGATAATATATGAGCGAGTATAAAAGCCTGACCAATCAGCTCTCTTGGAAAATGACCTGCCCAAGAATGAGCAGCTATCAAGAGAGAAAGAATGGATAGATGGAATCTTTTCATTTACTCAATGACCTATAGGAAAGATATAGATTTTTATCTGATGGAATTACCTACATTAGTGAACTAATAAAGCCTGCGTGCGTCAGGGGCTCCATGACCAATAAATTCATTAATTAAATTATTCATTTACGTTGTTGGCCACGCAGAAAGCCTCAGTCCTGTAAGATAATACAGGTTGTTCAAAAAATAAATATTGTCCACCTTTTGATGTAGGCTGAGCTGTATGAACGCAGCAGCAGAACCACTGACTGCACCCAAATTGAGTTGGATACGTAAACAGAAACACGTCTGTGCTGTAATGAAGTGAAAGTGATTGGAGTTTCTGTTTATTCTACAATGAATTGATATTGTATAATTTCACAAATTTACACATTATCTGTCAGCGTACCTGCCATGACGTAAGTTGCTATGCAGAGTTTCTCCATGTTTGTAGCTGGTCACTCAGCAATCTCCACCTGAGCGCACACGCATTCAGGTTGAAATCACCTGACTTAGGTTAACATGTTGATAACCAGCTTTGTAGTACAGCTGCTCTGTGATGGATATTTATCCAGCTTTTGTAGTACAGGCCCATGATGTCTGATTATGTTTTAGAGTCAGTTTCAACAGAAAGACAGAATAACATTTTATTTCAAAGCTTCATTAGGCAATTTTATTCACCAAAGGCACAGGAAAACACATTCTCATGCTCTGATTAGCATAGATAATACATGATCAAAACAATCTGCATGAATTTCATTATTTTTCTTTAGAAATGAACAACCTTCACAGACAAAACAGGTTCATGGTCTTTAATCAGTCACATGGGCTGGGAGTGAACCGTACTATGGTCACTTGACCCTGTTTGATCTAAATTGATGCAGCCTGCATCAAGGTCACTGTTCACTGCATGGCATACATTATGTGCTTTCATTCTGGGGCCGCCTCTTTTGGACAGCCACCCTGATTCAGATGCCATCTCTTCAGGGATCATCTCCATCCAGCCACAGACACAGAGTAAAAGGCCCTGAAATCACATTAGCTTGTCCTATGAAGCCTCTATTGCATTAGGTCAGTGAACACTCAACTCTAATTCTGGTCTTGTAGAGAAGAAGAAAGTAAATTGAGCCCACCAACCAGTGCAGCTTGACAAATTGTTGCTTGTGGTCATTTTCCACTCTCCCTGAGCCACATTTGGAGAGAAGGGTTGGCACTATAGAGTTGTAAGATATTTGGCTTTGATAAAAACCTATAAACTGTGTGCAGGAAAAGCCACAGCTGAGATTCAAAGGCAGACAGACAACTGAGCTTGACCCCTATGAGCTGTGACCTTATGTTGTGATGGGGGAGAAAGACTGTGATGATTACAGCTCTTTGTTCAGCAGAGCTTTAATGGCACAACTGTTTTTAATAAGGAACGTTTTAGAGAGTAGGGAACTGAAAATTCATTATTTCAACAAAAACAATGTGGTGATGAAGCTTCTTTGATGCATACAGTGTTCTCACTGATATTTCAGTGAATCTGCTTTTGGCCAATGAAATAAAGCCAAACGGCAGGGCTTTGAAATCAGATATGAAAGCATTCAAGATTTTCTATGTAAATATAGGAAAACAAAACCAATTAAAAGGAACTTGTATAGCCAGTGAAAGTGTTATAAATGTAATAAAAACCACAAGACTTTGAAGCAGGTTTGAAACCCTCCAGGAACCACCAAAGAGCTCACCTAGTAATGGAAATCCAGTTTTTCATCAACTGCCACAAAGACACTCGTTGCCCAGCGTAAATTTTACATTTGAAGCAGAGTGACTGTAATGGTGGCAGCTTGGAGGTGCAATAGACATTGAGTCACTTGTGGATAGGATTTCATTGAATGTGAAATGTGTTGATGATTTATAATTAATAAATAATAGAAAATAAAGATGAATACCTTCCATATATTATCAGTGTGTTATTATAGTGGCTGTTCAGGCAAATCCACTTGCATTAATGCAGTCTTCTGCTTTATCCGCTCTCACACGTCCAACATTTTATTTTAAATTAGCCAGAGATGGGAAACTTTGTGGCAGATGGAGGACATGACAACTACACTACCTGGATTGTTAGAAAGTGAATCCAGGTCAAAAGTGATGTGCTAAAGCTAATAAATCGGGGTTGGTATATCATATCAAATCAGAAGCATAGATCTATGCATTCATTACTTGAAAGAGATTCATGTAAATCAAGAAAAATGAAGCAGCTACTGTGATTGTGAGTCAGACAATCACAATATTGTCTGACTCAGTGTGTGTGTGCTGCAGCAGCAGCGGAGTCAATCAGCTGAGTCAGCTGCTTCAAACACTCACCGGAGCTGCGATGTCGCTTTCTTGTCATCCTCTCCACTACTTATTACAGGAATAGTCCATTCAAGGTGATAGTCCACTGTTTTGTCCATTTTTGTCGCATTGGATCACAAACACATCAGATTATTTCAAAGGAGATACGAGGTGATTTAACGGGTATTAAAAATGGAACTGCTCCGGGTGCTACATTGTTGATGCCTACTGCTCCTCAGGGAGGGGTAAAATGCAGAAAACACATTTTGTGGATGTACAGTAGCTTTACATATATGACAATAATGTATAATGTATATTCTATATTAAACTGCAGTGTTAGTTTTAGCTGTGAGGTAGTTTGAGAGGGAGGAGCTCATATTCTTAGAGGGTAGGAGGAGCCAGGATTGTCAGGAGGAGGACTTTCTGCTCGGTGATGTCAAGAAGTGAGAAAAATCCAACTCGCCCGTTTGGAGCTGACTTTTTACAAATGTGAAATAACAAGACAGGGAGGAAACATATCTTTTTCAACTTTGATCCTCTGAATTAGACTAAAAGCAGTGACATGCCATGAGCACTAGGGATGGGTGGGCAGTGCGTTGCAAATTGAGACCATCAATGTCGACACCAATGACAACTTCATATGTTTTGGCTGGCAAATATTAATCTAACAATAACAACATCGTAAACACTATTATAGAAACATAAACATTTATTGAATATAGCCTCCATACTCTCCCAACAAGATATATCTCATGACATGGCAGCACATCCGTTGTTTGTGTCTCAGAACAGCCTCAGTGAGGCGAATCCACAAAGCCAATCCTTCCTTTTCTATGATTCACTGTGAAAAGTACGTAACATTTTCTGACCTTACCTTTGCTGAAGGTCTGGTAGCTCAGGTGTTGGTCTCCCATCTTTTAAAAGCTGTCGTTTTTCCTCAAAAGAAAGTTTTTTTATCGTCTCTAGCGCTGTCATCCTGTCTGTAGTGTTATCCCGCCCACTAGCTAGACAACGTAGCAGCAGCGGCCACGCTGGATCACTAATGCACTCTGAGCTTACATATAGCATTTAGCATAGCGCGGTTACATCCAAAGGCAGTGTAGAGAGCTGCCTTTTTATGTAAATGGTTTTCATATTGGGGAACTGACTGCGCATGCACAAACATATAAACACGCTATGGGGCAAGAGGCAGAGCTGTGCCTTTGGGAGAGGGTGTGGCCTCCTCCTGCCTTACAGCGGAGTGAGACTGTGCAGCATCTCTGACATACCAGGAAATAGCGATGTTTAGTCATTTGGGCTATGAAAAGCACAAAATGCTGACACTTTCAAACTTATAGGTAATGTAGGCTATCAGAAATTAAAAAATAAATAATTTATAATTATAATGTAATTAAAACAAATAATCAAAATATCAGTTCACCCTTGGGTAGGCACTGCCTACCTTGCCTACCCTGACTGCACGTCACTGACTAATGGGATGTATATCACTGCAGCCAAACCATTATGAAGTAAATTTTTCATAATACTGCCCCTTTGAAGTGTTTTTTTTTTTTTTTTTTTTTTTTAAGTGAATTTTACATGGTAGGGAGGTTGATGCCATGCTCCCAGCACCCCTGGTTGTCTAGTTCTAGTTCATAGAATAGAATAGAATAGCCTTTTATTATCATTACATAACATGTAATGAGATAGAGCTCCCCATAAAAATACAAACATAAGAATAATAATAAGAATACAATATAAATAGATTTAAAAAAAGTTCACACACTCATATCAGTATTAACATAATACTGTGCCAGCATATTGCATAGAAACTATTGCACATTACCCAGTATATTGCACCAGTTAGATAATATTGCATAACAGTGTATGGTATTGTAGATTTAGTGCATATGAGAGTTCAGAATGGTTATGCCTTTCGGAAAGAAACTGTTCTTGAGTCTGTTTGTTCTAGCTTTGATACATCTGTAGCGCCTACCAGAGGGCAACAGGTTGAACATGTGGAAACCAGGGTGTGAACTGTCCTTGATGATGCTATGTGCTCTGTTGAGGCAGCGTGAGGTGTAGATGTCCGTCAGGGAGGGGAGAGGGCAGCCAACAATCCTTTGAGCCGTTTTTATTACCCTCTGAAGCCTCCTCCTATCTGCCTCAGTGCAGCTCCCGTACCATACAGTTATACAGTTCCTACATCTATGCCACAGACCGAGTGGACATACGTGTTATGTCAGTGCGCGTCTGCTGAAAAAAAAAAGAAATTAAAGAGCCCCCAGTGGAGGCCCAGGGACAGCGATAGAAGCATAAGTGTTCAATCCAGTGTCATGACTGCCACCTACATCAGACTGGCCCATGCACCGGGAATTGTACCAGTAATCCTGATTAGCCAGTACAGCCACCTGATTTGGTTCCTCAATTATCCCACCCAGTTTTCCAGATCGGATCCAGGTTGCTCATTTTATTGTGACTTTTTGATAAAATGGGGTGTCCATACATTTTGACCTACTGCATCATTATTAATGAGGTTAGACTTTTCTTCCAAGCATTTAAATTGTGAATAATCATGGTACCATGATCAGGATCATTGATCCAGATAACTGTGAATATCTGGCAAAGAGGAGATTTGCCACTTGGCACCAGTTTGCGCTTTGGTGTATTTCTGTTGTCATTTTTTATACGTCTGTGTTACTTTTATGTATTTTAACAGTATTTTTGGAAACCTTTTTGTTTGTTTTTGTTGCCATTTGTGTAATTTATGTTTGTGTGCTGTTGTTATCCTTTTGTGTATTTTTGTTGTAATTTTGTATATTTTTCTTTTTGGAGTTATTTTTTGTCTTTACTTTGAAGGCCACACAAAACTAGATTGAGGGCCGCATGTGGCCCTAGGGTGGCCAGTTGCCCATTTCTGAAATAGACAGACTATGGTCTTTATCTGTGTCAACATGAGCCACAAGATGAGTGCATACCTAAAATAGTCCTCATTCATTTATTCATTAAGGGCTCTATTCTCACATGCCCGTAAGCCCAAAAAGCTGCGCAGTGGCGCTGTTTTTGGCTGCGTGCTATTCTCTCCCTGTACTTAAGTCAGTCGCTGCGTGCCTTCATCCCAGTTACGCACTGTGGGTGGCGAAGCCCTGAAATGTGGGTGTTCCCATTGAAATCTGCCCTTGTGCGCATTCACCGTTGTGCCTAAGTCTTTTTCCTCTTACACTCTTCTAACCCTAGGATAAGTGCAGCGCCACAATAAGGTGAAACATTATATTGCACTACAAATATGGACTTAGTTACATTTGAAGCCACACAGACTTGTGCATCGCCCAGAAGCAGCTGCTATAAAGGGCTGGAATAAACAATTATTTTTTAAACGATTAATCTAGTGATTATTTTTTCGATGCATCGAGTGCCCAACCCTGGTCCTCAATGGCCCCAATCCAGCATGTTTTATATGTTTCCCTCTTCCAACACCTGATTGAAATGACCAGGAACGTTATCAGGCTTCTGCAGAGCTGGATGATGAGTTAATCAATTGAATCAAAACTATAGAAATAAATCTATTCAGGATCCACTAAATACTGTCTTATTTACAAAATCTGATTCTTTAAGATGTGTGTTATCACTCATTAATTTCATCATTATGCTCTATATTAATTTTAATGGTGAGTGAGAGCCATTTGATGTTATGCACTGGTTGTAAGTAGAATGTGTTTTTTTACACTTGGCTCGGTGTGTGTGCATCTGACCTCTGCTACTGTCGCTGATGTCACGGCGAGTGTTTCCTCCTTGTTGTGTCGACGCGCTGCCATCCAGTCACACCTGAGATAAAGGACAAGGGTTACGGGGAACAGCTACCTTCGACGAACGAGTGCGTGTCCTCACTGCCTTTCACTTTTTAAACTCGGAGGAGCCACTCACGATGGTTATTCTCCGGCGCCGCCATCTTTGTTTTGGTCAGTCGAAGCATCGGGGCGCGATGACGGTGACGCGTTGTCCCGGCCCGGCAGACTTCAGTCCACATTAGTCACAGTGATTCAACTATTTTCATTCTATGTCCAACGTAAAGTCACAGTTTGATCCACGACAGAGTGAAACAAGTTGTCATATGCAGATGAGGATGGACCACAAACTGTTCCCACACATATATCAATGAGGCTCAGCTCAGGTCACTTTAAACTATTTATATTTAAAACTTCGTATTATGGAAGCCAATAGTTCTGTTTCACTGCAAACATCCTTCTGTAATAAAGCAGGACGCTCTGCTGCTGGATTATTTCCTCATATCTCAAGTATCTAACTCTGTCACTCTTTATAGCGATGATGATGATGATAATGACGACGATGAGAGATTTTAACTGCGACTCGGACAGAATGTGGCCGGTCCTCAGTCACACTGCAATAATCTGATCAATGATCTGATCAAATCAACCTGTTACAATATTTATCAATGAAGGCATTTCAAATTAAAAGTGTACTTCATCATTTTCATGGATTTCAATGACATTTACAAGCATTGGGAAAACTCCATGTTCCGTGATTTCTAGACAGCCCAAAATAATGACATCACCACCTCCTTTCCTTCAGCCCACCGTCATTCACACATACGTGCTTTTTGGCTAATTATGTGTGGTGGGCGTGTCAGCAACCTGGACCGAAGAATACGTGTAAGAGAGAAGTGCAGGCGCGCAAAAAGTGCTTAAGTCCAGACGGGAGAAAAGACCCCTAATTCATTCAAAGTATCTGCTTTGTACTGCATTACTCTGCTATCAAACACAATTTAGTTAAGAGCAGACATTTGGATCAGTTTGCTGTCAAGGGGACTGGCTCAAAATTATGGCTTTTTGAAGGTAATTAATAGGATTTTAGACATAGTGCCCAGAGGATCAATTATACATGTAATTTACAATTTTTAAAGAGTTACTTGATGTTGAGTATTCAGTCAGAGAAATCGTAACAGAACTCAACTGTGTTTAACAAACGTTTAATAGTTTAAAACCCTAAGCAAGCTCTCATACATTCTGCCTCTTCATTGAAAAAACATCAACAAAGCAGAAGAAACTCCAAGGTCCAACACTGGCCCTGCAGACCTTAAAAATAAATTAGTAAACATTAAATTCTTGATTCCCCTTCACAGTGGAAAGACATTACAAAACTGTGGAGCAGACGGAAAGTCAACGTTTGGGTTTGGGTTTAGAGTGCCTGAAAAGGTGGTGTAGGTAGGTGACAGGGTGGAATTACCAGCTCTGTCTGGTAACGCACAGCAGACTGATGTTTGGGTGAGATGCTTCAAACAGCTATATGTTGTCAAATGGAAAACAATATTAATATTAATGATTCCTTGTCTTTTTTAATAAATGCCACAGCCTCCAATGGGTTGGATTCGAAGCGCTAACGGGTAGGACTTCAGTAAATGTATAGGTAGGTGTCAGTGATGTGCAGTCAGGCTAGGCAGTGCTTACCCAAGGGTGAATTAATATTTTGATTATTTGTTTTAATTATAATATAATTATATTTTATTTTTCAGTTTTCAATAGCCTACAGTACCTATAAGTTTAAAAGTGTTAGCATTTTGGGCTTTTTATAGCCCAAATGACTAAACACTGCTATTTCCTGGTATGGCAAAGACGTTGCAAGACAAGTCACTCTCACTGCTGCTAAGACTGAATGTCTTAGCAGCAGACTCAAGGTCCATAGAAAGACACTATTACATACAAAAATAATCAAAAAAGAACAGTTCATATGAACATTAGATTAGACAAGGCATTTGTTTTGTTTAATTTACTATGTATTTATGCTGATATAACCTGAATAAGAGTTTTAATTAATTTGAGTTAATGTCTAGCACAGACACACGCATGTGAGTGAAAGAGAGATTGACAAACAAAAAATGTTTGTTTTTTAAGGCAGGCATACACGATTTTTGGCCAATTTTGAGCCAATTTTTGACTCGTGCGTCTATTTTTGGGATTGTGCGAGTCTCTGCTAGATCGTTGTGTCATGCATCGTGTAGTATAAATGGGGTCAGGAGAATCGATGAACATCTCACAACCAGCTCCCGATCAGTAATTGTATGGTTGTAAGGATATCAAACATGTTTGAAATCCAGTCGCTCCTCGTGAGGGTATCTCATTGTTGAAGCAGTACCTTAACTCTCACACTGTGCATGCGCGAACACTGTAGGACCACTGTAAAATTGTGTACTGCCCACATCTGTCCAGCCAGTTCCTGGTCCATTACATCACTGTCTATTCTTTTCTAAAGCTCTTTTTGCTAAGATTTACTTCCGGGTTCTTATTCTTTTTTAATGTCTGTTTTAATGGCAACATCTCAGAGTTCTTCTTCTAGTTTGTACGTTGCATTTCCGGAAACAAGACGGCTTGTCAAGACCCGCCTTACGTTGCTTTCGATTGGTTTATTATTGTGTGATGCCTGCCGTGGTTGGTTAGATTTAGGCACAAGGAGACATAGATTGGTTATCTTGGTCAGTCAATCAGAGTTACTCGAACTACGGCAAGCCGCGAGGACCAAAGTTCATTGTCATGGAAAAAATAGAAGATTGATTGGGGAAATATAAGTGTGAGAAATGTTTAGTGTGATGTGTGGTGTGAGAATGGGTCAAATTGTGTGACTGTCACACTCAAAGGGTGACACTTGGCAGCTCTGACGTACGTTCAGAGTGCATTAGTGAATTGATACAGCGTGGCCGCTGCTACGTTCTCTAGGTAGTGGGCGGGAAACACTACAGGCAGGATAACAGCGCTAGAGATGATAAAGAAATGTTCACAACTTTTTTCTTTTGAGGAAAAACCACAGCTTTTAAAAGACGGAAGACCAACACCTGAGCTACCAGACCTTCAGCAAAGGTCAGAAAATTGTTCGTACTTTCCACAGTGAATGGTACAAAAGGTTGTTGTTGTCATCTTCTCCACGTTTCTGTGTTTCCAACACAAACAACGAATGCGTTGTCGTGTCATGAGATATATCTTGTTGGAAGAGTATGGAGGCTATATTTAATAATTATTTATGTTTCTTTAATGGTGTTTTATGATGGATTTTGTTAGATTAACACTTACCAGCCGAAACATATGAAACTGTTAATGGTGTCGACATTGGTGGTCTCGATTTGCAACGCCCTGTCTATCCAACCTTAGTGCTGACGGCACTCACTGGTTGGTGTGTCGCTGGCATGAGCTGTCCTCGGAAAGTCCCTCCATATTATGTCCTCCCCATATCTCAGCAGAACTAAAAAGATCAAACATGAGAGTCACATTGCTTCTATGCTCCTGCTTTGTTGGTCTGTCTCCATTTGCAGGACAAACAGATGATGCATGGTTAGTACTTATTAAGGAGATGGTTAGGATTGTGATCGCTCCTATTGAAGTATACTTCCAAGTTTCCAAAAATGAATTTGGAACCTACAATGACAAAAACCTGAAGCAAACTGAGGCTAATTATCTCCATTGATTTGCTAACTTTGAAAGTTCTGAAAACATTTTATGTGAGAAAGTGACCAAGTAGAATATCAACATGTGGTCATTTGTTACATAAAACTCAACAAAACGCATTTCAGGCTGACATTTTGGAGATTTTCAGAGACCCACCGTTGTGCTACTGAATAAACTTCAAAACAAGAGCCCTATTTACAAAAGGGTTAAAAACTAATGAAAAAAAGATGCTTTTGTTTTGAAAAGGAATTTTAGACTTTTAGCTTGAAGCCGGTCCCAAGACGATTTTACTTTCCACTTGCAATGCATCATAAGACGGTTAAGTATAAGTAGTGTGCCCACTGTGCATACTTAAAAAATGTCCCGAAACACTATACTGTATATCTGGGATTTCTCATACTATCTTTTCATACTATCTAAAGTGAACGCACTACATACTAATTTTGACATCAGACTTAGTATAAGTACCATGGCTCCTAACCATGCTCTGTCTTATCACTGTGATTGGCTAATTGTTTGATTGAGCAGGTGTTTCTAATAGTGTTTGGCATGTGTGCATGCAGAGGCTCATGTTTATGAATTGCTCTCTGTGGAGGAATTATGGGCATGAACATTTAAGGTGCAGCCTCTGAAAGAGTGAAAAGAAAAGAGCAATCACTGCACATTCAGTTCTGCTGGAGTCCTTTATCTGCTCCCAGAAATCCATCACATGGTGCAGCTGTAAACATTTCACTCCTTAGTACTCCTCAGACGTGCAATCATAGCAGGGAGCAGATATCAGTTTTGTTTGCAGAGGAAGTCTGAATCGAATGCCGCCATGGAAACCCTCCAGGTTCAGATGATGCTTAGAGGGCCAAATGTCTCTGCTGGCTGTGCCTTGTAGTGTTTTTATGAGACAGCTTGCAGTGGCCAAATCCAGTCCCCATTTTCAAAAGGGGAAACAAAGAGAGCAAGCCTTTCATGTTGGCAAAGAGGGGTGCTTTTGTATGGAGCTGTTCACAAACAGAGTGACGACTATTGTTCATAATAGAGGCTTTTGTTCAGATTGTTGATTGTCTGCATACTGTATGTGATTATCACAAAATAGATATTTAGACATAATTAGCTGATTTCATTAGAAAACAAACAAGGCTCCATGTTTGTTTAAAACATTAGAAGACATTGCCCCCTGGTGGTCTTCTCTATCCTTTCAACATTATCATAACTAGTCATATTTGCACATTTGAGAGGACAAAAACAGACTTTTCTCAGTAACAGAGGGCAGATGTTTGCTAAAAAGTAAAAAGAAAAAAAATAATTAAAACTACCCAGACCTAAACTACCCATCAACTTCTCTTCTGGATCAACTTCTTTGTCCTTAAACAAATGACACATGCACAAAACAAACTGTGCCAACAAAAATGTGAATGTCTGTTCTAAGGGCCACATTATCAACGTTCAGTATCTAGAATAATCTATAATCTGAGCATTAATACAGGAAAAACAAGGATTTGGGGTTTTTTGTTTTGTTTTTTGTCAATTTCTGTAATTCTTTGTGGGTTTGTTGTTTGTCATTTTGAGTATTTGTATTTTCAGTTTGTGTATTTTTGTTGTCATTTGGAGTACACACAGTACAGTAACTATCAGTGTCTGATCATTCATGCATCAGTTGTTCTCCGTGATAAGTTGAGTAAATAACATCAACGTTAACCCTTTAATCATTTTTAAATGTTGAAACCACAAGGAACTTTTCAAACGTATCCATCCTTATTTTTCTACTTTCCTCAATCGTTGCTCGGTAACAATTGATGTCTTGTCCTTTTTGTCTCAGCATTGGTTTCTATTAGCTGTTTACTTAGAGTAAAATCTGTGGCGCATACGTCCTCTCCTCATGTCTCTGATCAGTAAATTTATGATCAACCTCTTAGTCTGCTGCACAAATCCACTGATGCGTACTTAACTTAAACAGCTCTTTAAACTGAGAAGAGCTTGATGAAATGGAAAAAGCCAGCGTGGTCAGAGACGGCTTGGGTAAACCACACTTAAACACTGAATCCTGCATGTTTTTTATTCTTAATCTTAATGAGATTTTGCCTGTAAAATGAATAATGTAACATAAGATTGTGTTTTTGTTGGCAGGTCATTTTCTAAGAGAAGTGATTGGTGAGGAGCAGGACTTTCCTACTCGCTGATATCTTGTCCAGAACAAAACCCACTCCAGACCAGGTTAGCTGTTACTTTGGTAATTTACCGTGGTCAGAAGTTAATTAAAGTATTTTTTGCTGTTTTAGTATTTTTGTAGTGTGTCTTATGAGTTTAAAGGTCCCATATTATGCTATTTTCACCCATCTCCATTTGTTTTAAGAACCCCAACAAAATAGTTTTTGAGGTTTATTTTCCCAAACTCTCCTGTTTTCTAGAGTTTTAGTCCTCCCAAAAGTGACTTCCAGAGCAATTCTAAAAATGGGCTGATTTGCGGCCTACTTATGCATATTCATGAGTAGGCATGTCTGTTGACACTATCCACACTCTTGTTATTTTTTTCAGCCAAAAAACTGCACATTACAGTAAAACACACGGCTATTTAAGCGGCTATTGTGATTGTGAGTCAGAAAAACACTGCTCCACGTTGTGTGTGTGAAGTGTGCCAGCAGTATATGTCTGCAGAGCCAGAGCAGAAGAAGAGGAGTTCAAAGCTGAAGCCGAAGCTGTTAAGTCGCTATTTTGTCATCATCTCATCTAGTGATTACAAGAATAGTCCATTCAAGTTGACAGTTTACTGTTTTGTCCAACCGCTGCATCATATTGTGTCCCTGAGACTCTTTGCACCGCTCAGAGGAAGTCGGCCTATGAAAATTACTCTTTTGGTTACGTCACGACAGGAGCTGAATCTGAACAGCCTGTAGGAGTGTCGTTTTACCAGTGGGTGGGCTGCAGAGACCATGCAGGAATCAATCGCCTATTTTCCTCACTCTGGGAGTTGGCAGGTTTATGGATGTAGAAACCAGAAAAAATTTACTATGGGGACAGCACAAGATTAGACTAAGAGCCGCATATGGCCCCCTGGCCGCCAGTTGCCCATGTCTAATGCAGATGAATCGATTATGCCAACACACACAGTATAGTGTCTGTGTTATTATTACTTTAGCTTTCCTGTTTGATAGGCTCAAAGCAATCCTCTCTGTACTATTTTTAAAACAGTGTCATGAAATGTGAGAGGGCACAAGCAAACCCCCTAACAGCTAACACACACACACACACAAACACACACACACACACTGCTGTCGTTCTGTGTATCAAACACATTCAGAGGATCTTTGTAAGTTTTAAAGATTGTGATCATTAACGGATACGTTTGACTGACTGAGTTTTCAGGGTAGGACAGGAGGTCCTCTGATGTTCTCTAGCAGCTGTTGTGACAGTGAGCCCTCGGTTAAAGCGTGTGGGGACTTTTACTTCTGACTGCAGAACCTTGCCTGGTAAGTTAACACGGTGTTTGACTGAAACATGGTCAGTGTGGCTAGGGTTTAAAAAGAAGACAGGCATTATAGACTTATACTATTTCATCTTAGATATATCAGGATATCCCTGTAGTTTGAAATAGTGAGACCAGAAATGGGCAGCTTTTATAACAAAAAGGGCCACAAAAATGTATTTGTCTGACCTGAGAGCCACAACATCAACATTCATTTAGAATAATGTCCAATCTGAGCATTAATACAGGAAAGAACAATGGGCTGCTGTTTTGTGTGTTTTCTGAGTCAGTAATGTGTATTTCTGGTGTCTTTGTATATTTTTCAGTGGTTTTTGTTTTGTTTTTAATATAAATTTTGATATTTTTGTTCCCCAACACTGGAAACACTTTAAAAGCTGTTTAAGGGCACCCTTAAAGTTTTAAATCAAAAGCCACAGAGCTTTCATTGTTGTCACATTTTGAGGAAAACAATTTGAGCAATCTGATTAGATGTCAGCCTTTGTTTGGTCTATAAGGTATTTAACAATGTGCTTTTAATCCAATAAAAGCCTTCAATGTGCAGAAAACAGGTCACCAGCTATCGGGGTATGACAGGCTCTCTGCTCTAAATATTGCTTCGTCATTGTGTTTCAGCCTCCAAATAGTGGAATTTCCTTCCAGTTACTGTTAGACAAGCTAGCTTCTATTGTAGTTTCACTGCCTAACTAAAGCGGTGGCTCATTGACAGACAATCATTTTTGTATTAGTGGATTAAGAGTCTGAATAATTGAATAATGTTTTTCCTTCACTTCAAACAAATTACTGTACATCAATGTAAATCATAAATACTGTGAAATGGATTTTTATTTCATGGGGTAATGTGTTTGCAGTATTTATTTATTTTATTTAGCTGTTTACATTTATTATCAATAATCTTTTTGTATGTCCTGAAACATTTCATTTACAGTGTTTCTCACTTTTGATTCCACAGCTCATACAAATCAAATCTGTTTGTTTCAGACAACAACAGCAACAATGACGCTGCAGTGGACAGCCGTAGCTTTCTTCCTATACGCAGAGATTGCAGTGAGCATCTTCCTGTGTATCCCTTTCATATCACCACAGAGGTAACATACATCCACCCACTGTGCACAGAGCTGGCCTCCTCCTGCTGTGCTGGAGCAAAGTGGATCAGGCAGCTGAGACAAACTACCAGCAGACAGCATCACAGACTGTCTGAGCCCGTTAGCCACACTCACACTGTTCTTCTGACCTACTTTGCAGGTGGCGTTTGGTTTTCAGCTGGAGAATATGGAGTTGGTTGTCTCCATATTGGAACAAATTTTTCTTCACTATGATCATGGCCCTGATTATTCTATTTATCGGTAAGAAAGCTTCCCTGAGACAGACAGGACACCTTAAAGCACGTGTCAAACTCCAGGCCCGGGGGCCAAATCTGGCCCTTTCGATAATCAAAAATAATATGTATCATTGTGTAAATTACAAAATTATTCAGTCAGATATCGCAGCCCCTCCAAATACACATCGACACAATTGTACAAATTTACCATGCTTATATTACATGATGAAAGGATTTTTTTTTTTTTTTTAATCTCAAATTGATGAAAACATTTAAATCTTTTTTTAAATCCTGCAAATTCACTAAAATTATTTTACTAAAATAAAAAAAAACAATTTCATAATATCAAGTCACTTAATGATTGGATATTGTCAGTGTCTTATACATATACTATATAAAATTTATAAATGGAAGTGCAAACTAGGGCACATTAATGTTTACATTTCTCTTTTTCCTGACTAAAATCTCTGGCCCACTTGAGATCAAACTGGCCGTATTTGACCCCTGAACTAAAATAAGTCTGACACCCGTGCCTTTAAGGCTTTTAGTTTGTTCATGTTCACACTTTGCAAGTGTGAATACATTTTGTGTAACTCATGTCACTAGTCCCCTGACACTGATATTTCATTTTGGTGATTTTCCACACATCCAGCAGTGTTGGGCAAGTTACTTTCAAAATGTAATACATTACATATTAGTAGTTATTGTCATTTAAAAGTAATTAGTTACATTACAATATTACTGTCTCTGAATTGTAATGCGTTAACACTACTTTTGAGTTACTTTCACCAAAATAACTGCAGAAGTATGACTAGCATTCTAAAATGCTAAAATATAGTTTATTGCAGCTGATTATATATCCAGTAGAGGGTGATGTGGTATAGCATAATGACTAACAACTATATATAATAGGCACAGTGAAGGCTCATGGTATAATACAATAAGTAACAATGTCAGAATCACAAAAGCAGACAAAGTTAAAGTCTGGTAAGTTATGATAAAGATTGTAAATATTTCATGTCCAGGCCTATTCATATGAAACATATAGAGCTAGAAATAACTATAATGTAACCCATAGCCTTATGACATGACAAAATGCACAATCTCTTTATTTTTTTTCTCTTTTAATTAAAGCTCACAGCACAAAGCTTTTTTAGTGCGCTGTTTGTTACTGCTGCTAACATGGTGACCAGTAAAACTGTAACACTATGTTATATTTAAACACAGATCACTGTGTGTTTTTGCTTGCATGTAGTCATAACAGTTGCAGTAAATTTTGGATGTAAGCTATGGTGTCTACCTGAGTAAAATTATGTATTTTATGAATACCCAGCCTACTGTCGGGAGTTAGGCGACACTAAGAAGTTCCTAAAGGTCCACTATAAGGCTAGAGACTACAACAGAGAATGTGTCTACACAAGTGATGTGCCGTGAGCACTAGGTTTTGGGTAGGCAGGGCATTGCAAATCGAGAACACCAATGTCAACACCAATGACGATTCCATTTGTTTCTGCTGGCAAGTATTTAATCAATTCAATTCAACTTCATTTGTATAGCGCAGTCATCTCAATGCGCTTATCAAAATATAAAACTCATCATAAGAAAAAAAAAACCCAACAAGATCCACATGAACAAGTATTTAACCATCTAACAAAATCAACGTCGTAAAACACCATTTAAGAAACATAAACAATTCTTTAATATAGCCTCCATACTCTCCCAAAAAGATATATCTCATGACACGACAGCGCATCCGTTATTTGTGTTGGAAACACAGAAACATGGAGAAAATTACAACAATATCAACTCGGAACAGCCTCAGTGAGGACCATCCACAAAGTCAATCCTTCCTTTCACTGTAGAAAATACAAACAATTTTCTGACCTTACCTTTGCTGAAGGTCTGGTAGCTCAGGTGATTGTCTCCCATCTTTTAAAAGCTGTCATTTTCCTCAAAAAAAAGTTTCTTTATCGTCTCTAGCCAGGGATGTAGCGATTCACTCAACTCCAGATACGATTCGATTCACGATACAGGGTTCACGATACCATTCTCTCACGATTTATTTTACAAAATGGGACTGTAGACAAATGATGACTGAAAAATATTCTGTACTATTTTTTATTTTATTTTTCATTGTCAAAAGAATCCTACAAATGAAGAAGAAGCCTATTCATTTAAATTTTGGTTCTATAGTAAACAATGCAAAACTGCATAATAGTTCTTTTTCTTTTTAAAAGTGAAAAGTGTATTTTGTGCCTTAACAATTGGAGTCATGGCACTGTATTTAGGTCAGATATTTGTTCGGACCAGCAGAGGGCACTGGTAACCCAGTGGTCAGTTGGCATTCAGCTAATCTAGCAGTGAAGTAGAGATGCTATGCACTTGCAGACAGAGCTAATAGAAAAATGTGGCTTTTACAGATATTCACGTAAAATTATAGATATTCTTTCAGTGCTAAAGGGGTAAGGAATAATTTATGAACATGTTTAAGAGTAGAAGGCGGCCAGAAAGAAAACAGTAGCAGATTCCGCCCGCCGCCAACACTTCTGGATGTTTAAAAAAAAGTACTGCGATTGAGTTTTCACAGTATCGATGTGAACCGTGATACCTATGAATCGATTTTTAACTGCCTTATGATTAATCGTTACATCCCTATCTCGAGCGCTGTCATCCTGTCTGTAGTATTATCCCGCCCACTTGCTAGAGAACGTAGCAGCAGCGGCCACGCTGGATCATTTCACTAATGCACTCTGAACTTACGTATAGCATTTAGCATAGCGCGGTTACATCCAAAGGCAGTGTAGAAAGCTGCCTTTTTACGTAAATGGTTTTCATCATGGGGAACTGACTGCGCAATCGCAAACACATAAAAACATGCTATGGGAATAGAGGCAGAGCAGCAATGTGCTTTTGGGTGAGGGTGTGGCCTCCTCCTGCCTTACAGTGGAGTGAGACTTGTGCACCGTCTCTGCAGTACCAGGAAATAGCGATGTTTAGTAATTTGGGCTATGAAAAGCACAAAATGCTGACACTTTCAAACTTATAGGTTCTGTAGGCTAACGGAAATGGAAAAATAATTTATAATTATATTATAATTAAAATAAATAATCAAAATATCAATTCACCCTTGGGTAGGCACTGCCTACCTTGCCTACCCTGACTGCACGTCACTGGTCTACGCACTGTTTATCCCTGGGCAAAAAGCAAAGCAGGAATACTTTGACTCTTTTCTTAAGGCTAGCATAATGTGGCCTTCATCCTCGCACATGGGTGCTGGGTTGTTTTAATTGTTTTTTAGATCAAGGTCAAAATAAATATCCTTTACTTCTCTTGCCCTCCGTCATTAACCTGTGTCAGGTACAAAGGGTACATAAATAAGAAAGCTAGATCGTCAAAATGCCCATCACCTGCTTATTAGAATTAGCGCTGATGATGAATGCAAGACAGTGTTTAATATGCCAATTGGAAACAATAAATAGTCTGTTATCCCTTTTGGTTTAAGTAACGCTTCTACAGTTTTTCCAAAACCTAATTAATGATATTTAGAGAGAAATGATGAATAACTTTTTGTATATTAGATGTTATTTAGATGGTTTGCATCTCACTTCCAAAAACATTTCTTGTGTGTGCTGGATTTTGCAAAGACTTTTTTTGTCAAGGCTGAGAATAGCGTCAAGTTGGTTGGACTGGCCCGTGTTCATGAATCGAAAATTACTTTAGAGGTTTTGGGGATTTGTTAACTTCTACTGGTGTTTTATTCAGATACAGCTCAGTTGTAGCTCTACTACATGCTCAACCTCCTTTAAGATACAATTTGAAAGCTTTTCTGTCAAAAGGTTAAACTTTCTAGTCTGGCTCTGTTCTTCACCTGAGTCTAGTTCACTGTCTCCTATCTGGCTCCCAGAATGCAAAGCCTGATGCTCTTTCTTGTGTTTATAAACCAGACCCTGCCTCCAACAACCTTAGTGTCCTATCTCCATCCCTTGTTATTGGTTCCGAGACTTGGAACATTGAACAATCTGGTTATCCTGATTCTCGTCTCTCCTTGCCGTTTTGGATTATCTGCTTGTGTGCATGCTTTCCTGGCTCCGATCTGAACATTTTAGAATGTGTTAGTCAATGCACTTGAATAAACTAACACTAACTTCATTTGTGTGTACTATGTTGAGCACTTGAGTCTTAGCTAAACCCATCAAAGAGACGCATGATTAATGTTAAATGATGCATGATTCTGCCTTACCTTTCCCATCAGATGCTGTGCGTGAGGTGCAGAAGTATTCCACCCCAGAGAACATGCAGGATGCCAAACTCAACCCCAACGTGTATGACCACGTCCACATGAAGCTATTCAGGGCCCAGAGGAACCTCTACATTTGTGGCTTCTCACTTTTCCTCTGGCTGTGAGTGGATATTTAATCTACTGTATATCTCTTCTTACTGCAGTTCTGAACCATCTTGTTTTGACTTTGTTGGGTTTTTCCAACAGTATTATGAGGCAAACTGTTACCTTGATAAACCTGGCTGCTGATACATTGGAGAACAGTGCAAGTCTCCAGGCTCGGGTGGATCGTGCTGTCAGAGCAGCACAGGAGCACCAAGAGAACAGCCAGACACTCAAACAAGTGAGAGACAAACCTTCTTAAAGCTGCTATCCGGAGTTTCTCAGAAACATCTCAATGTCCCGCCCTAAACTGCTCTCCCACTGCCTCTCCCAATCTACCAGAAGCCACGCCTCTGCACGTGCGTCACGGAACATAACAAGGTTGCATCGGGTCGCATTGATATAGGTCTATGGGTCAGCACAGTTCAGCATTCACTTTGATTGACAGTCTCAAAAACAAGGAGTCAAAGCCTATTGGCTGGGTGCACTCAGTGATCGTTTCCATTATATAGGACAAAGGAGAGTCTTATATACATTAATATGTATATATATATATATATGAATGACCACCGGCAGAAGACCATAGTAAAAGACTAGTTAGATAATTTTTCGCATGACAAAAGAATCATTCATTAACAGATTTCTCAGAAACTCGGGATATCAGCTTTAAGGCTTAAAAAAAAAAAATTATGACAAAAGTAATTAACTTCTTAGGTCATGATTATCTGACTCGTAGTTATCTATTCTACACTTTTTCCTTATTTAATGTTTGTTAAAATAAAAAAAAGAAAGAAAAAGAAACAGTGTAACCAGCATTTAAGGGTAGTTCTCTTTGTTCAGGCTCTGCTAGAAGGGGAAAAATCCAAGTCAGCAGAAAAACAACAAATGAAGCTGGAGGTAGAAAAGCTGGTGGGTCAACTGAAAGCAGCGGAGCACTGTGAGTAATTACATAGTAAACCCACTCTTTTTTTCAGAGTGGATTTTGTGATTCCTAAGTAGATTATAGTGGGGATGACGCTGTCCTCAGAATATTATGTAGGTAAATAAGGTTGTGGTTGGAGTCACTAAGTGAAGGGAGAGATGAAGACAGTCGGTCCAAGATGTTCCTTCTGGTTGCACAGTCCACATACTGTATGAAGTCAGTCAGGATAAATACAGTGAAAGTCTGATGGGCATTGGTGCTCGACAGGGCAAATCAGAGATAATAGAAATAACCAATATGACTTCTGTGCCTAATTCAGTTCAGCCACCAGGGGGTGCTACGAGCT
Source organism: Gouania willdenowi (assembly GCF_900634775.1). NCBI lineage: Eukaryota > Metazoa > Chordata > Actinopteri > Blenniiformes > Gobiesocidae > Gouania > Gouania willdenowi. The sequence continues at coordinate 30,514,277 of NC_041049.1, read as the reverse complement.
CAGGTTTAATGTGTTTTGGGAAAATGAATTAGAACCTACTAGTACAATGCCCGTCGGAAGTATGTATTAATATAGTAGGCGCTTAAGTAGAGTTGTCAATTATGGGCATAATAACAACAACATACTCTGTAGCATTATAAAGGGGTATATTTGCAGGTGCAAAGTAAAATAGCCTTTTTGTATATTTTTGTGCATTTCTGTTGTCGTTTTGTGTACTTCCTGTATAAATATTTAGTTTTTTGTGTTACGTCATTTGTGCATTTTTTTGTATAATTATTGTTTTTTGTTGCATTTGTAGTGTGATTCTGGAGTCATTTGGTATCTTTTTTTGGTGTAATTTTTTTTTGCATTTCTATTATTATCTGTGTATTTTTTGTATAAATATTTAGTTTTGTGTATTTTGAGTCATTTTGTTGTCGTTTGGTGGTGGTGGTGGTGGGGGGCATTTATCTCTATATTTCAACAAAATGATCTAAAAGGGAATTGAACAAAGGACAGATTTAGGCTAACAGCAGCCTCCTGGGAGCAAATGACAGGGATGATAAAGATGTCCTGAACATCAGGGGGGAGGAACTTCAGCTTAGGAGACACCAAGGTAGAAAGTCCCTGTAGGAAAAGGAGAACCTGAAGCTGTGAGCTTGAACAGTAGCTACAGCAGATTATTTCTCCAAAAGCGTGTCCCAGCAACCGCTGACATACTAAATGCTAGAGGACCTGAGCTAAAGAGTGACAAAGAGCATCTCTCATTCTTAGGAATACTGGGAATTTTTGACTCAATGTTAGTTTGAGTTGATGAAAATAAAATAAAATCATAGATACAACAAAATGTGTGTATGTCTTTAAAAAGCAAATAAAATTAAACTGAATAAATGTATCAAATCCACTGTATAGACTTTCAGAGGTAAACTGTGCCCCTGTAAATTACTACTTTTACAAAGTTCACTTGAAGCAAGCAACACTTTCAACACATTTTATTCTTTTTGAATTATTAAATAATAATAATAATAATAATAATAATAATAATAATAATAATAATAATAATAATAATAATAAAATTCTGATGTTAACCGTGCAACGTTTCTCTCAACTGTTTATTCTTGTGTGAACGCAGCAGTCAATCGGCTGAGGCCGAGTTAACAAATCATCATCAGTTCCAGGTTAGGGCTACAACCAGTTGATCCTTTTTGTCCTTCAACAACACAATGTATTCCAGCCATTGATGATTCATTAAATAATTCTCAACATTAATTGAATGTAGTAATAAGGCCAAGTGTGTGTTTCTGTGTGTGTAGCTGTGCAGAAGTCTCAGGCGGAAGTGGAAGCAATGAAGAGGCAGGCCAAAGGTCTGGCCCAGGAATATGACAGACTACTGAGAGAACATCACCAACTCCAGGTATGAACCGCATCAGCACTCAGTGCAAGATGTCAATGGAACCCAGCACTAATCCAATTCTCTGTCTCCAGAACCTTCAGCCTTCTGAAGACAAAAAGGATCAGTAATTCCTGCTGCGCTACAATAATGACGTTTCTGTTGGTGGATGGTTTTCCTTTACTGTTTTAGCAGCATCATTTTGCCATCACTTTACCTTTAAAGAACAACAGAGGACACAGCACATTTTCCCAGAAAAACATTCAGTCAAAACACAATCATAAAAATTGCACTTTTGTTTAAAAACTGACCCAGTTCACAACTCTTTACAAATCCTATACAAACGTGTAACATTAGCTCACAATGGAGTCTCTCTGTCGACGTGGCAGTCTGAGGACAAGATAAAGTGAAGGTCCTGATCGCGCTCCTCCTTCTTCAGAGAATCCACCTCACTGTTGCCGTTGGTCAGCGGCTTCCTCGCCTCTGTTTTTAAGTGTCTTTTGAGCAACAAAAAACCCAAAATGCAGAAGAAGAAAGAAACAGTCCTAAGGCCCAGTGTCAAGCCCAGATACACGATCCTGGGACAAAGAGGAAGGAAGAAGATCACAGTTCCCATCACTGAACTATTTCAAGGTCAAATAAACCTTGAACTCTTAAGCTTATGGTGCATTTAAATCAATAACAAGCTGTTTGCCCCACTCGACTTTACAGAAGACAGTTTATTTTCAAAACCAATAAAATCTGAAGTGAATGAGTAAAAGCTCTATAACCCTATATGTAGTTTTGAACCATGGCACATGTACTGATTTATGTTCAGGGAATTCCAGGAAAATGCTATTTTGTTATTCGTAACTCAAAATAAAACAAACCACCAGTTGTAACACACTGGTGAGTCCAAACTTTGATTGGTCGTAGAGTTTTGTCTCTTTCTCATGCTTCGAGTACATTTTTGCATTCATGGTTACAATAAGGGTCACATGGGGATGCTTTGGTTTCAACTGGTAACCTTCTGAACTTATAGCTATGTTGTCTTTCTTTAAAGCTATAAAAACATCTGGTCATCTTATTATTTTATCACCTTTGTTGGTTCTCTATGGAAGTGAATTAGAGCCAATTTTGAAGGAGAAAATTATTTTGGGCAAATCATTGTGATAAAGTAGAAATGTCGAAATTAAAGTTGAAATTTTGAGAATAAAGTTAAAATACAATGTCAAGATTAAAGTCAAAGGTTTGTTGTTTAAGTCAAATCAGTGACAGTGACTAGGATCAATTTACCATACGACAAAAGTCTCCATCAAAACTGGTCCTAATCTGTTTCTGTTGCTCCTAAATAGCTGCAGACTGAATGCTCCACCTCTCCCAAACTTGACTGTTTTTTCCTTCTGAACAAATTCCCTTTTTGGTAATATCTCTTCAAAGTCCTTAAAGTGATTACAACGCTGTGTTTATAAGATAAAAAAGAAAGAATATCTTTGTTATTAAACCCAACTCTTAAGTACAGTTTAACGCATTCATCGATACACGGCTTTTTGGAGATGGCCACGATCTGCTGTTTGTTGTCATATGGGGCTCTATTCTTCCATGCGCGTAAGTCAGAGAAGCCATGCAGCGGCGCAGTTTTTGGCTGCGCGCTATTCTCCCCATGTACTTAAAGCTGAGGTATGTAGAATCGTGAGGCGCTCCACGCTCCCCTCCTAAACAAAACTCTGCGTGCACGCGCACACTGTGGAACTCTTTGCGACTGTTTTCTCCATAGACACTAGTAACAAATGTAGGAACTTTATATTGTGCTAATGGAGAGTTTTCTGGTGTTTTAGAGACATGAGAGCACTATCACTGGCTGCTGTGAGGACAGTAAGAGGCACAGAGTCACAGCTGCTGCTCAAACACAAGCAGCCGATCTCCGCAGATCAGAGCAGACACACTCCGTCCACACTGCAGATTAATTGGGTCTGTTCTTTCCACCTTAGATACTTTTTAATAAGCCATTTATTCCATCTGTTCTCACTCTCTCTCCCTGACTCGGGGCGGACTGTGCTGACTGAAAGCGGATCATTCGCAGTTCGCTGCACACACCGACTCCGCAGACAGCGTTCATCCTGAACATGTTTGTGCCTTTATTCTGTTGCTTCTCCACCTCAGTCTTCCTTTTTCCTCTTGCTTTGCCATGTAACCACTGTGCCAAAAGATGCATTAAGAGACTTCAGCTGGAATATAATGCCATGGGACTGCCCCTACTCTCAGTGTCGAACGCACATCAAGTTTTGACGAGCAGCTCGAGCAGCCAATAGCAATGCTTTAAACATCCCATAGGATCGCCCTGTTGGTAGAAAGATCTCTGATTGGTTGAAGTCCAGCGTCACACTCCTATATTTCTAAAGCTCATTTACAGAGCCAGGAGAAGCAGCAGAGACTGGACCAGAGAATACTCGCAAGAGGAAGGCGCATAACTGTAGGCGCGTAAAAAAGCACAAGCACTCCAGACCGGATAATAGGGCCCATGGTGAATTGGTCCTCGTCAGCATCCATGAATTTGCCTTCATTAGTAGACCTTACAATATTGTATTTTGAGTTCATTTTCAAACTTAGTCTCAATATTACATTTCCACTTTATTCTCGAAATTTGAACTTTAATCTTGACATTTCTGCTTTACAGATTTGCCCAAAATGATTTTCTCCATCATCATTGGCCCTAATCTGCTTCCGTGCATTCTGTGTACTTTACAACAACTTTTTAAAGTTATTCTGTACAGTCTGTGTGAAATATATAAAATATATGTCAAGTTTACCTATTTGAAATGAATCACTAAAATGAATCAATATTTTAACTATATTCTCCTTGAGATCCATCTGTACATGACATTAAATCAAACAAAATATATGTATTTATTTCAATGTTTACTGTATTAACTAATATCCTTTCCGCCATTTTGCTGCTGTCAAACAATCATAAAGTAGGCACTAAAAATCGAAAAATAAAGGAGGTGCAGTTTTACATTTGCTTTTACCTTCACACACCATCTAGTTTTATTTTTATTATTTGTAAATCACAAAATTCTCCTCATCTACAAACCATGGTAATGTAAGAACTGTATAAGTACAATTTTGGAACGTTTAACTTAAAGATTGGATCAGTATGTAGAACTGCAATCAGACTTAAACAGAATACTCTAAAAACAAACATGTTCCCATCTGACACAAGCAAAGTGCATCAAATAAATGAGCCAGTGATTACAGTGAGAATATACACATTTCTAATGAAATCATTTTAAAGTGTGAGGAACCTTTGTCCCTGATGGGAGTAAAACACTTATCTTACCTATAAGAGGTTGTGTTGTATATTCTGCAAGCTCCCTTTCCTCCACATGACTTGTATCCCCATTTAAGGCAGGTGGTGTCAATTATGGCTCCAAAATAAATGGGGGCAGGAATACCAGCTGGAAGCAATAAATCAAATGCATAAAGTGTTCAGATTTAGGATTAGTTTAATGTGATGACAGAACAGTTGTCGTAGCTTTTATTTTTTTTACGCACACTTTTCAGCCTGTAAACTTTGACACAGGTTGTAAACAATGGCATATTATAGCTTTCATTTTCAGGGTACAAAAATAAAGTTATAATGAAAAAAAAATAACTTTGGGAGCATTTGAAGAATACTGTGCAGAATGCTGAAGTGGTTCTCACCGAGCGTTCGAGTTGCTAGTGTATGGATTCCCAGAGCGAGGCATTTCAGCTCAGGCTTAATGCACCTACAGAAACACAAAATGTAGCACACTAAGAACCAAGAACAGCTTTCAAAGAGCAAAGCAGAAGGAAGCGTTTGTGCACCAATAAGCTAGCAGTGGTTGCATAAGAAGAGCAGAAGGTTTCAGTATTTGTGTACAGGGGCATCATTTATAAAACTGTACTGGCGTACGTTAAAAACCAGGAAGTGCATACTCAAAAAAACTGTCAGACTTATAAACGCACGCTCGTCCCACGCATGTTTCTGTTTATAAAGGACAACCTACTCTCAGGTTGGCCTTGCTCTGCCGATATGGTGCCTATAAAAGGTCAGCTGAACAACCTTAATGAATATTCACTAATACAAATTTCACGGTGGACCGAGGGGGAAAACAAGCAAATAAAACAAATTTCACTCAATGTGAGGTGGAGGTACTAATATTTGAGGTGGACACACAAAAAAGAGCATAATTTGGTGACAGTGCGCATTAAAAATGCTCGAATGGCAGATCGCGTTGCGTTGCCTCAGAGCATCAGACTGTGATTGAGGTAAAAAAAAAATTATCAGACATACGTAAAATCGGAGGAGAAAATGTGTATCACTCTCCATAGGAACAAAGTCTTTTCAACAGGGCGCACCGGAGCTCAACCTCACAGACAAAGAGCTGGAGGATTATTGGAGAACCCCTCTGTGTTATAATGGAGGTTGAGGGGGACACAGATAGACAATATGAGCCAGAAGAACAGGATTAAATTGTATTTCCTTGTTTGAAATAATAAAAATTAGCTTTGGAACTATATGTAATTCACAATATTTAATTTCAAGTAAAATCATATTTTTCTTCAGTCCCAGTATCTAGGATTTTCTTCTTGGGGCATGCTCAGGGCACAGACTATGAAAGGGTGGCACACTGACATTACATTTTAAATGTTCCACAGTCTTAAACATTCTAAACAGTAGGCTGACGTATGTACAGTGTAAAAAGTATTTAGTCAGCCACCACTTGTGCAAGTTCTCCCACTTAAAAAGATGAGAGAGGCCTGTAATTTTCATCATAGGTATACCTAGAGACAAAATGAGAAGAAGAAAAAAAATCCAGAAAATCACATTATAGGATTTTTAATGAATTTATTTGCAAATTATGGTGGAAAATAAGTATTTGGTCAATAACAAAAGTTCATATCAATACTTTATAATGTGCCCTTTGTTGGCAATGACAGAGGTCAAACGTTTTCTGTAAGTCTTCACAAGGTTTTCACACAATGTTACTGGTATTTTGGCCCATTCCTCCATGCATATCTCCTCTAGAGCAGAAATTCAACTCCCTCCAAAGATTTTTTATGAGGTTTAGATCTGGAGACTGGCTTGGCCACTCCAGGACCTTGAAATGCTGCTTCTTCTACTTCTTTGCCCGGGCGGTGTGTTTGGGATTATTGTCATGCTGAAAGACCCAGCCACATTTTATCTTCAATGCCCTTGCTGAAGGAAGGTTTTCACTCAAAATCTCACGATACATGGCCCCATTCATTCTTTCCTTTACACAGATCAGTTGTCCTGGTCCCTTTGCAGAGAAACAGCCCCAAAGCATGATGCTACCACCCCCATGCTTTACAGTAGGTATGGTGTTCTTTCTCCTCCAAACACAACGAGTTGAGTTTTTACCAAAAAGTTCTATTTTTTCTCATTTTGTCTCTCATAGTTGAGGTATACCTATGATGAAAATTACAGGCCTCTCTCATCTTTTTAAGTGGGAGTACTTGCACAATTGATGGCTGACTAAATACTTTTTTGCCCCACTGTATATAACTATTTTATTTACCCAAATAATGCACAGAACAGTGTAGCCTACAGCATTTAGAAATCATATCTGACACTGAGTAAAATGTTTTGTTTGTTTGAATGGGTTGATCTATGCTCCTGAAGAGTATACTGGTGTATAACCTTGTAATAATAGTAGAAGTTTCAGCAAGCTGGTGTTTCATAGCCTAGCTCTTTGTTACCTTAATGAGACAGAAACAACCAGTTCAGTTTAGTTATGAGCAACTTTATTTCTAACATTATATATAACAGTTTGAGACAGTTTGTGTACTTTATTTACAAACAGGATTATAGCAACTGAATGTGCCTGTTGATGGGCAAAGCAGTCAACAAAAGCATCCAAGTTCAACAAACTTGCCCTCCTCCTCTCAATGCTAAGCAGCCCAATATTGCTAAGCCTGTCATCACTCATGGTTGTTTTCAAATAATTTTTTTAATCAGCCTAAGCGCTGAAAAGCTGCACTCGCAACTGGCACTGCTAACGGGCAACGCTATAGCTATCCGGCACAAGCAAAAAAGTTGACGAAAGACCTCTTTGTATCTATGAAGCTTTTGTGAACTGCACCATTATAATAGTACCTCAGTATTGAAGACAGTTGTTCACTTTTCTTGAGATCTTTTGTTTCATCTGCAATAACAGAAAAAAACCTCACTGTTTTTCACTTGCTGTATTATGGATTCCCGAACCATATCTGACAAGGATTCAAAAATTTCATTCTGGATTGTGTTATTGAGATACTTGGCATTAGCTGATGCATTCATTTTCTCTGCAATCAGTGGATTGTGTCTCGCAATCAACTCTTATCAGTTCTAGGAAATTTCCTTTGTTTTGTGAACCTTCAATTTCAATGTGTCCTTTTATAGCAATGTTCTGCATGGCTGTAAAACGAAGCACTTCAGCAATTGTTTTTATGTAGGTTCGGTTTTCCTCAACTTTTTTGGTCTAAAGCGTCTCGTGTAGAAGAATAAGTGAGGATATTCTTTTTTTAATTCACTCCAAGCAAACATGCCCCTCTGATTTCTCATGCCATTTAAACCCACCATCTTTATAAATGGCCTTTTTCCAGTTGAAGTAACCTCCCTGTGCTGTAAAGGGTGTTTCAAGGGTGTTGGGCAAGCTAAAGTGTCTACATGCAAAGCAATAAGTAGAGTAACATTTTTGTGAGTACTCCAACCATGAGAAGTGCTTGAACAATGAATTGTTGAAGGCTCTAATTCTATCCCCTTGCACAGTGGATACACCCTCAGGAAAGGCTGAGTTGGTCCATCTGTTGGACACCGGGATATATCTTGGAAAGAAGGGGAACAAAAAATAAATTTTTAGACTATGCATAAAACATGACTTTTAATTTATAATCAACAATGTAGAATTCAGTGTTACTGAATTAAAAAACTATCTTGTGAACAAAAGGTGGGTCTCCTGTTTGACTAATGCACTAGACTTCATCATCATTGATAAATTATTTGTAGAGGCTTTGTGAAATATTAAAGCAAAAGAGAACAAATACCCAGTTGGTGGGATGGTGTGGGGCATGAAGCATGGGGGGCTCTTCAGTATCACTGAAGCTTCCACTATATCCCGTTGGCATGTGTTGTCGAGATCCAACTGATCACTAAGGGAAGTGTCTGATCACAAAGAAATATTCAACTATTGCATCATGAAGTAATTTAATCACATTGTTTTTATTTAATTGCTTAGGGTTATTCATTATGACTTAAGTGTTTAGTCCACCTGCAAAAGGCTGAAATGCAGATGACGGGCCCGCCATCTCATCAATATGCAAAGTTTCAGGAAAAGTTGTAACAGTTACTCAATATGTCAATACAAGAATAACATAAACTGAACTTATTCAAATATGATCAATTTTAAAGTAATCCTGCTGCTTTTCTTGACATTGTGGACATATTTTGTTCAGTTAATTTAAACTTCTATAAATATGTATAGCTATAGACTACTAGCCTCCTCCTTCCTATTTGATAGATATTCAACTGTCCATATGCTTATAAAAACAACAACCACACGTCCACTCATCAACAATACAGACTATTGAAATACACCTAATAAAGTAATAAAACAGAATTTATTTAATAATTCTTAATTATTGTGTGTAGAGGTGGAGTGCGAGTGTGACTGATTCAGGATAAAGTGACTGATACTTTAATCATCATTATCTGCATCTTTTTTCTTTATCATGAAAAAGGTCTCAATGTTTTGAGTCCTTTTCATCCTGATTTCTGCCCCTGAAGAAATCATGCACGTTTTTTTCTGAAATATTATTGTCTGAAAAGCACTTTCTTAAACTGAAACACACAGGATAGGTATCACAATTATATCATCTTCTAATGATGTTACAGTAACCCTTGTTTTGAACATGTGTATTTGTATTAATTTCACAGAGCTATCTTTAATTTCATCCTTTTCCTGTTGGGGGCGAAGTTTCCCGTTTCTCATGATTTTGTGCGTACGGCAGGGTCTGCCGTAGAGGTGCGCACATTATCACGCCAAGTTTGTTTTTTATAATTCTGAAACGTTGTTTAAAAGTGGCGTATGCGTTCTTTTGCACGTACGCAGCGTTTATAAATGAAGCCCCTGAAGGTGATTACTGACGAACCTGACCAGCAGCATGAAGCCAGGAGTTCCTCCCAGAGAGATGACAAAGGAGCTGATGACTGACAAAGCCAGAAAGTAGGGGAAGACTCTGTCACAGCTGTCACTGCGAGGACACTGACCTGGGACGGCAGTCAGGTTACCAGTGTGTGTGTTGGCAACACACCTGCAGCCATCGAACACCTCAGAGAGAACAACAACAAAAACAGATGAGCTGCAAATGCTGAACAAAGGGAAGTGATTTAAACAACAATTTCAGCTTCCTAATTCAAATGCTGACGTTAATGTTTTAAAATTAAACAGGTTACAGCAGACATGGTAACTGGCAGCCTGCGGGTCACATGTGGCCCTAGGTCTAACTTTGTGCAGCTCCTGAAGTGAACACACAAAGTGATGCCAAAAACCAAATGGCAGAAAATACACAAAACAACAGTAAAAATACACAAAATGACCAAAAAAAATAAATAAATAGTTGGAAAATAAAACACAACGGCACAACAAAAATCCACCAAATTACAACAAAATGACTCCATAAGCATACCAAACAACAAAACAATAACAAACTCGCAAACCTTTGACCTTTCCTGTATTAATGCTACAATCAGATTTTTGTGGCCCCCACTGTGATAAAAGATGCCCATCTCTGGTCTAAATGTAGTTAGGAGATTACTTTTAGGTTTAACCCAAGGCTATAAATGCAGTGAAAGAATTACACACACAAGTAAATTGATAAGCCCTGGGGTGGACGCTTGAGTCCTTTCTGTGTGGAGTTTGCATGTTCTCCTCGTGCTGCATGGGTTTTCTCCTGGAACACTGGCTTCCTCCCACAATCCAAAAGCATGACTGTTACCCGGGGTTTCCACTGGATACGTCTCCGCTGTGCCACAGCACCGATCCGGTATTTCACCGCTGTCCGCCGTCCGGTAATTCACACCGGTTGCATTTGGAGTGCGCCGCGGTGCGCTCCGGTTGAACGACTATGACGTCACGAGACAGATCAGTTCTCACGATATTTATATAATTGCGTGAGAACGCAGTTAAATGTATGTGTTATAAATGCAACAATAAGCAGGTCAGTGTTCCTAACGAAGGAATACAAGAATGTTGGACTCTGGATTTGTCATAGACACATTTTTTAGCAACAGCCAACAGAGAAGAGATAAAACTGCACCAGTAAAACATGAACTAAATCAAAGTTGCTGCAGTTTACAGTGTAGTTACAGTATGAAAGGAATCAATATAGTGGATGTGAATTTGTTTTTACACATTATGACGTTTTGGTGATGTATTTACTTGAAATATAATCTGAAGTGTTTCATTTTGAAAAGTAACCCGATATTTTATTGCGGAGTACGTGCTTAATTTCCTGTTTAGCTTCATTTGCTCTGTGCTGATTGATGCGTCGTGCTCCGGTGTACGCCATAAATAGACGTCCTGCGTATATCTGGCGCACGGCACCAATTAACACATAGACTAAAATGGAAACCTATCAGCTCTGGTGACGCGGCGGTGACGTAACGCAGCGGAGCTGCATCCAGTGGAAATTGGGGGTTAGGATGACTGGAGTCTCTAAATTGCCCGTAGGTGTGAATGTGAGTGGTTGTGTGTTGCCCTGTCCTGGACTGCCGCCCTGGACAGGGTGTAGGGTACACCCTGGACAGGGTGTACCCTACCTAATGCCTATTGAGAGCTGGAGATAGGCACCAACAGACTCCGCTACCCTGAAAACAGGAACAAGTGGGTCAGAAAATGGATGGATAGATGGAAGTAAATTGGTATCTCACCTGTGACCAGAGTTGTAAAGAGTACTGATATATCCTACTCAAGTAGAAGTACTGTTACCTGATTGAAATTGTACTCAAGTATAAGTACAGGTAAGTCATATGTAAAATACTCAAGTACAAGTAAAAAGTAGCTCAATTAAATAGTACTCAAAGTAAAAGTTAATAGTTACTTTCACCCCCAGGTTTACTTTTGGTAATAAATCTTGCCACGGTTCTCTTGCGTACAGTAAAGATCTCATATATAAACGTTAAAAGAAAGAGACGAAATCTTGCACAATTGGAACTTAATTTATTTTACATAAAGGCATTTGTATAAAATACAATTATTTTTTAATAATAATATAACGCCAATTAATTAAATTCAAAATACAAAAAAAAAAAACATTTTTTGTTGTTTTACAATGTCTGTTGATCATTTTAAAATAAAAAATAATAATTGACTCGGTAACGGTTGGGTATAGAAATGTAACAAATTACTTAAGTACAAGTACAATTACTGATTTAGAAATATACTCAAGAAAGCCACTCAATTTCAGTAACGTAAGTACGTTTAATCCGTTACTTTCACCGCTGCCTGTGACTACAAAAATCGTAACCTATGTAGTTATTTTTTTGCCTTTTCTCATAGAGGAAAGAGCACGAGAGAAACTGGACAGAAGAAAAGAGAAAGGGAAATCCTAATGCCAAGTGCTGTGTGATTTCGACTGACCGTGTTCCTGCCGGAGCCCACAGATGAGGTGCATCCTGCCAGGCACGGGGACATGTAGGTGATCCCGTTCTCTCCACAAACTGGATCCCACTCTTTCCCAGAGCATAGGCAACCCCAGTTACAGACGGAGAAAAGAGAGGCTTCCTGACGAGACAAGCCCTCCACTCTGCAGCCAGAGCAAAGTGAAATGTTGTGTTTTATTTACTGGCCTTGTGAAAAATTCAAGAACAAACTAGGCTTCACTTTACATGCAACATAAAGCAGGATCAACCCAACGCAAGACAGAATCTGAATTATTAAAACATCCGAATTACATCTGGGGATTTAATGTGGACGGAAAAAACAGACAAACCCGTTATATGAAACTGTGACGCCAGCCACTTTGGAGTTCTCACAGCCCATGGCAAAGAACAGAAGTGACAGCAAGTAGCCCAGCAGGGACGTGCCAAAGGCAAACTTGGCTGCACCCATAATTCCTAACTTGTACTTCTTCATGACCACTCCTCCAGAGAACATCCCTAGGGCCACAGCCGGGATGTTGATTATGCCTAAAAAAACAGATAATATATCTCATCTTTTAAAATGGCACAAAGACTAAACCACTCAAATATGAGAAGTTGGCCACAGATAAATTATTTTCTCCATAAAATAATATGAACCAGTCATCTAATGGATGATAGGTAAAAATGTAATTCTTTCAATGGTGTCATGACTTAAATGATGAAGCTGACCTTTTAAAATGTGCCACTTAACATGCTTTCGATGAATTATTGTCATTTGAAAAGGATGGTATCAAGGATGACCTTTATCTGAAAGCTTCCACATAGTTTACAGAAAACAGACAGAGTTTGAATTTGTGCGGGCAGTTTACTCACAATAAAGAGGTCCTATTTGATCCCATTTGGAGCAAAGCGCTCTGCTTACCCATTAGAAAATTGGCCTTGGATGCAGATTGGCCATAATGCTGCTCTATATATTTGGGTTTGTAGGTGACCATGCCAATGAGAGAGTTGAACTGTATGATGGTCACACACAAGTAGACAATGTAGACTGGATTCCCAAGAAGACTCTTCAACGTAGGCACAAATTCTGTGTGAAAAAGATGATAGTTAGGATATATTTATAATGGAACTTTGTGTCAGTCCGCGGGCGACCGTGTGTTTGATGGACTGTCTGACAGATGTTGCTCACAGGCCCTGCCCCTTTCCCGGGCTGGAGCGCCGTCTTTTTTACAGTGTATGGTCTGGAGGAGTAGAAGAAGAAATTGGTGACTTTTATGCTTGAAAGGTAATTACTGCTGCTTGATTTACATTATGCTTGATTTGTAATTGTTACACTCGAACTCTGTAGTGCATGTGTTGTTCGTGTGTGAGCTGCTGTAAGTGACACTGTGTTGTTGCTGCTTCTGCTGAGGTGTGTGCACTTAGCGAGAGAGAAGCGCTGCAGTAATATGCTTTTAACAGAGCATGTTATATTACTGTGATGTTGCTGTCGGACTAACATTAGGTTGTTAGCTCCTCTGAGGGAGGGACTTTGGGAAGTTTGGAGGCAGGACAAGAGAGTAGCGGGGAGGGAGGGGGAGTCGCGGACTGCACCTTTAAACAGCGACAACAATCACAGCTGGAAATCAAAGAACCATTTGATTGTAAATCTAACCAATCAGCAGAGATTTAGAATCCAGAATCAAAACAACATTAAGTATTTTTAAGTACTCTTATATTGGGAGTATTAAATTGCTCAAAAGCTCTTAGTATGCCAGAGACCTCAATGTTTAATTATTATACACACACACACCCTAATAATTAAGGATGCACCGAAATGAAAATTTGTGGCTGAAGCCGAATAAAATATAAACGCTTGGCCAAATACCAAATATCGAATGAGGTTTATCACTTTGTTTTTTTAATAGTGCATAAATAGCCTACAATACATTTTTAGACATGTTTTTTAAAGAAAAATGTTTATTGAAAATTCTCACATTTTTTAAGTATTCCAGTAGCTTTTGCTTTTCAAAAAAAGCACAATAAAGTTTTTCATTTATATTAGCCCTTAAAATAAATTCCCCAAAAAAACTAAAGTGCATTGAAGGGGGGTATGAAGAAAAAAAAAAACTTTCTAATGGTTTTGCTACAGTGATATACATCCCTTTAGCCTCATTCAGAGGGCCAAAGTTGAAAAAGTTCTGTTTCCTCCCTCCCTTGTTATTCAACGTTTTTTAAAAAGACTTGGATTTTGCCCACGTTGGTAGGTGACGTCACCTAACACGCCTCCTAGAATCTGAGCTCCTCCACTCTCCAACTACCTAACAGCTAAAACAAACACTGTGGTTTAATATAATATATATATTATACTTTATTGCCATATATGTAAATGCAAAGTGCACTCCTGGACGCCCAAACTGCACTACTTTTTCAGCTGCCGATTTTTGGGAGTCACTGCTTGGAGCCACGACCATTGTTCACACACATCAGCTGTTAGCACTCCATGCTAATGCTACACCAGCCTATGCAGCGAGACCCAACATCGCTTGTAAACTCAGGAGGAAACGATGGGGATGTTTACAAATTTGTGGCTCACAGCGCTAACAACAAACTCAGTTGTGGAACTGGACGGCTTCCAACTTTTACGCGCTGACGGTCAACGGAGAGCAGTAAGGAGAGAGTCTGGTTGTGTGCGTGTGCGTAAAAGAGGAGCAGCCGGTTGTGCAGCTACGCGCACACACTTTTCAGACTCAAAATCACTGTTTGATTGCGTCATTGCGTCACATGCTAGTATTCGGCCTTGCTTTTAACTCACTAAACCGAAGGCCGAATGTGGCTTTTTTTGCAATATTAGGCGGAAAATATTTGGTTACCGAATATTCGGTGCATCCCTAGTAATAATACAGACAATGTTGGGACCCACCATATTAAAAGTATCCATGATGGGACAAATAAAGTAGCAGTAGCAAAACGGGTCACCTTTTATATGCTTACATGAAGGTTCAGCCTCATATTTCGACATCCTACTTTAACAACCTATTTGAATTTATGTTCATTGGGAAC
The DNA here is from genome assembly GCF_900634775.1 of Gouania willdenowi. NCBI lineage: Eukaryota > Metazoa > Chordata > Actinopteri > Blenniiformes > Gobiesocidae > Gouania > Gouania willdenowi. The sequence goes on along the minus strand of NC_041049.1, from coordinate 30,499,221 downwards.
TACAGCATCTCCTCTGAGGACATGGTATGCATCTAAATCATACATCAGTGTTGCTCATATGTGTTTCATATGCAGCTGCAGCTCTATATGCACATGATGACTATCAACCATCAAGGTCAGTCAGTCCCAGTTTGCCAACCAGAGCCACACTTCAAAGTGTCCCCACAGCGACACAGGAATAATGAGAGGGCCTCCAGAAGCTCAGGTGACTAAAATAGACACAACCTCTGTTTTTTTCCCTCTATATCCAATCAAACTAGAGAATATCAACAACAAGCTTGCCAACAGATTGAGACTAGATCATTTATTCCAGTATACCACAGAGCTTTGTAGAAGTAAAAAATGATGATAGTGTAAAATTAATTTTACAATACTAATTAAAGCATTGAGAGTATGTCCTTTTTCTTATTCTTCTCCATAATGGTGGTTAACAACATTGCATTTGAAATGATTCTCAGTGACAGGGATTAAGATAGGTATAGTTGGCCAGTGTGTCGGTTTTTGATTAATGCCAGGGGCTGAACAAGTACATTTTTTCAAGGTGAATATTTGCATTTCTGTGAAGTCCTTCAGGCCAAACACATTACTGAGCAAATAGGCACAAAAAATGTCAAAGCTAATGTCAGCTGGAGTTAGAGATGTAAAAATAATGAACTGTACTGAACAGTTTGTTATTGGAAATGTTGTCCTAAAAACTTCTCTATCCACAGATGCATGGAAATGCTGAAAGGAAAGGAAACCTGAGATATAGTCTTAGTTTTGTAGAAGACTTGCATGCATGCAAATGTTCTAACAATATTTCAAAATGCATTCAAATTTTGAAATCTCATATGCAGCAAACTTGAATCCTACCAATGGCCATTAGGTGTAAATTAGCAGGTTCCTCTGGTCTGAACTTGTGCTTCATGTTTGGGGAGTCTGTGATGAACCTGGTTTGCTCAAGCGTGCAGCTGGAGTCATGTTTCTCAACAGGCATCGGCAATGATTTGGGCAGAAACCAAAAAGGAACAGCAGACATGAGGGTGAGGGCCCCAGCGATCAGGTAACCCAACCACCAGGCTCCCACCCAGCGGGCATCAGACGAGGTAATGGTTACCATCTCTGAGGGCAAACAACAGCCAAATTACATTTTATCACTTTAATGATCTTTTTTCATTAAACTTACCCATGTCCACATAACCAATGTCGACATAGATCTTGGCACACAGCGACCCCAGCAGGTATCCAAACACAGGCCCAATAATGGATATAGTCTGAACACAACCTGCAAGCAAACAGAACCCAGCAGCACAATAAAAACTAAAAAACATGCAGTGGAAAAGAATCAAACGCTAGCAAAAACCTGACTTCCTTGGTGGAGGTAACAACACACACTGTAAACCGGGGGTGCTTGCTGCTTGTAGGGGTGGAAAAATAGTTCATTATATGATACACAATATCGGGTTCAGCAGATCGATGCAACATTTTGAAAAGGGAAAAAAACGGAAAAAAAGGTAATATTGCCATATTTATTAAATTTGAATTTACTCAACTTTGAACTCTGTATGAGCCAGTGTGTTAGTACTCGGGTCCTGATATGCAGGACTCGTGACTGAACTCAGATTTATTTGCTGATGACGCAACTGTAAACTTGGACTCGAGCTACGGCTTTTTTAGGACTCAGAGGACTTAAGTTTATTTATCAATCTTCTGGTATAAGGTCTTAATAAAAGATACATTTTCATGTTACTGGCATGTGCATTTACCTGCGTGTGCATTCATTTGCCGTTGTGTGATCGAAAGAGGAGCTGCGAATTGTGACGTCCCACCCCTAGTAGATTATTTTTGCATCAAATTGTCTTTTAGCCACGAGCACCAATGGATTTCTATCAGTAATTAAAGCAATGCAGTGATTAATGATGTTGTCTCACCCAGAGAAAAGTTTGTGTCAGCTTTGCACACTGTCTACATCGTAGCAGTGGAGTGTTATATATTTTTCAACAGCTTATGAGGTGTATTACCAATATAGAGTGCAGCATTCTCAGACTGTGCATAATCATCAATAAAGGAGATTCCCAAAGGTTGAACAGGAGTCTCTCCGATGCCCCGCAGGATATTTCCCAGTAGGACGTAAATCCACATGGAAACATTGGATTCTCCCTCACAGCCTGCAGCAAACAATACAGCAAGATAATAAACTCATTTAGGATTTAGACATTTAAAGATCAACTAAATTAGATGTTATTCCAACCAGACTGTTTCCAATAAAACTGATTCATTCTTGTTTCTTAACATTTCTAAGGACAATATATTCCTCTGAGTGAATACAATGAGAGAGAAGACACAAGCTCTCCATCATCTCACCTCTAGAGGGCAGTATTGATGGTCTACCACCTGCCCTGGAGGACCCAGGTGAGCTTGCTGGGCATGGATAAAGGTTATTGGTTGAATTCACTGGAGGTCTAATCGATGTTTCGATCTTATGGCTGCATATAAAACACCAATGTGACTGTTAAACAAGGGAAGGGAGAAAGCATCAGCTCCTGTTAAATAATGCTCAGCTCAGAGAAGCACTAATAAACATATCCAGATATGAACCATGGCAGCACTGTGAATCGCTTACAGTTTGATGACAATAGAGCCGTATGAGTGGAATTCATAAACAGCAGAACATGCATTAAGATGTGGCACTCAGCCTACCGGCCAATGATAAAATGAGGCATGGCGATCAAGAAGGTCCCAAAAGACATCAAGATGCAGCCGACTGCAATGATCTTGGGTCTGTGAAGCTTGGCACCAAAATAACTCACAAAGGCAATCAGCAGCAAGTTTCCTGCAGGGTTGAGAGGATTAGAAAATTGTCAGACAGCCGTCACAAGCTTTAATGAGACTTGCTTATGGAGTTTTTTATGGGCAGATTGAGATGCAATGTGAGATTGTATCTGCATACAGAGGGAAAACACCTTCACGTGATTTCTGACCTATATCCAGTTTGTGGCTGAAAATCGCTGCACACTGGTTTCTGGTATGTTGTTTCAGCTTCATCAAAAAGCCAATCAAGGGGCCAACAGTGATAATAAATGCACACACTTATTTAGCTCTAGTTGTGGTAGACATCATTCCCACAATGAACCCAGTCTGATAAACAGCTTTGAAATGGAGTAGCTGTAACTGTAATGTTAATGATGTTATTACAATGAATGATGGTGCGTGCATCTAGAAAAGTTCTTGGAGATGGTATGTAAAAGGGAATTTTTAGTCTCACCTATTTCAAAGCTCCCATCTATGATGCCAATCAGATAGCTGGGAATGTCAAACCTTCTTTCCAACTGTGTGATTGTGCTCTTCATGTAGCTGCCAGATAATGCCTTGGAAAAGTAGGCGAAGGACAAAGCTGCAAGGAACATCTGAGGAGATAAGGAATAAAGAAATCACCACAGAGAAAAAAGTTGGCCTCTCCCTTTGACCAATAAAGATTTGTATCAACTATTTTCTGAAGAAGAGACATTCTAATCAGAACTTGCTCTGGGTTCTACACAATTTAAGAGAACATGTTCTTCAGATTATACTTAATAAGAACTCTGAGGCCGCGCTCTCATAAAGTAATAGACATTGGAATGGCTTATCTGCATAGCAGCGCCTACTTATCGTCCTGTCGTATGACGTGTAAAGTACAAAAGTGCTTAGCCTAATGCAGAACTTGAGGTACTTGAAGCACTCCAAAACTAAAACTTATCAATTATGTAACAGTTGAAACTTCAAGGTGAAAAACACATTCTAAAGCGGTAATTATCTGAGTAGACATGTTTGCATTCTATAAAGTAGTACAGTGCCCGTCGGAAGTATGTATTCCTATAGTGGGCACTTAAGAAGAGTTGTCAATTATGGGCATAATATTAACATACTCTGTAGCATAATAAAGTCGTACACAGTTGTGTGCGAAAGTCAGGGCACCCCTGACTATATGTGAAAAAAAGACAATATTGTCAAGAAACATTAATGCATAGTTACATTTTATTTCATAAATTGAACAAAATTACAAAAATGAAAAACATAATTTTTGCATGTGCAAAAGTCGGGGCACCCTGAGAGTTTCAAAGTGTCAGATTCTTTTTACAAGCTCAGACCTCGACCAGCTCATTGGTCCTGAAGCATGTGTCAACAATTGTCATTAGGGAGTGCCAGCTGGTGCCAATTTGAGGGTTTCTTAAATACGGCGACTCCACAAACCTTGTACAAACACTCAGCAACCATGGGTTCCTCTAAGAAGCTGTGTAAGACAGAAAAAATGAAAGTAATTGATGCCCACAATGCCGGGGAGGGCTACAAGAAGATAGCAAAGCGTTTTCAGCTTGCAGTTTCCACAGTGCGAGGCATAATTAAGAGATGGCAGGTGAGGGGAACTGTGGAGGTCAAGAAGAGATCTGGAAGACCAAGGAAACTCTCGGAGAGAACAGCTCGTAGTCTGGTCAGAAAGGTAAACCAAAACCCACATTTGACTTCAAAAGACCTCCAGGAAGATTTAGCAGACTCAGGAGTGGTGGTGCACCCTTCCACTGTGCGCCGATACTTGCACAAACAAGACCTTCATGGAAGAGTCTGTAGAAAAAAACCTTATCTACGACCTCATCATAAAATACAACGTCAAAAATATGCAACAGAACATCTACAGAAGCCTGATGACTTTTGGAAACAAGTGCTGTGGACTGATGAAGTTAAAATAGAACTCTTTGGCCACAATAAGCAAAGGTATGTTTGGAGAAAAAAAGGAACAGCATTTCATGAAAAGAACACCTTGCCAACTGTTAAATATGGGGGTGGATCCATCATGCTTTGGGGTTGTGTTGCAGCCAGTGGGACAGGAAACATTGCTCGGGTGGAGGGAAGAATGGATTCAATTAAATACCAGCAAATTCTGGAGGCAAATATCACAGCATCTGTAAAAAAGCTAAAGCTGAAAAGAGGATGGCTTCTACAACAGGATAATGATCCTAAACATACCTCCAAATCCACCACGGACTACTTCAAGAAACGCAAGCTGAAGGTTTTGGAATGGCCTTCACAGTCTCCCGACTTAAACATTATCGAAAATCTGTGGGTAGATCTTAAAAGAGCTGTGCATGCAAGATGTCCTAGGAATATTGCAGAACTGGAAGCCTTTTGCAAGGAAGAATGGGGAAAAATCCCAAATAATAGAATCCAAAGACTTGTTGTTGGCTATAAGAAGCGTTTACAAGCTGTGATATCTGCCAGAGGGGGTGTTACTAAGTACTGAAGGTACTGATGCTGTAGGGTGCCCCGACTTTTGCACATGCCAAAATTATGTTTTTCATTTTTGTAATTTTGTTCAATTTATAAAATAAAATGTAACTATGCATTGTTTCCTGACAATATTGTCTTTTTTTCCCATATACCAGAGAGACAGTAAATATGAATATAACTTTTTAAATATATAAAATATGCTGTTTTTAAAGGGGTGCCCTGACTTTCGCACACAACTGTATTTGCAGGTGCAAAGTAAAATAGCGTATTTTATTTTTCTGGTTTAATTCTATGAGACATGCGCATGATGAATGTGTTGTTTTTTTTTTTTTACACATTTTTGTATTTTTTTCATTTGGTGTATTTTTCTGTAATGTATGTTTTTTGGAGTCAGTATGTGTATTTTTGTATCTTTCTGTTGTATTTTTGTGTAATTATTGTATTTTGTTGCCATTGTAGTGTGATTCTGAAGTCATTTTGTGTAATTTTTTTTGGTGTAGTTTTGTGCATTTCTGTTGTCATTTTAGTGTATTTTTTGTATATATATTTAATTTGGTGTATTTTGAGTAATTTTCATATTTTTGTTGTTGCTTGGTATTTTTCTGTAATATATGCTTTTTGGACTCATGTTATGTGTTTTTGGAGCCATTTTGTATATTTTTGTGCATTTCTGTTGTCGTTTTGTGTACTCCCTGTAAAATATTGTTTAATTTTTTGTTTTATGTCATTTGTGCATTTTTTGTATGCACATTATATACACATTTAGTTTTGTGTATTTTGAGACATTTTCATATTTGTGTTGCCGTGTTTGTAGTATGTGTGTGTGGGGGGGCTGAATCCATTCTAAATTCATGCGCACCAGTCCATCCACGTGTACCTGCCTAACTTTCACTTATCTATTTTCAGTAGTTAGGTGTAGTGGCAGGTGTGTCGTGAGTTAAGCTGCAGTAATCAGGTGACCTTCACTATGTAGCACCGTCTACGTGACTTGTAAACACTTAGATCTGACCCTGGATTGATGTCGTGACAGACTGTAACCGGACTAAATGGTGATCCGTTATACACTCAACACTCACATACCTGCATGCATGTCACGTAGACGGTGATAAATTGTGAAGCGCACCTGAATGACGTGTGTGTGTGTGTCTCTCTCTACCTATCTCTCTATGTGTAGAATTGCAATGTGTAAAACCATTTGTGTGCGTAATCCAATCTGTGTCTGTACCTTGATCCGTGTGTGTTTCAATTCGTGTATAGAATTAGGATTGGTAAACAAAGTTGTCTGTGTGTAATTCATTCTGTCTGTCTGTATTAACATCCATATACATGTGTCATCAAACCGGGACATTCTATTGGCTGTCTCTGTGCACGTGACTTTTGTAACACATTTGGCGAACACGATCTGTAACTTTTTAACACTTGTATCTCGTGCAATACCGCTAGAAACCAGCAGTGGTCGCTGGTACTAAGTGACAGACCCAGTCCAATCGGAGGCCAATTTCATACAACACTTTTTTTTTTAACTTAAGTCATATAAGTTATAGACTATACATTATATAACTAGGTTAAATAACTTTAACTTATTAATAAGACACACATTCATAGATAATGTTTGCCAACCAAACCACCTCCAAAAACGCAGAAGAAGAGGAAGAGGAAAATGATAGACAATGGAAAAAGTAAATAATCTCTTGAGATGTCTTTCAGGAAGAGATTGGGGAGCATCGAGAGCATTACTTTTTAGTATCTATCAGGCTATCACGAAAGCAGCAATAGACTATGGATGTATAGCCTACATGTAAGCAGCAGAAACTCATCTTAAAAAATTAGATGTACAACAAACTCAAGGACTAAGAATATGTAGTGGAGCATTTAAAACTTCCCCAGTTGCATCAGTACAAGTCAAGATGAATGAACAACCATTAAGACTAAGGAGGTTGAAAATCCTACTAACATATTGGATAATTATCAGGGGACATGGAATACTGCATTGTTACAGCCCTGGCCTGTACTGTGGGGAGTTTGCTTGTTCTGGCAGCCACTCCTCCTTGTTTCTCCTCGTTGCAGGTGCTGATTGGCTGTGTTTTGGCCCCGCCAGCTGGTCTTCACTATTTCTGTCCACACCACTGGCATTTTGACAGTTTGAAGGATCCCGTCCATTGGTGTGGCTGCTGGCTCTCTCCTCAGCGACATTATGCACCTTTAAGTATATTTTGATCATTTGTTAGCCTTGGTTGTCGTTCTTTATGTTCAAGCCTGGTTTTGTTGGCATTAAATCTTGCTTTGTACACCTTTAAGACAGTGTCGCCTCCCACCTTTGTGTCACAAAGTGAACGGCTGTAACAAAATGGGGGCTTGTCCGGGATAGGGACGGAAGCAAGTGCGGGTTGTAGCTTCCTCATTCCCTTTCCCTTTCATCGGCTCAGGTTTGTTTCAGGGCCGTTCTGAGTCACTGTGACTGAACACGTAAGATCCCACCGCCACGCTTCCAGAAGACTAGGGAGGAGTTAGTTAGGTGTGTATAGTCTAGCGGAGATCCTCGTTTTTGTGATAGTGTGACATTGCTAAGGCATTGCTCGTCTTCTGGTCTCCACTTGTTTTTGTAACCATGGATGAGTTAGTAAAGGAGTTTGTTGAGGCGCCTTGTGCTAGTACCTTGGATGGTTTTTGAAAAAAGCAACTGGCTTTGATCGGAGAGCATTTTAAGGTGGAAGTAGGTGATTTAAGGAAAAATATTGATTGTGTTAAAGGAAATTTAAAAACTGGATTAATTGACCAAGGGGTTTTAGTACCAGTCAACGCCCTGTATGGACTTGTGGAGAGACAGAGTAGGTTGGAGTTTGAAAAAGAAAAGGAAAGGGCAGGTTTGAGTTGGAGAAGGAAAAAATGAGGTTTGAGCTTGAAAAACAAAAACTTGAGCTAATTAAAGAAGGAAATTTGGAACACAATGCCAATCCATCAATGTGTGCTGCAGCAGTGGTTTCTGAAGTTCCTGAGGTTACGTCAAAATTAAGGTTATGTCTCTCTTTCCGGTAGTAGAGCGTGTGCGCGTTAAGATATTGTGGGACACTGGTGCAGTGGATTCACTTATTTTGGCCTCAGTGTTGCCATTTTCTGATGAATCTTATCTGGGCACATGTATACCGGTAGTAGGGATGGGGATGTGTGTGTTGGAAGTTCCACAGCACAAGGTAATAATGTGATCTTGGGCAATGACATCGCAGGGAGTCGGGTCTGGGCTGAGGTTCCCCCACCTGCAGAGGTGATTAATGAGCCTGGGTTGTGCTGTAGGCATGATAAGAACATACCGGTGCCTGATGTGTTTGGTGTTTGTGCAGCTACTCGTTCTTAAGGTAAATATGCTACTAGTAGCAAAGATGTTTGTGTTTGTAACTGTGGGTATATAGAGCCTGCTACTCCCTGGTCTGTTTCCCATGTAGAGCTGGTGAAGGAACAGAAGGTTGATAACACTTTGAAAACACTTATGGATGTAATTTGCCCTTTCCCTGAGGTTAGAAATCATTCTCAGTGTTATTTTCTGCACAATGTCTTAACGAGGAAATGGACACCTCAGTTGGGGTGTTTAGTGGGTGAACCCGTGTTCCAGGTGGTTGTGCCGGAGCATTTTTGTAATCTTGTGTTACAGATTTCTCACGATCAGTGTGGACATCTGGATGTCAGGAAGACGTATGACCGGGTTATGAGATATTTTTTTTGGCCGCGGTTGAAGAGGGACGTGTCGTTGTACTGCAAGTCCTGTCACACGTGTCAGTTGACAGACGTTTAGGCCAGTACCACTCAATCAAATACCAGCAATTGGGCAACCTTTTGAGCATTTGCTCATTGACTGTGTTGGTCCGTTACCTAAGGCTAAGTCAGGGGATAACTACTTGCTGACTGTGATGTGTCAGACCACACGATATGCATTTGCATATCCGTTGCGCAGTATTACTGCTAGGTCTATCATGTTCAAAGTCAAGGTGCTTTGGAGAGGTTTCACCAAACACCTAAATCAATGCTGCAATCTTTTTGTGTTCAGATGCAATGTGATTGGGAGGAGGCCTTGCCTTGAATGCTGTTGGCTGCACGTGAGGTGGTTCAGGAAAGCACCGGGATTAGTCCGAGTGACCTTGTTTTTGGTCATAAAGTCCTTGGCCCTTTGGCCCTAGTACACGATGGATGGACTGATGTTGACCCTCCTGATAATCTGATTGATTTTGTGAATGGGTTTAGGTACAGATTGTATATGGCTCAGAAGTTGGTGAAGGAGAAGCTATTGTGTGTACAGCATAAAATGAAAAAGCACTATGACCTACAGGCTGTGCATAGAGAATTTTTGCCTGGAGACCAGGTTCTGGCCTTGTTGCCGGTGGTTACATCTCCTTTTCAGGGAAAGTTTTCTGGGCCATATTCTGTTGTGGAGAAATTGTCTGCGCTAAATTACTTGAAATCAACTCCTGCACATAGATCGAAAACGCAGCTGTGTCATGTTAACTTAAGCCTTATTTTTCCCGAGACACTGTGTTGGATGTTGCAGTGGATCCATTTAAAGTTCGTCCTCAGTCTGCTGTCGTGCAGGCTCTGGTGGGGGGAGAATGTGATGACCCACCATCGTTGAAATGTCTGGATACTTCTCTGCAATATTTAGACCCCTTAAAACGTGCCCTGTTAGTCAATTTAACTGAAGAGTGTCTGTGTCTTTTTGGCGATACGCCTTCGCGAACCACTCTGGTTAAGCATGACATAGATATTGGTGATTCATTGCCAATCAGGCAGAGGTTTTACAGAGTACACCCCGACAAACGTAAGCTGCTAGACTCTGAGGTGAAGTATATGGTTGAAAATAAAATTGCTGAACCCTCCGATTCTAGTTGGGCTTCGCCTTGTATTTTAGTGCCAAAGCCTGATAACAGTCCAAGTTTCTGCACAGATTTTCGTATGGTGAATGCAGTGTCTAAGGCAGATTCTTTTCCGCTTCCTCGGATGGAGGATTGCGTGGATCAGGTGGGGGGTGCGAGCTTTGTGAACAAATTGGACCTGTTAAAAGGGTATTGGCAGGTGCCACTTACAGAGCGGGCTAAACAGATTGTAGCGTTCATTACACCAAGCGGGTTGTTCTCGTATAGTGTGACGCCTTTTGGGTTGAGGAACGCGCCAGCAACCTTCCAGCACATAATGAATCGGGTTGTTGGGGGTCGGGGAGGGTTGTGCTGTTTACCTTGATGATTTGGTTGTATATTATACCTGGGAGGAACATTTGTCCCATGTGACAGCGACGTTTACTCGGTTAGCAGAAGCTAATTTAACATAAATTTGGCTAAATGTGAGTTTGCTAAGGCCACTGTGGTTTATCTGGGGTGCATTGTTGGACAGGGCAGCGTTCGGCCTGTACGAGCCAAGGTTGAGGCGATTGATCAATTCTCACAGCCCAGGACCGAAAATGAACTCATGCGTTTCTTAGGTATGGTGGGCTATTATCGTTGTTTTTGCCCAAATTTTTCCACAGTGGTGACACCGCTAACAGACCTATTGAAAACTAGCCGCAAGTATATTTGGTCACCTCTCTGTCAGAGAGCTTTTGAGAGAGTAAAGGGATTAATCTCTAATGCTCCGGTCCTGGCCGCTCCTCAGTGGGACAGGGAGTTTCAGGTGGAGGTTGATGTCAGTTTGGTTGGTGATGCTGCAGGCTGTGTTTTGGCCCCGCCTGCTGGTCTTCACTATTTCTGTCCACACCACTGGCTTTTTGACAGTTTGAAGGATCCCATCCATCGGTGTGGCTGCTGACTCTCTCCTCAGCGGCATCCTCACTTATTTTGCACCTTTAAGTATATTTTGATCATTTGTTAGCCTTGGTTGTCGTTCTTTATGTTCAAGCCTGGTTTTGTTGGCATTAAATATTGCTTTGTATACCTTTAAGACAGTGTTGCCTCCCACCTTTGTGTCACAGCGTGAACTGCTGTAACAGCATCCAATCAAGAATATATTAAAAGATTGTTGGGAGCATGAACATATATGTAAATAGTTTTGGGTGTATTGGTAATGTGATAGCAAAACAGGTAGGATTGACACAGCTTCATTTTAGAAACACAGTCCCACTGTCAAGTATCCCTCCCTGGTTAATTGCAATGCCAGGGGTAGATTTTGAGACTACAAATCAACTGAAGAGAATAAAGAAACAGCATGAAGTGGGATATGTAGCTCAAAAATATTTAAATGACATACCGATTTTTTTTAAAAGACCCTGAAAGAGGTCGCTGTGGGGCAGCAGTATATATTCCTGGTAGGGAAGTACACATTAAGAAAACATGTACAGACCATCTGTCAGTGTATGCAGTGGCATTAATAGCCATAATATTGGCATTGCAGTATATAACAATTTATAAAGTGAGGAAGGCAGTGACAGCATCAGATAGCTGGGCAGCACCCACAAGTATGTTATTAATGAAATCTTGCAAGCAGTTGATTTTTAAAATACACAGTTTAATGTATAAAATCCATAAAATAGGACAGAATGTGAGTTTTGTCTGGGTTCCAGCTGGAATTGGAATTGAATTGAAGCTTTGAGAAGGTGGACATTTTAGCTAAGCAGTCTCTCAAATCGCAAAAAATAGATTTTACAGTTAAGTTGAGCAAAGCTGAGGGGAGAACGCTAGTTAATAAACATAAAGAAAAGGTGGCAAGAATATTGGGAATTTCAAGATACAGGTAGAGACCTGTTTGCAATACCGAAACAGGTTGGGGAGGGTAAAAGACTAGGATGAAACCGGAAGAAGAAACTATATTGACATGATTAGGGATTGGACATATTGGGTTAAACAGGACACTTAATAAGATAGGAAAACATAAAGATGGGAAATGTGAACAGTGTGAGATGTTTGAGACAGTACAACATGTATGATGGAATGCAAACAATATGAGGTGGAGAGGAGGAGACAGTTGAGAGAACAAGGGGTGTCTTTGATTTATAATACATGTAGGAAACTAAACCCCCAAGTTGATCTGGACTTAGAACATTTGGCTTCACCAAACCGTGGAGTCAGAGAGTCCGCCTCCTACCGTGAAATGCAAACATTCCCCCAGGGGGGTCTTCTCCCCTTTCTGTCCGAACAAAGGGACAGAAGAATTCCAGAACAGTTGTCTCCTGTTATCATCTCTCTGCTACCTTACAATCAAAAGGAAACAGCCAGTCAATGTTTACATGCTAAGTTTTCAAACTCTGGGCTCCGACCCCCTGCAGATGCTGCCACCTTTCGAACCCACACCAATGGTTACACAGGACGATGGAATAACCCCAGATCTCCCGCTCAAATGAGAACAAAGAAATCGTATTATGACTGAAAAGTTACAAATGAAAACATTATTGGAATGATTTCTACTGAAATTGAAATTGCAAATGTGTCTGCACTCATTTCATGTAATTTAATAACAACAGAATGCTATTTTAAAGTGTTTATCATTTAAAAGTGCTTAAAAATACCAGAAAACATCACAAAAGTTAGTTTGAGGTATCTACTGCAACCATATAGTTAAGAGGAGGCATAACATGATTTTTGACATTTATGTTTATGAGTAATTACAAGTAAAATTCATTAAACGGTTCGTAAAGTGTTTATAGGATATTTTCCAGTCATGTTTGGTATCAAACTCTTTCATTATAGATGATATTTCAAGATATGATGTTGAAAAGATGTTTTGAAATATGTGGAATTAATTATTAGGCATTCTTTTATGTTTAGGAACTTCCTCTGTTGTCTGTCATTCCACTCACATACCACACACCCCACACACCCAAAGGCAGCCAGCTGAGTTGCTGACAACTTTAGACCAATCAATGAAGTTCCCTCTTCAGGAGGCAACTCCCAAAGATAAGCTTTTAAAAGGAAGAACGCAGTTCCTAACTTCAGTTTTTGGACGCGGGCGTTCATGCTCACCCATGTTCCCATCTTTTCATTTATTTCATTTTATTTTTAGTTGAAACAGTTAGATTTTGGAGTCAACAGCTACTTGGTTCGGACGAATCCGGCACCTAGTGACGTGCGTAACAGCCGAAAGGAAGCCCGGCCCGCGACCCACTGTGGTTAGCCAAGAGCCATTATCTAAGCCAGCTGCGAACTTCATGTTTGTTCGTCTCCCCTTTGTCCATCCTCCTCTCTTTGTTATGAGCTCTCTTTATTTTATTCTTTGATTTTATGATCTTATTATTCGAATATGTATCCTGCATTTTTACTCAATATTTAGTAGATTAGCATCCTCCTAGATTAGTGATTTCACTTTATTACATATAATCCTCACTTATTAGCCTAGAAATGCATTTTATCATGATTTAATTATCCCATTTCAATTGATATTTTGACTGTGTTAATTGTTGACTTTTGAATAAAAGGTTAAACATAATCTTTGATTCCTCTGATTCATTAAAGCTGTGATGATGGTGTAGAATTCACTTTCCCCTGGTTTCACATTGATGAGTTTAGTCTAAAAACTTAGACATATTTCTCCTGTTAAAAGGAGTGGCCCCCCGCAAATTTGAAGTAATATTAATAATCATAATTAATATTCTTAGTTATATATCCCATTAATAATAACTCATCTCCTCCTACATACATATACTTAGAGTAGAAGATAAGTAAATAGCGAGAATACAAAAAAAGTGTCGCCAAGTTGGCCTGCGATTGGACTGGGTCTGTCACCACTGCTGGTTTCTACCGGTATTGCACAAGATACAAGTGTTAAAAAGTTACACATTGTATTCGCCAAATATGTTCCAAAAGTCACATGCACAGAGACAGCCAATAGAATGTCCCGGTTTGATGACACACATACAGATGTTAATACAAACAGACAGAATGGATTACACACAGACAACTTTGTTTACAAATCCTAATTCTACACACAGATTGAAACACACACAGATCAGGGTACAGACACAGATTACATTACACACAAACAACTTTGTTTAGAAATCTTCTACACACAGAGCATTTTTCTTTTTTTTTAACCTACCATGTGTTCATTGTTATAATTTCAAGGACACAATACATCAGCTGATCAGTTATGGTAAACTGACAAGATAAGACAGCTGCCATCCATGTGACCCTTGGTCGATTAATACATCACATAATACCACGAAAAAATTCACTCAACCAATTCTCCAATTGCTTTTCATACAAGAGCAAGAGCAGGGGTGACTTGCAGCGTCCCCTTTGGTGCCCTCGGCTGCTGAGGATGTGGTCGTCATCGTTGGGCGGGCTGCTACCGGTGCTGCTTCTATTCCGGTTTTCGTCTGCTGGGTGTGGGCCTTGGTTCCTCTGCTGGGGTCTCAGGTGGGGGGCTCTCTGGGCCCTCCCCTCGGGGGGTCGGGTGGGGGGTGGATGCTGGCGGGGGGCCTTGGGGTTGGGGTCCTCGGCTACTTGGGGTTTCTTGGGTGTGTATGTGGGGGCGGTGGCTGCCTCTTGGCCTGGGATCTTGGGGGTATCTGGGGGGCTGCTCGGCCGCGGTATTACCACTCACTCCTTCACCCTGACCACAGCCACCACCATTATACCCAAGCTTCACGCTTTACACAACACAATAACTACATCTTCACATCTCACTCCCACTTTAAAATAAACTCTTCCTCACCCTTTCCATTTCCTACCTTGAGTGTCTCCTCCCTGTTCCCTACCCCCTCACCCAGGTATAACACCACCCTCTCTTTTTTTATCCTCCTAAAATAAAGTGTTTCTTATCTTTCCTTACTGGTGATGGTCACAATTATGCAAAAAAATTAATTCATTTATGTATTTCCAACAAAAAAAACACGTATTGTAGTCTTAAAGAGATTACACTTCTTGTAGTGTTGATCTCCGACAGCATGTGCAGTCAAAGTGGAAGAAAAAAAAAGATAGCCAAAGGTTGTTATTTTGAGAAGAGTCATATTTATGATTAAAAGTTATGATTGTACTTATTATAAAGTTTAGAATTATCTGGCTCGTCTTCCTTTGTTTCTGTCCACAGCATAACCTTATATATAGTTCTTAAAAATGTGTTTACAGCTAATTTCACTGATTAATTATTTTTACACATCATCCCGCATGTGCATTATATATAGTATAAATGTGTACCGTAATTTTCAGACTAAAAGCCCCTACTTTTTCTCGCACTTTGAACCCTGCGGCTTAAACAGTGATGTGGCTAATTTGTGGATTTTTCCCGGTTTCATAAGCTTCATGCCGCCAAATTGTTAACATTAAATTGTTCTTGCTCACGAGAGAGAGAGAGAGAGGGCCCGCTGCAGCAGCAACGGGGATTAATTAAAAGTCAGCCCGTTTGTAATAGAAGGATAAACAGCATTAAGTTGTTAAATCGCCGGTCTAGGTGTGTTCAGCATTGATCGGGTGCTCTGGACACTGAGGCTGATAGAGATGCTCTGGTAAGAAGAGCGGGCAAACGGAGCTGAGATCAGAACAGCCTGGATACAGGCTGTATCGATCTCCGCTCCGTCTACAGTAAAAGTCAGCCACTTTGTAATAGTAGCATAACAGCATGAAATTGCCAAATCACCACGTTGGATTTGTTCAGAAGCGATTACGTCCGTATTCGGACTCAGAGTGTAACCTGTGATCTAGGCCTGTAGCGACGCGTCGACGACGTCAAGTACTAAAATCGTCGACATCAAAATTGGAAGTCGACGCGTCATCACTCATACTCACCACACGCACGTGAGTGACCAAAACAAACCAGCATTGAGGACGAAACTCCGTCTCCAACCACCTCAGCAGCCTGCCCTCCCAAGCTCTACATGTCACCAAAACACAACCCTACATCAAAGGTGTGGGAATACTTTAAACGCAGCCATAAGCGTCAAGGTATAGTTATTTGCTGCCTTTGCACAATGGAGCTGGCGTGTCACACCAGCACAACTTTCATGTGGGAGCATTTGAAGCGGAGGGATCCCATTGTTACTCGTGATGCCGGAGAACAGAAGTAAGTAACATTACTATCGCCAACGTTTGCTAAATTAATTTCACGTTTATGTAACGTTAGTAATGTATTGTCAAATAAAAATACCACCAGCATTGCTGTGTGGCAATAAATACTGTCTATGTATTGTGCAATGTGAGCTTGAGCTCTGTGCACTTTGGTGGTGCTAGCTAACTGT
Organism: Gouania willdenowi; assembly: GCF_900634775.1. Lineage (NCBI taxonomy): Eukaryota > Metazoa > Chordata > Actinopteri > Blenniiformes > Gobiesocidae > Gouania > Gouania willdenowi. Next base: position 30,482,840 of record NC_041049.1, on the reverse strand, counting down.
GTTTGTGTTTGGTTACTGGTAGTAGCTGGTGGCTAAACAGCTGTCTTTAGCTAACGTTAGCTAGAAATAGCATATAATGCTGGCATGAATGATTCATGATTTGCGTTAGCTCAATCATGCTGTGGTCGTTTCCGAGTGAAACACAATATTAGACTGAAGTTTGCCAGCTTAGTATCATGATTCACTACACGAAAGTTAGTTCGCCAATGAATGTCAAATAACGGAGCCAAGACAATGTCCCAGGGCTGCACATGAGAAGGGCCGCAGTACTCATGAATGAATGTGTTTTTATGAGCACTGAAAATATTTTATAGTGCAGATAAATTCCTCTAGATAAATATAAATACATTAGTAGCACCAAGTTATACTGTTGCTACCGTGAGAACTAGAAAATGACGTGCACCCCTGGCAATTTCCAGGTTATCAAAAAATGGAAAAACAGCAGCGAGGTGATGATAAATGCATTGTTGGACGTAACATTACTTTTAAAAATTAGCCACGTCAGCATTCAAATAAGTTAATCATGGCATAGCACAGCAATTAGATTAAGAGTAAATTTAAAATACCCCACATTCATAGCTGTTGTTCTGATATGCATTGCTTTTTTGTTTACCAGGGCAAAGCAAACAACCTTGCTGTCTTGAGAAAGAAACAATGCACTCCACAGAAGGCAGCAGAGCTGAACAAAAGGATCTGGAGAGTAAGCAATAATTATTAGCTCAATGTTGCTTGCGTTGAGTGTCCTTTAGGAGGAAATGGCTAACAATGTAAAAAAAAAAAACCCACCACTCATTTTGATAAAAGCAGATGAGAAAATAGGGTCCAGGGTGTAAAATTCCAAACTTCCCCTTCAGTTAACTTGACTTTTTTTCTTTGTGTTCTTGTTTGATTTGTCAAATAATTAAAGCTGCTTACACTGTAAGCAACATAAGGCTCTATGAAACGTGCAATGTTATTTATACTAAATTTCTTGATCTTACTGGTGATCGTCAAAGACATGAGGCCTTTGTCTCTTGTTGAGGGTGACGCATTCATTGATAGGGATGAAAATGCCTGCCCAGGCTTCAAACGTCCATCCAGGTGGTGGTTCACAAACCAGTTGGAAAAGACATATCAAGATACTCTTGAAGATCTAAAGAACAACATAAAGAAGAGGTCCTCAAAAATCACACTCACCACCAAGCATTGCTACAGAGGCCTACCTCAAAGTGACCTGCCACTACATCAACGACAACTGGGAGATGGTCTCATTGGTCCTGTGTACAAAGCCCCTCGATGACCAACACAGAGCAGAACACATTGCTCTCTGGATTTAAGAGGTCGCTGAGAAGTTTGATTTCTCTCTCCGTAATAATGTCCATGACAACGCAGCCAATGTGGTGAAAGCCATACAGATCCTTGAGGAGAGGCATGGTGTTGCCTCACTTTGGTGTGATGGTCATACAACACAGTTGATAGTCAACCATGATCTGAAAGATCCCCAGATCAGCAGGTCACTTGGGGCAGCAAAGGAGCTTGTCAGTTACTTCCACAGTAGCGATGTCGCCCTCCTTAAAGTTAAGGCCAAAAAAGAACAGATGGGCACACCTCAACACAAATTACCCCGGATGTAACTGTGATGGAATAGTTCCTACTACGTATATGATTACACGCCTCCTTGAGCAACGGTGGCTTGAAACTGCAACTCTCTCAGACCCAGAGGCCACCAAGGCATCAAAGCTTTACCTGAATATGACAGCTGACCAGTGGAGCCTCCTGGAGGAACTACAGCAAGCACTTGAGCCATTCGAGCAAGCCACCGTCTTCCTGAGTGGAGAGGCATACGTCACAGGATCTGTCTTGCCTCCGCTAGTGAAAGGCCTACAGAAGTCCACAGAGACAACCTTTGAGTCTGCTTCCATTGCCACCTTCGAAACAACAGCCACAGCATAGATTGCTTCAAGTTCAGTTTAATTATTCAGTCCTTTAAATCTCTTGTATTGAACTAACCAAATCCATTTCAAATTAAGCTTTCCCAGTTTGCATCTTTCAATGTTTTCCCATTGGTGTTATATAATGTAGAGCTATTGATTCTACTGGTCTTTCTCTCCAAGCACTTAGAATTTTTCAGATGGAAGAATGAGACTTTATACAATGAAAATGGGAACAATGTGAGCATTCTCGCCGCAGCCCTTGATTGAAGATTCCGAAAATTCAAGTTCCTGTCCAATGAATGTAAAAATCAAACTTCAGAGCCTTGCACTTGAAACTAGACCAGTTTGAGTGAGGGAAGAGCCTAAAGATGATGTCCCCCACCAGCGAGATGACTCCAGGTAGAAGCCAAAGTCTGTCCTGGACACGCTGCTTGGCTCAGATGATGATGAGGAGCTGGAAGATGAAGACCCAGGCCGAGACCAGAGGGAAGACACTGTCAGGAATGAGGTGCTTGTATACTTCGGGGAGAAACCATTCCAAAAAACAGAAACCCACTCCGGTGGTGGAAAGAAAATGAAACGAGGTTCCCCGCCTTGGCTGTTATGGCAAAATCCTATCTGGGTGCCCCTGCTACATCCACACCTTCTGAACGTTTGTTCTCAGCAGCAGAGACCATCTTGAGCAAATAAAAAAAAAAAAAAAGCTAGCCTCACAAAAGAGCATGGGGCCATATTCCTCCACAGTAATTCAGAGTAGGTAATGTAGAGGAGGAGTAAAGTGTGGTGATGAGGGAGGAAAAAAGTAGACAGTGCTATATTGCACACACTGACAGAATAGCAGTTTAATCAGTGTGATTTTGCCTTAAGATTTATTTTGGGACTATAAAATTGTTAAACAGACTCAGGAATGTGTTTTGGCACTGCGTTTTTTAATCTTTTATACAGGAGAGATTTATGTTCGGGCTGTAAAACGGAGTGCTCTTCCTTAGAAACTGTAAAACAGGATTTTTTTGTGTTAAACTTTCAAGAATGTCCATACAGCGTTATTGGTACTGTAAAAGAGGAAACACTGACAGGCCTTCCATTTTGTATAACACTGCTTTTATTTTGTGTTAAGCAGAAGATGTTAGGCGTTTGGAAAACGCTGTATATAATTTGAGATTTTTTGGTATTTGAGATTTTGTGGTTTTTCGTGCAACAGGTAAAAAATCATTAGATTAATTGTCAAATTAGTCGTTAGAATAGTCGACAAATCGATAAAATAATCGCCTGAATAATCATTTTAAAAATAATCGTTTACCCCCAGCCCTACTACGATCGCTCTGCGATAGTTCACGGTAAGAAGAGAGGACAAAGTGGTGCATAAGTCTGGTTCCAGTAAAAAGTGACCATAAAAAGCTTTAAATGGACTGATATGTAGACGTGGAACAGTGAGGAGGTGACTTCATGTAGTAAAGGAAACCTATCAGTTGAAACACAGACGTTTCCCGGCAACCCAACATGAGTACAGGAGCCCGCCTACCTGCCCGTTCGGTTTGCCGAGTTGTCTGAAGGGCACCCTCATCATCCAAAAGACTGCAGCCTTTGTTAGGCTGCGGTATTTGTGTGGATTTTTCTTAGAAATTTGCTAAATTATTGTAATGCGGCCAATAAAACAGTGTGCTTTATAGCCCGGAAATTACGGGAGAATTAACTAACAGTTCGAAAAACAATTTAATTAAATACAAACCAAACGACACGCAAACAGAAAAATAAAGGTAGAAATAGTGAAATTAAATGTTATAAAAGTGCTGATGTGCAGCAGAGGGTCTCTTTCTGCAGAGACATAATGAGCTGCTACATATACATATATATATATATGTCGAGGATGAAACCCATGTCTGCAACTGTCCTAAAAAAAAAAAAAATCTGTAAATACATGTTTATGTACTTTACTTTATTCTTATTCATTATTTTTTTACTTATACATAAGCATTCAACACATTATCATTTATTTGTGCACCTTGTTATTCAGTTTATCTTACATCCTTGTTTTCTGCACGGGTGTGTAAAATTATTATTATTAGAGTTGTTTTTGTTTATTAGGGGGCCAAACCCACAGGGCCTGGGGACTGTGTTATGTGCATATGCGGTTCCCAGGACCAGCGGTGCTGGGAAACCTATTGTTTTTGTTCTGATTTTTATTATTATTACTAGTACAGTGCCTGTCAGAAGTATGTATTGATGTGGGAGACTAGTAGTGTTGTCAATTTTGTCAAAGTGTTTGAAGGTTGGATGTACAAAGAGGAGGGGATTGGCGATATGGACTAAAAAAATTATCCCAATAATTTCTGGTATTTATCACAATAAATGAAAAACTTTAAATAAAACAATTCCCAACTTATGCATATTTTATTTCCTCTCCCACCTTCATAAACTTTGGGAGTATCGACAAACCTTTGCATATCCTGTTGGTTTGCGTTTTTCCAAGGACTTTTGTTCACACATGCTGAGTGTGAGCTGGTGAGCTAATTATTTAAGTTGATCTGTTTTTGATTGCATTTGAATTTTGTTTTCTGGTACTGTTTTTCCCACATCATTATCACCCAACTAATATATATATATATATATATATATATATATAGTAAACACATATATATATATATATGTGTTTACTTATAACAATACAAACATAACATACTTCTGGTCTCTTGTTTTCAGTTGCATCTTGGGCTCCTAAAACGAACAATCTTCTGTTGCCGCTGGTCACTGTAGCCGCAGTCAGTGCATCTAGTCCATAACTAACTTTTCAAACTATGTTCGTGAATAAATTCCTATCTGGATTAAATCTGCAGAGAGCCGTCAACAATTACTGCTCTAAACAGACCAAAAGCTTTTAGAAAAATTAGAAACTGAATGCTGGATTGTAAGAGCTGCAGTGAGAGGTTCTGAGTGGAATTACCACACCAATGGAAATCAGCATGACCAGGTTTCCTTAAGATTGTTCTTGCAGTTGGCCAAATATTCACTAAGCAGCTTGTTAAATCTGGTTCAGCATGCTACCTAATCCAACAGTCTTTTCCTCAAGCACAAACTGTGTGATTATTTTCTCCACAGTGGCTACCATACAATGTGCAAAGTGCTAATCGGTACATTACTCAACACCTTGCATTTTCTTCAACATGTCTTAACATCATGGATCAACACATCTCTAGTAACAGATTATGTGTCACAGGCTTTTAAGACAGCTGCAATTAAACCTCTCCTTAAAAAGCCTACTCTTGGTCCAAGAAATTTGTCCAACTATAGGCCAATATTCATCCTTCCTTTTATTTCAAAAATTCTTGAAAAACTCATAATTGCAGGTCAATTATGTGATCATCAATATAGGAACAATTTATACAAGAGCTTTCAGTCTGGCTTTAGAGCCCATCACAGAGACTGCCTTAGTAAAAGTAAGATCATATTTCTCAAGTATTGGCTTCCTGTAAAATCGAGAGTAGAACTTAAAATCCTACTGTGAGCATAAAAATCTCCACATGATCAAGCTCCTGTATATTTTAAAGACCTGTTAGTGCCCTATTTTCTGCTCTCTGTCCACTAACCCCAACCAGTCGAAGCAGATGGCTGCCATCTTTGAGAGTGGTTCTGCTGGAGATTTCTTCTGGTTAAAAGCAAGTTTTATTTAAAATCTAAAATTTATGTAAAATCTTTTAAAGGGATCCTCCACCGCCATCTTTAATTGCAAGTGATTGATGATATCACACGACCCCGCTGCCTGTAAACAACCCATTGTTTACTATGGGAGTGAAGCATTCAGCCTGCTTTATAGAGAAGAGCTCTCCTAAAGGAATAAATCACAGACTGTTGAAGAACTGCAACCCAAAAAGACTTCTATCCTTAGGGCTGGTTTTTCCGTGATTACTCGCCAACTTCAGCCACCAGAGCGTCAGCCGCGCACTGTTTAAGGGTAAAGGTCCTTTTAGGAGGCAAGTCAAATGTATTTCTTTCACACAATTTAAATGTGCTTTCCACTTATTTACAAAACGAGATTTTAAATATATGTTAACTATGGCTGAACAAGATTCCCTAAACACAAAGGTGCAATTAAAAAAATAATAATTCTGGCCATGTGACTTGCAAAGCAGGCGGGTGGAGATGTAAAAACTGATTTAACTTGTTGCACAATGGCTTGACACTCAACAGAAGCCGACACTGCAAAAAGTTTAGTACTAAGGAGGAGCAACCGAGGGCAACAACGGCCTCGCTGTGGGTGTTCGTGGGGGATGCGCCGGCATCCGCGGGGGCACATGGTCCACAGCCCGAAACTGAAACCTTTTCTTGCGCCACCGGGTGCGGCGGTCTCGTGCTGGCCATCGCCCTGGTCGATGCCGCCGAGAACTTTTTGTGTTTATTTGGATCTTTGATTTACCCAAAAAATTTGCTATTTGTTTAAGCACATATCGTTTTAGATTCTGTTTAGCAGAATGTTATGTTGTCATGGTGAATGCTTACAGGACTACAAATCAAAGTATTTGTTTACAACTGTAAACTTTAATTAATTATTTTCCATTTTAACATAAGCCTATCCTATAAGAAATAACAATTTATGTATAATACATCTGATGTTTATTATAACACATTGATTTATTGATTATGTTTTTTGAAAAAAACATAAGACCCTGAAAAAATTATCGCAAATTAAATCGCAATCACAATATTGAGGAAAAAAAAAAATGGCAATTAGATTTTCCAAAATTGTTCAGCCCCAGTGTTAACTCTCATTCCATCATTATGCTCTGTAGTCGTTTTGTTATAGTTTTCTCAGCAAAATGTTGTAGCTGAAAAAAAGAGGTACTTGGATTCAGAAACATGAGAACAGGGGCACTTGAGCCAAACAAGTTTGAGAAGCACTGATTTAGAGCAACCAAAAGCAGCACAAGTTGTCATTTTGACCGAAAAACCTGGCTAAATTATCTAAAAAGCAGGCTGAATGCTTCACTCCAATAGAAACCAATGGGCTGTTTACAGGCAGTGAGGCCGTGTGATGTCAATCACTTGATTTCAAGATGGCGGAACACAAGCTTTAAAACTGTAAGGTAGTCCCATTTTTAAAGGCAATTAAATGAACATAGTGCATAATAACGTGTATTGTTAGGCATAGATCTAATAAGTACATGCCAAAGATTTTAAACTAAACTTGTAAAAACTGTGGGGGATCACTTTAAGGCAAAACACACAACCTGCAGCTTCTCTGACAGTGACACTAAAGATAACATGAATGTGCATACAAGTAAACGTGTGCAAGCAGATAAACACAAGCCAGCTGTAACCTGAAAACTGATCTTTTATGAGAATATTATAGCAGAAAAAATACATGAAAAATATATGAGCAAAGTATTAATTGATTTAGAAACAGCTTATGGTAGAAAAATGGAAATTCAATTCACGGGCAACAACTCTGGTGGACATTTCTGTAGTCAGCATGCCAATTGCAAACTCCCTCAGAACTTGTGACGTCTGTGGCATTGTTCCGTGTGATTAAAATGAACATTTTTAGAGTGGCTTTTTATTATGGCCAGCCGAACCCGGGGTTTCCACTGGATACGTCTCCGCTGTGCCACGGCACCGATCCGGTTTTTCCCCGCTGTCCGGTAATCCCCATCGGTTGCGTTTTGAGTGCGCCGTGGTGCACTCCGGTTGAACGACTGTGACGTTACGAGACAGAGCAGCTCTCACAATATTTATATAATCGCGCGAGAACGCAGTTAAATGTGTTATAAACACAACAATAAACAGGTCAGTGTTCCTAACGAAGGAGAACAAGAAGGTTGGACTCTGGTTTTGTCATAGCCACATTATTTAGCAACAGCCAACAGAGAAGAGATAAAACTGCACCAGCAAAACATGAACTAAATCAAAGTTGCTGCAGTTTACAGTGCAGAATTTGTTTTTACACATTATGACATTTTGGTGATGTGTTTACTTGAAATATAATCTGAAGTGTTGGAGTACGTGCTTAATTTCCTGAATGGCTTCATTTGCTCTGTACTGATTGATGCGTCGTGCTCCAGTGTCCGCCAGAAATAAAAGCCCTGCGTATATCTGGCGGAGGGCACCGGATTACCGGATCTGGGAAGGAGCAGACACGCACCACAGCAGACCCGGTGGAAATTAACACAAAATAAAGTGGAAACCTATCAGCTCCGGTGACACGGCGGTGACGTAACGCAGCGGCGCCGCATCCAATGGAAAGTGGGGGTATGGCACAGCTGTGCAATAATCATGCTGTGTAATCAGTATCTTGATTGGCCACACCTGTGAGGTGAGATGGATTATCTTGCAAAGCAGAAGTGCTCACTAACACAGATTAAGACAGATTTGTGAACAATATTTGTGAATATAGAAAATGTTTTAGATCTTTGAGTTCAGCTCATGGAAAATGGGAGCAAAAACCAAAGTATGCGTTTATATTTTTGTTCAGCGTATGAAGAGAGCAAGTAATGAGCATCAGCAGGTGGTGTTACAGAACCAACTGGAAGTGCTGAACATAATAATTTATACATTTATCAAACTGATCCAGAATCAGTATAATGATTCGGATCATCCTCAAGATCTAACAAAAAAAATCTGTCAATTATTGTTGAAGCAGTGGTTCCCTAACTTTTCACAGTCCAGTACCCCTGCAGACATTTAACCTGAAGCCATGTACCCCCTACATCTGCATACTTAAACATTAATGTAATGTCCTACACAATGTAGCCCTGCAGTGAAAACTGTATCTCATTTATACCCATTTTGTTGATATTTAATTACAAAAAGGAATAATCTGTGTAACACACAATAAAACATCTTATTCAGAATGATCAATTTATTTAAATAATTAACTAGCCTGGGAAGGTTTCATGAAGTTGTGCGACAAATTTTGCGCAAACACTGTGGCCGAGTATCTCTATGCGCACTTATACAGTAAATGTGAACCCATTATTACTCTCGTCATATCTGCATTTTTGATGACATTGTTTCTCTGACTGAGGCAGCATGAGGGGTATTTGCATCTTACTACTCGCTGCCGTCCATGGCCTTGCTAGTAGCTCAGCTATTCACAAGTGTACTGCTGCTAGTATCTAGGACTGCCATACACCTTGAATATTGTGTGTTGCTGTCACTGGCAGGTGATGTTTCAACTTAGGGCTGACTGGTAGCAGTCAATGTGAAAGGACATTTTATTTAGTATGTTAAGGTTTCATTTATTCAAACAACTGTTCCTTAGGAAATGCGCTTTGATCTCCTGATGCGTAAGTCAAGGAAACTTCAAAGTAGACATTTATGGGATAAAACCAGTAGGAATTGAATTTGAATTGATGGTTTGAATGATTGCTTTTAAAATCTGAATTGTCTAATTTGAAATTTAATCTATTGGTTTGAATGTGCATCATGATGAAACTGAAACTACGTTTCATTTAGAAGTAAGTAAACTTTATTTGTAGTGTTTTTCACAGAGAGAGCCACAAAGTGCTTCACTGTAATAAAACAAATAGGAAAGCATCATAAAAAAAAAGGAACAAATAGACAGTCAAAGGCAGCGTGAGTCAGTTGGACAAGAATGCTTTTGCAAACAAATGTGTTTCAGGCACTTTTTAAAGATATCCACGGAGTCCAGAGAGCGCAGGTCGAGTGGGAGTTCATTTCAAAGTCGGCGCACGGCAGCTTTGAATTAAAGCAGCTTTGATTAAAGCAGGTATGTAGAACCACCAACAAGTTCTGCCTCGACAACCTCAAGCTCCGAGAGGTGAGCAATGTAAGAGGGAGCATGACCATGTAGAGCTTGAACGGTTAGAACCAAGATTTTAAATTCTCCATCTGTTTGCCATGTCTCAGTAAGAAACAAAGTCCAGTTTTTCTCAGGTAAACAACTCGTTGAGCTAGAAAGATTTATTAGCTATGGAGAGAGCATTCAGGAGGTCAATCCGACTCGAGGGAAATGACTGCATTTGTGTCAGCTGAGCACAGTGGGATCGGCCTGAGCCATCTTCCGTGGTCACGTGACTCCCAGCTGCACCGGCATGTTGGCCTGTTCGTCAATATAAACACGGAGCTCCAGGATGATACCGATGGTCTGGCGGCTCGGATACAGGACCACGGTGCTGGGCTGTCAGGGAGCAGCGGTGGGAACATGTTTCCAAAACATATCCCACTGGAGAGGGACCGGACGCAGCCATCTGTAGGTCCTGCTCAAACGAGAGAAGCCACTATCAGTCCATGCGGCACGCTTCATCTTCACCTGGACACCGGAACCAGGTATTCTGAGGAGGAGGGCGCGCACATAATTGGTCGTGGAAATGCGTTCTTGTAGCTACACCAGTCCTGAAACAGATGCTCCATTTAATCCTTTATATTAAATAGAGAGTCACAATCGGCGAGCACTAAGACTGGCACGACCACATAACTCATGACAAAAAATACAAATAGCCAGCAGCGTAGCCGCAGTCGAGCAGCAACGCGCATACACAGGTGCCATTTTAGAATCGATGGCGATTCCAAGATGGCCATCGATGCCATCTCAGGGGGAAGAAGCACATTACACATCCAACTCATGAATGTAATCATCAAGCTCCTTGGCCATCCATTGTGGTAAGGCTCTCCAGTATTGCCTTGGACAGTTCACGGTCCTCCCTGCCTTCCAGTCCGAACATCTCCTCGGACCTTTCCATGTACTGCAGGATTTAGCCAATCGAGTACCGCTTCCTCTTACCTAAACAAAAAGTGTATGAAAAATGAGTTAGTACCTGTACTGTCCTCTGTTCATTACCAGTTAAGTTCATGCAAATTTCAGGATGAGTTAAAATACAGCATTGTTCTTTTTGTTTACATTGTCTAAGTATCAATAGCAGCAGCGTATAATTCAATTGATGAGCTGGTGGAGGGGCTGGGAAGGGGCGTGCTGCATGACGGTCCTAGAGATGCTGCCCATGGCACAGAACAATCCATGTTCACAGACGAGTCTAAAATTAATATAGAACGTAGTTTACCATATAGTTCAGGCATCATTGTTCAACTGGCAAGCAAAAACAGTTTGAGTCATTTTAGCTGACGTCACATTTACAACTTGATGAGGGAATGTAGTAACAATGTTTTCAGAGCTGGCGAGCAACACATTGAAATAAAACTTACCGGGTTCTGTTGCAGTTGCCTCTAGCGTGGAAACGTGAGGAGAGCACATTGCCCCGGTCGACATCTTGGCCGGGCGGTCTCCGAGCACGGTGTTCAGCATCTCAAAATGTGGGCTCACCACCCTTCCTCTGCACTCCAGCTCCTGCTTCTGGTCTCTGAAGTCCTCCCTCAGCTTATTAATTAGCTGATGCACCGTACGGGTGAACCGGGCGGCCGGCATCTCCCGCTGCAGCCGCTCGAATACGAGCTTGGTCTGGGTGGCAGAATTCAGTTTGTCCTCCACCTACTCATTGCACCAAAGTGCCACGAAGCATCGAGTCTCCTCCTCACTCCACTGCTGCTTGACAACTTTATTTTCCATTTGCTTGTATTATCGTTTATATTAGATTTTTCATTATGAACTTGAGTCAAGTCAAAAGAAAATGGCTTCAATGTTTCTTGCAAGACACTTATAACAACCCCGCCTTCCGCCATCCTTCCTCCCACCCACTTTGGAGTTGTGCCCTGGTGCAGCAGCTAGTTGGGGTCAGCTAAGCTCCAGTTTTTAGCTGCGAGAGCTGGAGCTCTGTTGGTGGATACAAAAAGAATCGTAGCTAAAACACCTGCTAGCTCCAAGTTAGCTCCAGCTCCTGCCCGATAGAAAAGCCCTATTAGTGACATTAACCCCTAACTGTTCCCTGAGTGCTATACTGCTACTCAGGAATGAGTTAAAGGCAGAAAAGAAAACGTGTGTGTGTGTACGTACCAGTGCATGTGACAATAAAGGTGATCTATCACCTCTGTGTGAGTGTAGTATATAAAATGACCATGAAAATTTGATGACCTTTCTTTTTTTAAAGAACACTGATTGTAGGGTTTTCTCTGCTGTTCAGAGTCTGCCTCTGTGTTTCCTGAAGACAGCGACAACCCATCCACACCTTTCTATTAAGCCAGGGTCATAAAATTGGTGGCGCCAAGCTATTTTCTCCACCTTCAAAGTGCAGTACCTTCAGATTTGGGTGACAGGAGCTCTTCACAGCAGAAGAGGCAGGATTGTTGTTTGGAGCCCAGCTCCCTGTGACAGTACTGTCCATTTTCTTCTTGACCTCAAAGAATTTCGTCTGTCCCTTGACCCTACACCTGTAAGGAAGAGCTCACATTTAGCCATCAGCACCAGACAACAGACAACTTAAAGCCACGTCTATTTGGATTTCCAAGCAAACGATAAACACCACAGCAGCCTCAAGGTTGAACAAGCATCACAAAAAATTTACTTGGGCTTCAGAAGAAGTAATCAGCATCATTGTGGAGGTTTCTTTCTGTACCCTCATGATCCAAAAACATGAAAGTCAGGTTACAGAGTAGACATAAGTGAAAAATTATTTGTTAAGACTCATTAACCTATACTGACATTTTTATATACAAAAATATTTACATATAGAAAGGCATTCAGTTTGCTTCTTTTCTCTGACCGTAAGGTGTCTATCACCCATGAAAACCATTACTAAAACCATTATTAAATGTAGTATGGGAAACAAGACAAGGTATTCTTGGACAGGGTCAGTATTACCCACATGTAGCATTAGTGCTGTCCTGCTCATGCTCTGAGAAGACTGACAACACCCTAAGGTAGGGCTGCTCGATTACAGAAAAAATTATAAAGATTAATTTAGTCATGATTGAAACCACAATTATTCAAATGATTAATTGTCAAGTTATTTATTTTTTGTACAAAAAAAACAAAAAATATTCTTTAAACATAAAAAAAAAATCCTTCAAACACTAAAATCAAGTATGTTCACTTTTGCACAAAACATAACACTGATGTGTCTGCTCTAGGTCTTCATCAAACCCAAAATGTTCCCATGAGAGAATTTGACTTGCTACTTGTTTACCAAGCATTTTTGCTGCATTTCTCCTGCCATATGTCAAGACCACGAACAACAACTTTCCTTTGTGTTGGCCTGCAGGCTCGCTTTGGCTTTGAGAGGGGCGGGGCGGAGGGGAGGAGCTTGCAAGTGCATGGATTAAACAACTCAGTATTAATAACATGTGTGCCAAGCTTTATTTGTAGATGTCCGAAAAAAGTGGGTTTGTTTTATTTAGCGAATAAAAATTGTGCAAAAAATAAATATATATATATTTTTTTTAATAATTTTTTGTAATAATTGTTATTTTTGTAATCATTAGGTATAATAATCGAACTCGTAATCAAATTTTGATTAATTGAGTAGCCCTACCCTAAGGAATAGATGAAAACGCCTCACCGACAGACCACAGGTGAACAAAGACGAGATGAAGATGGATCTGAGGGCAGTGGAAAATGATCGGATCATATATATGTACTGTATATATATTTACATACATACACAGAACATCATCTCAGGCAGAGGAGATGCTTTCCCAAAAAAAAAGAAATAAAAAGCCCACAAATATGAAGGGAGATATGTGAAGTTGTAAAATGTGGTGTAAAAAGAATCCACACGTGAAATAAATTTAATGTCACAAATGATGGGAAAAAAATTTAGAGACTGATATTTACAGTGGTATGCAAAAGTTTGGGCACCCTTGTAAATGTTCATGATTTTCCTTAATAAATAATTGGTTGTTTGGATAACAAATTCCAGTTAAATTTATCATATAGGAGACAAACAGTGATATTTGAGAAGTGAAATAAAGTGTATTCGATTTACAGAAAGTGTGCTAGAATTATTTAAACAGAATTAGGCATGTGCATAAGTTTAGGCACCCTTGCATCTTATTGATTTTAATACTCTTAGCACTAATTATTGGAACTCAAAATTGTTTTGGTAACCTCAGTGATCCTTGATCTTAAGGTCTGGATTCTGGTGGGAGGTATTTTGGACCATTCTTCTCTGCAGATCATCTCTAGTTCAGTCAGGTTTGATGGTTTCCGAGCATGGACCGCCCGTTTTAAAGCACACCATACATTTTCAATAATATTCAGGTCTGGGGACTGAGACGGCCATTCCAGGATGTTGTACTTGTTCCTCTGCATGAATGCCTTAGTAGATTTTGAGCAGTGTTTAGGATCATTGTCTTGTTGAAAGATCCAGCCCCGGCGCAACTTCAACTTTGTCACTGATTCCTGGACATTGTTCTCCAGAATCTGCTGATATTGAAAGGAATCCATGCGCCCCTCAACTTTAACAAGATTCCCAGTGCCTGCACTGGACACACAGCCCCACAGCATGATGGAACCACCACCAAACTTTACTGTAGGTAGCAAGTGCTTTTCTTGGAATGCTGTGTTCTTTTTCCGCCATGCATAACGCCCCTGGTTATGCCCAAATAACTCTATTTTAGTTTCATCAGTCCACAGCACCTTGTTCCAAAATGAAGCTGGCTTGTCCAAATGTGCTTTAGCATACCTCAAGCGACCCCATTTGTGGCGTGTGCAGAGAAAAGGCTTTTTCCGCATTACTCTTCCATACAGCATCTCCTTGTGTAAAGTGCGCTGAATAGTGGAACGATGCACAGTGACACCATCTGCAGCAAGCTGATGTTGTAGGTCTTTGGAGCTGGTCTGCGGGTTGACTGTGACTGTTCTCACCATCCTGCGCCGCTGCCTTTCGGAGATCTTTCTTGGTCTTCCACTTCGGGCCTTAACTAGAACTGTGCCTGTGGTCTTCCAATTCCTCACAATGTTCCTCACAGTTGAAACTGAAAGCTTAAATCGCTGGGATAGCTTTTTGTATCCCTCCCCTAAACCATGATGTTGAATTATCTTTGTTTTCAGGTCATTTGAGAGGTGTTTTGAGGCTCCCATGTTGCCACTAATCAGAGAAGATGCAAAGAGGAAACACCTAGAATTTTCCTACTTAAATACCCTGACTCATGATTGGATTCACCTGTGTATGGAGATCAAGGATCACTGAGGTTACCAAAACAATTTTGAGTTCCAATAATTAGTGCTAAGAGTATTAAAATCAATAAGATGCAAGGGTGCCTAAACTTATGCACATGCCTAATTCTGTTTAAATAAATCTAGCACACTTTCTGTAAATCGAATAAACTTTATTTCACTTCTCAAATATCACTGTGTTTGTCTCCTATATGATAAATTTAACTGGAATTTGTTATCCAAACAACCAATTATTTATTAAGGAAAATCATGAACATTTACAAGGGTGCCCAAACTTTTGCATACCACTGTACATAAAATTACAGCTGCAAACTTGTAATCCAACATTTATTCACGTTTTTTTAATTACTTGCATAAATGGTCGTTTACAACCACAACTCTCCGGTTACAACTTATCGAATCTGCCGCTACAGATGCACAAACTACTTTCTAGTGTGAATCTGCGCTGCTTGAATTTTGCAACACATTTTGCAAGACGTCTGTAGCAAAACTGATTCGTGCTCATAGAAATGGCCCCTACTCTCCCCTCCCCCCATGTATGGGATTGACCAATCAGAAACGAGGATTTGGAGACAGAGGGCTGTGTCTGTTTAGTGCAGCAGCCGGTGATATGACTGAAAGTCTTTTTTCTTCACTGTAAAGACAAGATGCTGTAATTTGCCTCCACAGATTGTTTGAAAAAGGTTGTTTGTCATTTATGAACAAAAAGAGTCACGGAGAGTGATCTTTATTTTTATGAGACAGTTAACAAATGTTCATTGTTTTATTGCTTCGTCACGATACAGATTGTAGATTTTGTAAAATACATTAACCACTTGGCCACTGCATCAGCTGTCAGCTCTCGATTATCATCTCCACATAGCATTTACCTAAATTTAAACAAGGAGAATCACTCTCCAT
This sequence comes from Gouania willdenowi, assembly GCF_900634775.1. NCBI lineage: Eukaryota > Metazoa > Chordata > Actinopteri > Blenniiformes > Gobiesocidae > Gouania > Gouania willdenowi. Next base: position 30,467,009 of record NC_041049.1, on the reverse strand, counting down.
TAGGAATGTGTAAAATGTTATTGTTCATGATTTATCGTCAAAAATATTCTCATCGGTAAGAACATGTCATCCCACGATATAAACGATAAATTCCCAGTTCGAAAATTAGCGAAGGTCACAGGCCATTTGTCCCTCAATTTAGCCAAGAATGCTCATAAAGACTTTGATCCACGGGCCAAAACTACCCCCGTTTGCTGTCAACTTATTATTCTCTGGAGCGGAACGCTGTTCACGGCAGCTCCGTAGCAGCGGTGTGCACCACCGCCGCTTCTGCCCCTCAACCCTCACACACCCACCACATTGACCGCTATTTGGTTAAAACCAGACAACATCCAACAAAGTGAATCAGCTTAAGTTCCTCCGTCAGATCCACCCAAAGTTCCACAAACACGGAGACAGAGATGAACCCGCAGCAACGATTATGAACTGGAAACTCAACTAAAGCTAACTATGCTACGCTAATACACCGACACACAGACTGGGCTAAGAGCTAACGCTAACCACTCCATATAAATAATAGACCACGTATAAAGTACACGTCTTACTGTCATAAAGCCACAGATTTGTTTATGGTCAGATTTAACACTTGTATGAAAGAATAAAAGCTAGACATGCCACACATTGTGTGAAATAAATGTTAGCATAATATTAACTTGTGAAACGCAATATTTTTTCATTATATTTCACGTGTTCACAGACAAAGCTGGTCCCATTAGACTAATGTAACTATTGAGATTATTGCACCTAAATATACTGAATGATTAAATCACTTGATCAGGTTTAATTTTAGGAAATCAGTTATTTATCAACCATAACTTTATGTAACTCACAAGATTAATGAATCAAGATTCAGCAGCAGTAAAAACACTGATGGAATTACTTTTGCTTTTTATGTGCGTTTTATTTTTTTTAGAAAATATCATTTTAATGAGGAAACAAATTAATTACTTACAATTACACTAATAAAGTGATCCACATGCACAAATATATTCCATAAAATATCAGCTCACGAGCTCTTTGAGTCAGCAGTTATTGTAGCCTTTTTTAATGTGTCTAGTGTTGATGTATTCGGATGTATTTGTGTTTGTAAGGAACCTGTTTACACTGTAATTTTTGATTTATACATTTTTATTTATCATGAAGTTTATCGTTATCGTGATAAAAACCAGAAATTTCTGCAAGCATGAATTAGTTTTGCTACAGACGTCTCTCAAAATGTGTTGCAAAACTCAAGCAGCGCAGATTCACACTAGAAAAGTAGTTTGCGCATCTGTAGCGGGAGATTCGATAAGTTGTAACCGAAGAGTTGTGGTTGTAAACAACCATTTACGCAAGTACTTAAAAAGCATGTGAATAAATATTGGATTACAAGTTTGCAGCTGTAATTTTTTGTGTAAATAGTCTAAATGTTTTCCCATCATTTGTGACATTAAATTTATTTCACATGTGGATTTTTTTAAACACAAGCTTACATCACATTCTAGAACTCTCACATTTTGCAACATATCTACCTTCATAACAAACTCTTGTTTTATGAAAACAGGCTGAAAAGAATAACCTATTTCAGACCCAGCAGTTACTGTTCCAGAAACATTCAAAGCTTCACTCATCCAAGCCATCTGACCTACATGACCACTGAGCAACAGTCGGTCCACTGTGTTTTCTGAAGTCCACAGTCAACGCAGCCAGGAAATCTTAGAGCACTTCATGCTTCATTCTGCTGACAAGCTTTATGGAGATGAGGATTTCATTTTCCAGCAGGACTCGGCACCTGCCCACACTGCCAAAGATACCAAAAACTGGTTCAATGACCATGGTGTTACTGAGATTGATTAACCAGCAAACTGGCCTGAACCCCATAAAGAATCTATGGGTTATTGTCAAGAGGAAGATGAGAGACACCAGACAACAATGTAGATGACCTGAAGGCTGCTATCAAAGCAACCTGGGCTTCCATTACAACTGAGCAGTGCCACAGGTTGATCACCTCCATGCCACGCCTCATTGATGCAGTAATCCATGCAAAAGGAGGCCCAACTAAGTATTGAGTGCATAGAAATGAACACACTTTTCACAAGACTTACATTTGTTTAAAATATATTTTTTTAGTTAGTTTTCATTATCTGTAAGCCATAATCAAAGTTTCAAGAAACAAAGGCTTGAAATATGTCACTATGTGTAATGAGCCTTAATCATATGTTTGACTTTCTGAAATGAGTCACCAAAAATATTGAATTTTCATAATATTCTAATTTTTTTAGATGTACCTCTATGATTAGGTTAATTGTTGTTTGAGTCTTGTATCTTATCTTCCTACATCCTGGGGTGTCCTATGAGACTTTGTAGACCTTTTTAATAGTTCTAAGTAGTAAATACCAAGTGGAGACAAGTTTGTCTTAATTTTTTTGTAAATAAATGTAAATATTCTTAAGTACTGAGGAGTTATTGTAATGACTAAAATCATATATTTATGGATAGTGAAGGTATATGAATTGTGTTGTGTATAAATTCATTATATATGTATTGTGTTGAGATTATATGTCACCTGTGCATTTGGTACATGCCATTGTGTAATTGGTGCAGCAGATGTATGCAAGGTCATTTAATTTGTGTGTGAAGGGGTACACTGCAGGACTTCATAAATAAAATTAGAGGAAAGCAATCAGAAGACAAAGGATCAGCATGAAAAGAAGAGGGAGCAGAAGAGAGAAGACAGTCATACGGTCTCTAATTTTCAGCTTTAGAATTTCCCAAATTCTGTTCCAGGGTATAACCATATCCATATCATGTTACACTTTCATATTTCTTTGTTTAGATGAGGTTAGTCACTATTAAACTTCTGGAATTGTAACAAAAATGTAAAATAGGGTTGACAGAGTCAACTACTGTTATTAATAACATTTTATATACTTCAGAGGATTTTACAAAGACAGGATGCTTACACTGAAATCATGTGAGATTACATAACAAAAGTGACATAAGCCACAATGCTACACCCTTGGTCACCTGTTTAATGGGGAAAACACTGGAAATGTATGACATAGTCTGAAGACATTGTTTGTGAAACCTTGAATTACAACCAATCATGTTTTGCATGTAATCCCCTGCAGCCATGTGATTGTAGATGCTTCTGCCGTCATGTGTCACCAGGTGAGATGACCACCAGTTGAACTCAGTGGCAAGCCATCAGGGCCCGCAAGGCCTTCTCTGTTAGCCTAAACACCAGATTATTATAAATATGTATTATCAAATTGCTTCTGTTAGTTTATTGCCTTGGTTTTTCTGTGATTCTGGTCTCAGAGATTTTATTCAATCATATTACAGCCATTATGCATGTCCAGGGTCAAAGAAACCTGGCTGCACGATAGGGATGGGCGATATTGACAAAAACAATTATCCAGATAATTTCTGGTATTTATCATGATAACGATACAAATAACAATAAATAAAAACTATAAATAAAAAAAATTGACAACTTAGTGTTAACAGGTTCTTTACAAACACAAATACATCAACATTAGACACATTTAAAAAGGCTACAATAGCTGCTGACTCAAAGAGTTCATGAGCTGATAATTTAATGGAATACATTTGTGCATGTGGGTCACTATTAGTGTTATTGTATGCAATTCATTGTTGTTGACAACAAACTTGTGTTCAATTTTGGCCTGCGGAACAAGGGTTTTACGGGCATTCTTGTGTCAAAGAACCCTAGAACTAAACATGCTCAAGCTGAATAAACAAAACATGCAATGCACGTACACACATACAAACACAGACACTGTCAGAGCTGGTAGACTTGGGAAGAAGTCGGCGCTCAGCCGCTTTGCTCCAATCGATCGACATTTTGTTTGTGCACAAATACAAGTGAAATAACGCCATATCACATAAAGCAAACAACTGTTTGGTGTAAATTAAATGATAAAACAATGCAATGGGAGCATCTACTGTACATCAGTGGTCCGTGTCTGCGTGAGCACGTCTGGTGCGTGCTCACGTAGCTACTCAAGGTCTTCAGCAATTGGTTCTGGCCACACACGTGACTCTAGCTCGCCACAGTGATTAGCTCTGCCACACACCAGAGCAGAGCAGTACAGTGATTGGCTCTGGGCACACATAACTCTAGCGGCTCTACTTCGCTCGCAGTAGTCAATTTTATGAAATTATTCATTAATTGTAGCATTACTAAGGATGTAACGATTAATCGTAAGGCAGTTAAAAATCGATTCATAGGTACCACGGTTCACATCGATGCTCTGAAAATTGAATCGCAGTACTTTTTTTAACCAGCAGAGGGCGCTATATATTAATCCTTCCAGAAGCGGACGTGACGGGCGGAATCTGCTACTATTTTCTTTCTGGCCGCCATTTACTGTTAAACATGCTCATAAATAATTCTTTACTCCTTTAGCACCAAAAGTATATCTGTAATATTACGTGAATATCTGTAAAAGTCATGTCTTTCTATTAGCTCTGTCTGCTAGCATAGCTTCTCTTCTTCACTGGTGGAATAACTGCATGCCAACCGACTACTGGGTTATCAGCGCCCTCTGCTGGTCTAAACAAATATCTGACGTAAATACAGTAAAATGACTTTTTTTTTTTTTTAAAGTCCAATCGTTAAGGCACAAAATACATTTTCAGTTGCACTTTTAAAAAGAAAAAGAACTATTAGGCAGTTTTGAATTGTTTATTATAGAACCAGAATTTAGATTAATAGGCTTCTTCATTTGTATTATTCCTTTATTTCATTCAAGATTTATTTTTAGTTAAATTGCATCATTTTGAATAGTTTAAGGGATTCTTTTGACAATGAAAAATAAAAGGAAAATAGTACAGTATTTTCCCCAAAAAAATAAAGGAATATTTTTCAGTCATTTGTCAACATTCCCATATTGTAAAATAAATCGTGAGAAAATCGTATCGTGAACCCAGAATCGTGAATCGAATCGTATCGGGAGTTGAGTGAATCGTTACATCCCTAAGCATTACAGTACAAACAAATGTGACGTCACAGCTTTGAACCAATGCTATGTAGCAAGTATAAGCTCTGTCTCTGAACACCAGAAGTTTGAGGCAGACAGACACACAGTCCTTACTTTTATAGATACTTTAGAGCAGGGGTTCTCAACTGGTCTCACCCTGGGACCCACATTTTGCCAATGGTCATTAAATCACGACCCACTGTTTTTTTTTTTTTTTTATTCAACCAAGCAAATGGAATTTTTCAAAAATATTTAATTTAACAAAAAACATAAATCTATCTTTTCTTGTGCAACATAAATTTTGCAGCATGCCTGTCAAAAGAAAAGCTTCTTTCAAAATAAAAGGCAAGTCCAATATCTGATATATTAAGTATTTATTTCTTTTTTGACCAGCCAGTACAGGTCTGCGACCCACAGTTGAGAATCGCTGGATTAGAGCATCAGTGCTGAATCTTCCACAGGACGTGTTGAGATCCAGCTCCTGCATCCCAACAGAATGCATGTACTGAGCTATAAATGCAAGCAGCACATTATCATTGCCCTTTTTCCCAATAATAATATACAGAGTACTTTTAATCACACCAAAATGAAAGTTTTAACAAAGCCAAACTGCGCCCATAATGTGAGGAATTTAAAACATATGGCACATTCTGTTATTGTTGCTAAGGATATAGTTGGCATAGTTTTCATACACCATGTTGGCTGCATTGACGACCAATGGAAGCCAACTGAAAGTAAAATAGAACAGTGTTTCTGCCTCACATCACCTAGACAGTTGGAGGCATAGGCTTGACTTTTAAAGGTGCCCAGTTGACAACCACTGGTCTCGTGGGCACCATGCTCAGGTGGGCATTATGTTTCGGCTGACTGGTCTCGCTATACACGCGTTTACTATGTTTAGAGTTTCACCGTAACATTAACGCAGCCTCATTGAGCAGAGAAAACTTTGGAGGTGTGATACCTGCAGAGAAACAGCACATGGTGGCAGGGAGTGGGTGTGTGTGTGTGTGTGTGTGTGTGTGACCAGCCCTGCCCGGCAGACAAGCACTGCACCAGACACCTCGTGCCACCAGAATATCAAATGTTACTCACATTTACTTAACACAGGTGCGTGCGTGCGTGCTCAAATAGAAACACGCACACCGCGTGGTTTGTTATCCGCTGACTTACCAAACTCGGTCTCCAGCCTTTCCTTTCCTTTCGTTCACTCAGACCACAGATGCATTAACGCACAAAGGAAACAATCAGTGGAATCAAATGCAGCCGTGGAAATAGACCTACTCCCGGTTGGCGGAGAACAGCGTGTCTCTCATGATGCGTCCGTGCACGTCCAGACAGCAGACAGACAGACGCACGCACGTACGTACGCAGCGGCACGCGGCCAGCCTCTCCACGCACGCACGCAGCAGATCCCTGTTGTGAACGAGCAACCCACGTGTGTGCTTCTTCTATGAACATTAGGTCCACCTTTAGGTTCTGTTATTATATCAAGAAAACATGTTCTAGTGATACATACTCTAGTTATTTATTGAATAATTATTTTCCAAACACACTGCACACACTTTTACAAAAAAAAAAAACGAACTTTTACAGAAGATATTTGAATGTATTTAATAAGGTGTCTGTATACTCATATCTATCGATATATCATATCACATAAAGAAATGAAATAATTGATACATTTTTCAAGAAAATATATAGGTTGTTCAACATTGTGGTCGCCTCGAGTTTAAATGGGGTCACCTGGGGGTCACCTGAAATGTCTAGTAATTGATAATAAAAATTAATTACTGATTCAAAATAAAATGTTTGAATTATTATTCTTTTTCAAATTAAAACAACACACAATCGTAAACAACTGTATTCTATTCTTTCACTTCATCGAATATTATACTTGTTCAAAAACAGACAGTTCAAAAAATATTTGAGCTGCCACTCCAAATACAAAATGGGGTCACGATCCTAAAAAGGTTGGGAACCACTGATATAGGCTATATTGACATTCAGCTTACAGGAAACAATCCCTGTTAGTACGTTAATAATTATTTGTGAATTTCCCTCATTTCAATCTAATCCAGCATCTTTTTGCTTGACAAACTCATGAAAGTCGCACTTCACAGTTTAAACGACTTAATACAGGAGTCACAAAACTTTGGGCTGCATAGCTTTTTATCAGTTTCCCATTGCTGCCTTTGAAAAAAACTATAACAAACCAAGCCAAAGTGTGTTTTTACAAGTTAAATATTTATATTTAACAAATGTTTCTGTGGAACCAAGGGATCTGTTGCTTAGAGCCAAATACAGCAGATATAATCTAGTCCAATCAAAGGACTTTAATCTATTGTTTAGAGATGTTCCGATACAACTTTTTCATTTCCGATATGATACCGATATTGCAGCCTTGTGTATCGGCCGATACAGATATCAGCATGAATCATCTATTTTTTTTACTTAAATAAAAATATAATAATTACTTATTTTGTAGTGTGGAATGTTAGAAAAGGCTTGATCAAGTGATGTTACTCAGAGAACAATAGACAGCAACAGTAGTTATGAGAAAAACTGACCCATTTATTATTAACCTATAGGTTACATACATTTTAACCTTCAACATAATATCTACAGTATTCTACATTTGAATATATTTTAAAAAAATAATAATTTGGTAAATCTGGAAATTTGAATTCGATATCCGATATTCGTTGTCAGGCTAATATTGGACCGATATCCAATATTGATATCAGATCGGGACACCCCCATTATTGCTATTTGCAAATGATAATTTTTCAAGTTAAAAAAAGACATACAGCACAGGTAGATATTAAAAACAACTGACACAAGACTTTTTTCATGTAATTCAATGTATTCACATTACAACATCCACATGGTTCAGTTTGTGACAAGGACTAATGATCCTCATATATACTCACTGTATGATACATAATACCAGTATAGGCACTTCCAGTAAGTCTGGCAATATTGAAGCTACAGTATAGTGTCGAAATTACAAAATGGTAAAAATAAATAATGTTTGTCTAAAAGAGTTTTTGTAGTTTTAAAACGTCTTCACTGTACAGCATATATGTGTACAAAACAGAGCGTCGACCTTCAGCTCTCACAAACACTTTGTGTGGACATGGTCTTTATTAGTACATGTGGCAAGTGCATGAAGAATCGCATCATGTGACGACTATAGAAAAATACTCATCTGTTTTTTGTTGACATAGGTGTAAAGCTTGTTTGGTTCCCATGGTAACAATTAAATTACAGGTGTGGAAAAGTGCAACAGGTGATAGTAATGGAGAACTTGGAAATGATTTGAGCTCAGATGTTTCTGCACACACCGTGGAAGAAACTAAACTTCATTAGGCATCAGAGGGATGTAAAGAAGACATTTACACATCACAGTCTCACACCTTTTCCCCCATGACGCAGAATCAAACGCTCTACTAACATTACTATAAAAGTACGGAAATTAGAGTACATGCACTCTATTGTTTCTTCACTAGTGCATGAGTACACTTAACTATTGAAGCAAAAAGTGTCACTTGTACTTCAAGTAGGCGTTATATACTAATGAAGGGGTGGGGAAAAGCACATTCAGGCTTGCTATTGGCTTTCAAAAATATTAATACCAATCAGAGAGCTGGATTTGATTATAATCCATTCTACTTCATTTCCATTAGATCTACTGGTACTACTAGTTAATCTTTTGTCTTTACTAGAGCTGATAGTTAAAAACAGTCTACTAGTCCTACCAGTGAGATTTTGAGTGCACTAGTAGTACTGGTAAACAAACATTTTGTTTTGCTATAAAGGATTTTGGTGCACTATTGCAGTGGTTTTACAACGTGTTTGGCACACATTAAGTGCCACCTTTCTTTGATTTCTAAATCCATGTACACCCTTTGTCCGACTATAACATTTTTGCTCAGAATGCTATAAAAAAAAAAAACAACTATAGAGCATAATGATGGAATGAATGAGTGATAACACACTTTATAAATAATCTGATTTTGTAAATAAGTGGAATGAAACAGTATTTAGTGGCTCCGGAACAGATTTATTTATATAGTTTTTATAATTTCCCGTCATCTCCCACCTGGTGTGGGACCAAGACTGACCCTTGTATTTTCAGTTCCTGTTCTAATCAAGAAAATTTCTATTATCATTATTATAATTATAACTTTTAATTAAAAATAAACATTATAAAACACTCATTTCTTTATGCTTTGTTAATTTTACACTCTTTCTCTCTCAAGTACCCCCATGCCCCCATTTGAGAAACACTGCACTAGTGCACAAGTAGACCTTACTAGTAATGCAACTAGTAAAACCTGAAAGCTTTACTAGTAGGCCCTACTGTACAAAATTGTCTACTAGTGGTGACACGTTTTGCTTCACCAGTAAAGTGTACTCATGCAGTAAAACTGAGTTCATGTACTCCATGTTAGAGCTTAACTATGGTCGATATCATTGATATCAAATTTATGCTCAGACTTTCCATAGGGGACTCTGAATGAGTTCAAACACTGAGAGTACTTTCTCCACATCACACACTCTACAACAGCATGCATTCATAAGCAGAGTGTTGGGAGAGGAAGGGAACGTTTCATGATTGAATCCGTTGTTTTTCTGAGCTGTCATAACATCCTTTGGTGTTATGGGCTCTGCTCTGCTTCAGGCTTTGTGCTAGAAACCACGCCTGTGCACTGCCTCACTAACATATGTGTGGCCTTGTGCCTCCCCAGCATGTACTGTAGCAGCAGTAGTAAACAGGGCCATTGAGGATGCTGTGTCCTCTTCACTGCGGTCAGGACTAATGTGTGGCTACGGCGCACACTAATGCAGAGGTGAAAAGCACAGAACACCATGTTCTTCATGCTGCTTGCACATATGCTTCACACAAATATCCAGAAACCCAGAGTGGTCGTGCACACGAGATGCTCTACAGGAGCTTTTCACAGATGCAGGTGGTTAGATCAAGACAAGAAGAGCAGATAACGCAGTGGAGAGCATTTGTGAGCAGTCTCTCTTTTAAACAAATTTCATTATCAAGTAAAGTTGTGCATGATTCAAAGCCTGATAGGTTTACTTCTTGGTTCCTAATTGGAGTTGAAGGGCTTGGAGTGACTGGAAACAAGTTTGCAGCAGCAAAAAGACAATAAAAAAGTGGAAGACTGAGTAAAGTACTACTTCAGTTCAAATGGGAACAATGGAATAAGTATTTGGAAGTGACAAGTGGAGCAAATTTCAACCAATCACATAATTATCCCAGAGTTAGAACATTTAGATGACTTGGGTTTGCATCCTAGCTGATATTTTAACTTAGAAAATAGTATTTGACCCCTTTCAGCTAAAAACACTTCGGTAAAAATGTATCGGCTAGCTGATTGGCAGAGCTTTAAAGAATAACTAAACCCAAAAACCAAATTTTTCTGCTGAAAACAAATTTATTTGGGTATGTAATAATGTTAATTTATTTTTGCCCAAATCTTGGCCTTTAAGTCAAAGTATTAAAATGTAAAAGTGTCTGTCTTCAATGGGTTGAAACCCGCCTATTGAATATGAATTTGGCTATTGGCTGAGAATGGTGTTTGTGATGTTTTGGTGGCTTCTTACGTCATGAACCACCACTGTTGGCCCCGCCCCTATGGAAAGCCGAGTAAGTATTTATTATGCTGTGTTTTAAACTTGTGATATCAAGGATGCATAATAAATACTCAATTTGCTTTCCATACCAATCCTCCTATAAAAACTAGCACCTGTGAACTCTACAATCAGTGTTGAGTAGGTTAGATTGAGATAATTATGAATAGAGAGGTATAGTGAGTATTGAGCAGGTAGTTAGCAATGGCATAGCATAGATTGTTCTTTGGAGATTTTATACTATAGAGCAGCACCACCCATAATCAAGACAATTTTTGAATTTCCAGCCTAGATGCACATCAGCAAAAACCTCAGGGTTTAGTTATTCTTTAAATCATGGAAAAGGGATGTTTATTTTTATTTTTTAAATGTGGAATTCTTTCTGTATTTTGTATTAGTGTGCAGTGTAATGTGCAATATTAAAGCTCTGTGAAAAACACACACGTCTGATTTAGAAAGGAGATCAGTTTCACTAAGTGCCTTGGTGTAAAAGCCAATGAGCCGGTCAAATGTACTGTACATTTGATACTGTAAACTCAACACTGAATGCTTTGTAAAAGCCAGCACTGGAAGCTGGGTTGACTCTCACTAATTATTTTGCATTAATTTAAAGCAGAGATGGGCAACATTAATTTCAGCTTTTAGAATGATGACCAATCTGAGCAGGAACAAGGAATAAAAAAAGGGTTTTGCGTGATTTTGTTGTTTTGTGTGTTTTTTGAGTCATTTTGTGTATTTGTGTTGCCATTTTGTGGAATTGATTACATTTTTATTTGGTGTTTTTGTATTTGTTTTTTAATTTAGTTTTATATATTTTTGTTTATTTTTTGCAATGTTTTTGCTTGTAATTTTGGGTATTTTTCTGTAATTTTGTAAGTTTTTATAATCATTTTGTGTATTTTTTTGGAGTAATTTTGTGTATTTACTTTGGGGGCCACATAAAACTCCAAGTGCCGCATTGCCCATGTCAGATTTAAAGGTAGTAGTAATCATGATACTTAGACCACAGGGACAGACACATTTAGTCTTCTGGTCTATTTAGAGTTTAAAATAAACTAACAAAAGTCTTTGTAAGTTGCGTGGAACCAACATATCAGAAAGAAGCACATTTTCATTCATTAATGCCTATATAAACATATTGTCGTATTGTATATCGCGTAAGAGAAAGTCCACCAAGTTCGGTCTGTATATGAAGGAATAGAGGTAGGCTGTGATCTACATGTCATAAATGTGAACTTTCTGCTTTTACACTTTATTACTGTCCCTTTTCATGTTAAGTCAGCATGATTTCCTGAGAGCTTCAGGATGAAATGCGCAGTGAAATATACCCAGAGAATGTGTGTAGTGGACTGATTTGATCATTTCATCATCTTAAAGTGCCGTAATTCAAACGTTGATACAAAAATGTTTAGTTTTTGGCGTTGTATTTTGTGTGCATTTCTATCAATTGTGTAATTTTATATCGCATTTTAAATATTTAAGTGTGATTGTGAGTTATACTTCAAAACTCAAAAGTTTTATTTACAAATAAAAATTAAATGACTGTTTTTTTAATATATCTGCAGAGAAAGTTTGCATACAAGTGTATCGGTTGAAACTAACTGGCACACAAATAAATGTGTGAATAGTCCTAAGCAAAAAAAACTTCACATATTGGTAAAAAGTACTTCATTTGGCAACAAACTGTAAAACAATAAAATGTGTGAATATTTGATGTTTGTGTACCGAAGCTTGAAAAATGAGCATATTTTGGCAAATGTTGCAAATCACATTGCTGTTCCTTGTCTGTTAGACAAGAGAAGAGCTGCCTAAGGAGAAATTAAATTATGGATCACTATCACTTCATAATGTGATGGTAATCTAAATTTTATTTTCCCTTGGGGCAGCTCTTCGCTTCGTAATTTGTCTCCCTTTATTATCCAAATATAGATAAAAACATATTTTGGTCCAGGAAAGACCTTGAAACAAACGTACGTGTGATGTTTATAGATAACTGCATTCAGAAAGTATAAACTGGCAGGAAGTCTGTGGTTTGGTGACACCACACTGGAAGGTTGAAGCTTGTGCACCCAGGCTTCCTCTTCTCCTGACAGTAGCAAAAGATTCGGTATCCCAGAGTACACAGTGCACAAGTATTCCCGTATTGCAATGTGGAGAAGCTCCTTTAGTGTTTGGTGCAGCCGCAGATAGAGTGTATGAAAGTACACACATCCCCACCCTGTATTTATCGGTATAGGCACACGTTTCCCAAACATCTACAGTGTTGTGTCTAAGTGATGTGTCAGACGGGCTGACCGCCTGCTAATGTTTCACTGGGGCTCCTGCTCCTCCTCCTGAGGCTGAGACTCAGGCCACTCCCGTTCATCCACCTCCTCCTCCGGTTCCTCTCCTTCAACCAGCTCCTCCCTGCTGCCCGACTCCTCCTCCTCCTCATGGATAGCCTGGATGGATTCGCCCATGTTGTTTATATGAACAGACTCTGCTGCCCCTTGTTTCTGCGCCTCGTCCGCGATCACCTTCTTCCACATTTCATGGTTCTCTAGCAGGTGGTTCGTGATATGGCAAAATACTTTCCTCCTCTTTTCTTGAGCTGCTTTCTCTGGAAAGAAAAGAAAAACGCAGCTGTTTAAGAGCAATTTCAACATTTCAAGTCTTACTAGTGTCTGGACAAGACTGATTTTTCTTTTAGGGACTGCACACATGATTATGATCTACTCCTAAATAGTGTTTTTTCCTCCGTCAAGCAGGTACTATTTTTATTGGCATTTATTTAATTATAGAATTACATCAAAAGTTTTCAATGGATTTTGTCAAAATTTGAATCAAGATAGGCTATGAAAGATTCCATAACATTTTGGAGGAGATCCAGAGCAATATAATAAACGATAAAAGAAATCCCAATCATTAGCAACATTTCAAAAATGTACAACTCGGTTCGTAATTGACCAAACTCATTCAAATTTGACTTATGAGTTGTGTCGGGTTGAATTAAATATCAACCGGATTGGATCTGTACTGAACAGTTCGTGGGGTACCCAAATATTTTGACCTACTGTATCATTATAATTGTCACAAGGGGAGGCAGAGAACCCAAAAGTAGACACGATCAGTTTCTTTAATACCTAGAGGTTCAGTATGGAGTTAAACATGCACAGGCAGAGGTTTCCTGGGGAGCAGGCAGGTTTGTACGCACACTGGTAAATATGACAATCTCACATAGAAAGGAGGAGATAATGGGTAGAAGAGCAGGGGCACAAGTGAGAGTACTGGAGGTTGCTGTGGTTGGTTCAGACCACAAATGGTTGAGAGACCCCTACAGCTAGCGGCTAGTGGTTACCAATGTTGTAAATATGTTCTGCTTGTGAGAGATTGTGGGACAGAGAGACACAAGGGTGAATGTGTCCATCTTCAGTGGAGCATTGGGACGAGAATGCCCGACACCAGTGTCTGAGGTGTCAACCTCCAAAATGAACTGCTTTGATGTGTCCAGTTGAAGGAGGATCGGGGCCGAGGAAAACCGCTCATTAAATTCCTTGAACAAAGCATCAGCATCCGAGGACCAAAAGAACAGTTTCTGAGGGGAGGTAAAAGTGTACAGAGGGGCAGCCACCATACTAAAGTTCCTGCTAAAAGTTAGCGAAACCCAAAAACTTTTTGAGCTCCTTGCGTGAGGTCGGAGTGGTCTAGCATTATCGACCTTCTCGAGATCATTTGAAATGCGACGGAGGGCTCTCGTTTCTTGGCCTAGACGAAGAGCTTGTTCTCTGCATGCATGATCCACGTGTTCCTTTTTGCTCTGATTGTCCAAATAAACAAAAACAAGAAAGTCCAGCATTTCATGGAGAATGTCATTGGTAAAGCCTTGGAAAACTGCTGGAGCATTGGTTAGGCCAAACAGCATCACCAAGTATTCGTAGTGACCCTTGGGGGTGTTGAAGAACATCTTCCATTTCTTCCGCTCCCTGATTCTGACCAGGCGATTGGCACTTTGGAAGGTCCAGCTTGGTGTTGATAATGTGGTTAAGTTTATGGTAATCGATGCAGGGGGGAGGAGATTTGTCTTTCTTCTCTATGAAGAATCTGGCTACCGCGGGAGAGAAGGATGGACGGATGATCCCTGCTAAGGACTGCGCCACGTAGGTTTTCATGGCCTGCGTTTCTAGGACAGACATGGAGTAGAGTTTGCTTCCCGCGGGAGACGTTCTCGGGAGGAGATTGATTGGACATTTATACGTTCTGTAAGGGGGAAGAGACTTAGACCTATCTTTTCTGAAAACCTCATGAATATCATGGTGACACACAGGTACGCCTGACAGATCAGGGTGACTAGATCTGGGTTTCTTTGAAGAGGACTTAATGGGACCTTTAGGAAAACAGGGTAGAGAGTACACCCCTCCCCATATCTGACAACCTTTCCTGATATGCAGTTGAATTGGGGCTTGTGAGTTTTGAGCCATAGTTGACTGAGAATAACCTCCCAATTGAGGGAGGGGAAAGCATGGGATTGGATTTGCTCTTTTTGAGCGTCTGGCAACACCAAAATTGCATCTTGGGTGCGGAGTGTAAAAAGCGGTAGTGAAGGCTGATAAAAAAAGATCTCCAACCCCCGATTCCATTCATTCGTCGCCCAGAGGAGTGCCTTCTCGGAGAAATGATAGACGATAAAGGCAATATTAGTGCGATGAGACAAAAACGCAGCGGGCTGTAGTTTGAAATATAGATCACACTGCATCATGAATGGTCTGCAATCTCCTGACTCTCCCATGAATTTATCTGGATCAGTAAGTGCAGTAGTGGAGGAAACAGTACTCCCATCGCTCGGAAGAGGTGTTCCCTGCCGAGCCATCTCTGCGATGGACCTCAGCTGAGCACCCAGGTCCGCCGAGAAAGTCTCCTGACGTACTGCTAGACAAGTTGCACCATCCCCTGAATCTGGTTCTCTTGTTGTGTTAAGCAGGGCAGCTGCATTGCTAGTCTGTGTCAAAGCACTTCCGTGTCTGCCGAGTCCATCCCTGGCAAGATTGTACTGTCACACGGGGAGGCAGAGAACTCAAAACCAGACACAGTGTAAGAAAGTTCAGTTCCTTTAACGGAGAGCCAGAGGTTCAGTACACAGGAGTCAAACAAGCACAGGCAGAAGTTTCCTAGGAAGCATGCAGGCTTGTAATCCAGAGAACAGAGCAGGGTCAGACACAAGGAGGCAATCAGTAGGAAACGCTCAAAAGTATGCACACTGGGAGACATGACAATCTCGCTCAGATTAGAAAGAGAGACTAGATTAAATACTGGGGAGAAGAGCAGAGGCACAGATGAGAGTAATCAAACACAGATGAAACTAGTGAGGCTGATGAACTCAGAAGCAACAGGAGGGGAAGGCTGAAGCCGCTCTGGAAGTATGACACTGATGGGGATAAAAATGTCTTTTAAGCTTTTAACTATTTCAGTACCACTGACATAATTTTACGTCATTTTAAATCCTTACACCCAGTGCCATTGACTTACTTTTATGTCATTTATATTTTTTCATGGAGATTACTAGAACAGGGTTTCTAAACTGGTCCCACCCTGGGACCCACATTTTGCCAGGGTCATTA
This sequence comes from Gouania willdenowi, assembly GCF_900634775.1. Classification (NCBI taxonomy): domain Eukaryota; kingdom Metazoa; phylum Chordata; class Actinopteri; order Blenniiformes; family Gobiesocidae; genus Gouania; species Gouania willdenowi. The sequence continues at coordinate 30,450,781 of NC_041049.1, read as the reverse complement.
ATTGCAAGGATTCTACCAACCAAATTTAGTTTTTCAAAAATAGCTGTTGAAAACACATACATAATCTTTTTTAAAACATAAATCTATTTATTATCATATGCAACATGTATTCCACAGCATGCCTTTCAAAATAAAAGTTTGTTTAAAAGACAAGTCCAACGTGCAAGACCTTACGTACAGGTCCGCGACCCACTTTTGGGTCCTGACCCACCAGTTGAGAACCGCTGTACTAGAATACACCCTGGCAGAGGTCCCTCATCAATAGCTAAACTGTAGTGTGATGTAGTGACCAACTGGTGCTCTGAAGGTGGCAGCAGCACACCTTTGGATTATAGATTAGCCACTGATGCTACCATTAGCTAAGGAGGGAGAAGCAGGACGAGGGAGATTATGGCGCTACGAAGTGATATTGTAAAGTATCCAGCAGCTCACAGCACCACATACTAACACAGAACATGTGTGGAGCTAAGTGGATTAATAATTATGCTCCTATCGGGAGATTAAACCATCAACTAACCGGGCTAAACGGGTAATCTCTGCATGTCGGGATGAAGAGGCAGTTACGTCTGTGTGATTGACGGGGAAGGAGAGACTTGGAGGAACTCCAAAATACAGTAAGAAATCCATTCAACTCTGACATAGATAGTGTTGCCATGAAAAGCCTGGTCTCAGTGTTGCTTTTTGTAGTTTTATAGAAGGAAACTAATGTTGAGGTGTCACTAAAACAAAAAAAAAAAATTGCTTCAAAGTCAGTAATAGAATTTTTCAGAAAAAGCTGTTTTTCTCAGCTTTTTGTCACAACTGGCGATTTGTGTGAAACTTGCCTCTATTCAACTGCTGATTACAGAAGAAACTAAATTACTTTTTCTGATGAAAGTAGAGACTTTAATATTTCAGAATCTGGTGTGAGATTTCAGATTGTCATTGTAAAAAATATTCTATGGGTCTTTAAAAAATCAGTCAAAATGCTCAAAAATGGCTGGCACCGAGGGGGGTTGAAATTCTGAAAATGGCTGGCACTGAATGAGTTAAAGTGTAAATGATTATTGTACCATGGTCAAGATCATCAATGCCAATATTTGGAAAGGAGGAGATAATAATACATTTTATTTATGGGTGCCTTTCAAAAAACCCAAGGACACCTTACAAGCAGAGTTAAAAATAACAACAATAAAAACATAGAATTCCAAAGCAGTAAACATAAAACATAAAAATTAGAGACTTAAAAAGGAGGAAGGTAACAGTTTTACAAAAAAGTAATTTCAAAACAAGTTTTGCAGTGTAGTGGATGGTGATCAGAGTGAGGAGACTTGTTTGAACATGTGGGTTTTAAGACGGGATTTGAAGATGGTCAAAGTGTTGATATTTCAGATGTCAGGTGGGAGGGAGTTCCAGAGGTGGGGGGCAGAGCGGCTGAAGGCTCTGGACCCCATGGTGGTCTTGTGGACAGGAGGGATGAGGAAGCTGAAGGAGGAAGATGATCTGAGGGTCCGATTGGGAGTGTTTATGTGGAGGAGTTCAGTGAGATACGGAGGGCCGAGGTTATGGAGGGCCTTGAAGGTTAGGAGGAGAGTTTTGTTAACAATAAGGTGTGTGATTGGGAGCCAGTGGAGTTGTTGGAGAACAGGGGTGATGTGGTGGATGAAAGGTGTTCTGGTGATATCCCGGCTGCAGCATTCTGAACCAGTTGTAGTTCATGTAAAGAATTTTGGGGGAGACCTGACAGGAGGGAGTTACAGCAATCCAGATGGGAGGTGACCAGAGAGTGGACCGGTATGGCAGTACTGGACGGGGTAAGGAAAGGACTTAGGCGGTTGATGTTTCGAAGATGGAAGTATGCAGACCGAGTGATGTTATTGATGTGGGTTTGGAAAGACAGAGTGAAGTTGAGGAAGACACGCAGAAGGGAGGGGGAGACGGAAGAGTTGTTGATATTAATGGTAAAGCTTTTTGATTTTGTGAGAGTGGATTTAGAACCAATGAGGAGAACCTCAGTTTTGTCACTGTTGAGTTTGAGAAAATTGGAAGAGAACCAGGATTTGATATCCTGTAGACAATCACAGAGGGAGGTGGGAGGAGGGCATTTGGTGGAGGTTCGCTGTCACTGTGTGCTTCTGTTCTTCCAATGCTTTGGTTCTGAAACCAAATCCATGGATGTCAGACTGGATATGCAACTGTAATGCACAGTCTGATCTATCTCCCATTTCCGAAAACCAGCACAAACGTATTTAACTACTCTACAATACTGACCAAAGTCTTCACCCCCTATGTGCTGAAATTAATATTTAGGATTTATGATTCGATGACAGAATATTATAATATTTCTTCGGGTACTGATCACTGATCAAGTGCCTTCAGTTTTATGCTCTTATCCAACTTGTGCATATTCTTATTAATTTTCTTACATTGAAAAATTTAAATTTGACGACTTGTTTGCTGTGTTTTACACTCCACCCTCATTTAGCTGCCATAACACAGAGAAAGTCACTGCCTCAGTCGAACTAAACACACTTTAAGGAATCACCGGAATAATTGTTTAATGTCTGTAATGTTCACCTATTTAAATTTCTGTATCTATATTTGATTGTTTCTCAACAGACACAAGTTATCACCTCTGACCATGAGCTCCAGGCAATGTAGTGTATTACAAATCTATTTTTATTATAAACTAATGGTCCTGCCTATTTTAGATATCAAACACAGCTAATTATAAGGCAAGGTATGTTATTAGGCCTTCTGCAGAGCAACAGATTCGAAAAATAACATTAAAAAAACTACAGTACTGTAGCCCCAGCAATTAAGATTCAGGATCTTGACTCACGAGATGTTTCAGAGCAGGAGGAGGCATCCTCCTCAGCAGTGTCTTCTTCCTCCTCCTCGTCTTCGTTCTCGTTCTCAGCACTCTCAGTGTCCTCTTCCTCTAAGTTAGGCTCCACCCATCGCCCTGGCATGAGGAAGGCCGAGTCGTAAGAGTTGCACAGTGGCCCAACAATGTGTGTGATGAAGGATTCCTGGAGTTTGGCAAGCTGCGGTGCCGCTCGGTCCATGAAGGGACTGATAGGCAGACCAAGGCTGGACTCCTCGTCCCCCTGCAAACACAAGACAACGAAAACTGCATGGACTACAAAGAGGAGAGGTTGCTATACTGGCTTTTAATGCTTGTAGTACAATTTTAAGGTCAGAATTAACAAGTTGCTTTGATCTCGACGGATATGACCATTTGTTAGATACCGCAGTGAACTACTTAATGACAATTCAATCTCATTTGTTTTCTTATGCTATCAAACAGCTATTTTGTTTGATGAATTTTATCAGTAAACCTTGTCATAAATGTTGTCATCCTGAATTAATTTGCATTATTGTTGGTCAGATTAACTTCTTCACAGTTAGTCTGCATGGAAACCTTGGGCATAGCATCAGAATACTTTGGTGTCTATGTTTCAGAAAGTAATCAGCCAGTCGGTTATCATGTGATTTATGCCTGACAATAAGAAGCATTAGGACATTGTCTCACGCTTAGAAGGGAGTTATTCTTTGCTGCTACATTGAGGCTCTGTGATGTTTGCATTTGTTATACATGACAAAACGTGCCTCTTTTCCAGAACATGTATTACTCTGGAATACATACACTGCTCTTTGGACACATACTGTCTAATCCAATTCAGTCCCGGCCATTGAATTCCTGCTAGCTTCACTGAAACTCTTCACGCTAAAGAACAGAGGTGCTGCTCATGTACGTAATGCCACTTTTCTAATAAACCTAGCTTGTTGGTATTTGTTAATATGATACATCATATAGCTTGAACTCATTTGAAAAAAAAATAGGTTCTCATAAAAAAATCAATATGCAGTTGAGGCCAAAAGGTTAGTGGAACATTTTCCTAAAATTCTTCCCAATGTTTGCAGCATTGATAAACTTGATACAATCAAACGTTCACTTGTTTTTTTTGGTATGTCTGGTGTGAATCACTATTGGTGTACGGGTGGTTATACATTTTCTAGTGAGTGGTCTGGTTAAACTTGTAAATTACATTTTCCTTAGATGAACTGAATCCCCCAGGATCTGAAGCAGCAAAGCAGCCCCAAACCATGATGTCTCCTCCACCATACCTCCCAGTTGGGAAGAGGTTTCGATGTTGAGATACTGTGTCTTTTTGTTCTCTACACATGGACCCCTATTTTGGCAACCTAAAGTGCCAAAAAAGCAGCTTTGTGCTGCTTTTTGATCACAGCGGTTGATTTTTTTAGAGTAGCCCTTTACTTCCCTGTGCTACAACATGGGATTAAACAATATTATTTGCTTTTTTGCTCAATGGAAGAAGGTGTCATACACAGATCCTACCCCCACAGGCCCTACCACTAAGCGGATTAAGAGGCTGCTTAGGGCCCCGTGACCACCGGGGGACCCCCACACCATGACTATCCTTCACACTTCTTATACCTGTTATTTACAACAAACTCTTACCTACTTTTTAACAACCCCCATCCTTAAAAAAAAAATAATGTTAATGTCATTATCAACCATGAGGTTGGAAAGCAGATTTCCTATGATGACATTGTAAAAGACTTCTCAAAAAACAAGAAGAACAAAAACGTAGTCAATAGCATGAAGAAAGAAAATAAAAAAGTGGTTGGAGATAATAAGCTGTCATGTTTTTGTTTTTTATTTTTTTTAAGTTCTAAACAATATTCTAATTAATTTTTTCATTTGGATGTATAGACTTTTGCAACATTTCTTTTGAGGCTACTTTTTTTTATAAACAATTACATTTGCCACTTTATAAATAAATACTATTCATATTTATTTTGTTGCAATGAGCATTTTTTATTTTTTCTATTTCTATTTGTATTCATGTTTAACTTTACTGTTTTTTTGTTTTAAAGAAAAATGTGTTTTTGCAGTTATTACCTTGTTCATTGTGTTTCTGCTAAGTAGAATAGTTCAGAGTTGGAAGTGTATTTGAAGGAATCCCTTATGCAAATAAATTATTGGCTTATTGAAAAACTATCATTTATATAGTTTAAGGCTCTTTCACAAGTTTTGAGCTTCTGTAGACTTCTCTTTTCAGTAAACATACTTTTTGACTATTCCTTATTTGGTGATTACGTTTCAAAATGTTTATTTTCATGTTTGTTTGACTGTTCGCTGTGTTGAAAGCGAACAGCAAAAAATGCCAATTTCTCTGCGTATATGGCATTATAAACGCTGACATTTTCACCACATGCTATATAACCAAATACGCACCTTCGATGTACATGCCAAATGCGCACAGAGCAGTTAGAGAGAGTTGCAGCAACAGAAGAGTTCCCGGAAGTTTCAAATAGCTCCCGTGGGTCCGTTTTTTTCTCTACGCATTTCAACAACCTGTGATGGAGTATGTGCATGCGCGTAGCAGATGAGAGGTCCTCTCACACGCACACCCACGGAGGAGACTAGAGAGTGATACACGGCAACCACAGGTAGCATGTCTCACACACGCACACACACACCTCAAAACACGCTCTCACCACACATGTATTTATGATAAAATCATACTAAATGAGTAAAATAAAACTAAAAACGAAACAATATTTATACAAAAAGTACACAAAACGACAACAGAAACGTGCAAAATTACACCAAAAAGATACAAAATGACTCCAGAATAACACTGCAATTAGGGTTGGGCACCGAGAACCGGTTCCTAACGTCCGGTTCCAGAACCATTACGAAGATGTTTGCATTTCGATTCTTTTTTTTGACTCCTAAATGCCCGCACTAGTTTGTTTCCCCGGCTTGCTCTGTTTGTTTATGCGGGGTTTGTATAAGATGCGCTCAGAACGCGACTGCAGTGTGTGTGTGTGTGTGTCTGGCTACGGTTTCAGTTTGGTCCGGCGGAGCGGAAGGGAGATATGAGATAATCACCGGTAAAAAGCCCAGTAAAACACCGGAAATATAGTAGCTCTAACAACTGGTAAAATGATAAACTGTGTGATATTACAGCCTGTACATGCAGTACAGGGACGCATTTACTCCGCCTCCGGGTCCTAGTGCCTGCCGGTCGATGAAGCCTGTTCCGTTTACCACGTTTACCGAGGTCCGTGTGTGTTTAAAAAGTCTGTGTGTGTCCGTGTGAAAGTCTGCATGTTTATGACTATAACACAGAACACCACACATGAGAACTGTTTTCACTTTTATTTTGATTGTAGTTTTGAATCAGCAGCTTGATAATAACACACGGTTTCAGTTTGGACCACGGAGCGGAAGGAGATAGAAACTAATCACCGGTAAAAAGCCCAGTAAAAGTCTGGAAAACAATCACCATGAATAAATATTTGCTCCCTGGTAAAGATAGTAGCTCTAACAACAGGTAAAATGATAAACTAGTGATATTACAGCCTGTACATGCAGTAGGGGATGCATTTACTCCACCTCCGGGTCCTTGTGCCAGCCGTTCGGTGAAGACTGTTCCAGGGTTTGAGTTTGTTTTATTTTGTTTCACATCTACCTGGGCTGCATCTCTTTGTTTTTTAGACTGCTGCCAACTTGTTTGTAGTGTTTTTTCAGCAACTTTCACTTTTACAGTTACAGTTGGGGACCTTTGTTATTGAATACCTTAGTTACACTACAGCAACCAAACTAAACTGTATCAACAAAGTGAATTAATAAAAATGGCCTGTTTAAAGGCTTTTTCAAATTAAAAAATTCTCCTGTGAAATCTCTAACCTGTTGACCTGCACAACTCAAAGAATCGGAATCGAGAATCGTTTAGAACAGGAATCAAAATTGAGAATCGGAATCAGAATCGTTAAAATCCAAACGATGCCCAACCCTAACTGCAATGGCAACAAAAAACAATAATTATACAAAAAATGCACAAAAACACAACAAACACATTTATCATGCACATGTCCCATAGAATTAAACCAGGGAAATCGCACACATCATGCTTTGGGTCGACCGCAGTCCCAAGTCTGACAGAAGCCTATAAACCGCACATGCTTACACCGACACCCCATGCTGCACTTATTGCAACACACAGAGGACACACTCAGCTGCCCTACCTAACAGCTCTACAGGCACTTGATGCACAGCACCAATGGTCACAGGGTGATGCAGGAGGCACAGCCAGTGGTACGGTGTGCACATGTGGAACAGGACACACATGGGTACACGGGATGCACGCAGTCCCAGACATGTTTTTCTTACTGAAAAATGGCCCTGAATAATGACGAAGTTGGATCCAGCTGGATGAGGTGGGCGCAAGTTGAGTGCAAAGGCACCCTGCCTCCCTCCTCCAAGAACACACCCTCTAACCACACCTTGAATAATTTACACAACTCAGCCTCTAAATACGCCGTGCAGGCTGCACTGCACACTCAAAATATGGGCCATGCTGTTGTGTTCGTCTGCCCATCTGTCCAATGTTTTTGATTGGAGAGCATGACATCCTCTGAAGGTGTCTTATTTATTTATTTATTCGTTGTTCACGTGACTGTTTACTGCAAGACATCCACGCACACCTCCGTGGAACCAAACATAGACTTAAAATTAATTTATATGTTTTTACAAATCCTATCTACATCCATTCACTAATGAAGTCATACTAGTTTAGCTGATGAGAAACTTTCATTAAGTGTATTATTCCAGTCAATAATTTGTGAACAATTAACTCATAGAAAATACACTGAGCACAAAAGCAGATGGAGAGGAGATATTTGCTACACACACACACACACACTTTGAAACCAGGAAGCCCATGTGACTGTGTGTTATCCCACTGTCAGAGTCTGACCACAGAGAAGCAGACACAGTGGCAGAATTACACACTTCAACATGCGCACGCACGCGCACACACACACACACACACACACACACACACACACACTGTAATTCCCTGGCTCAACTTGAATTGTATCAGGTGGTTAGACATGCTGATGAACCAGTTTAAATGGTGATTCATTTATCTGATGAATGGTGTCATGGGTACTGTTAAAATGAATGATGTAAGAAAATAATTAAAAAGCCTGCATTGTTGTCTTTGTAACAGTGGTTTTATTTCTCATGTTCAGTGCAGATGTTGGCTGATGTGTCTCACGAAGAGAATATCTCAGTACTTTTTATTTCACTCACCTGTTCGTAGAACTCGTTGACAATGCCCTCGGTCCACTGCAGGTGCAGATCCTTACACTTCAGAGGACCATTGATGTCAGCTAGCTTGATGCACATCTGGCAGACCAGTAGCCTGTCGTTCTCATTGGACCAGTCGATACCCGTGCTTGGGTCGTCACCTACCTGGGAAACAATGATGTAATTTAGCACAAATTGACATGCTCAAGGAAACTTTGGTGTAATATGTAAGAAGAAAGCATTAAGCAGCAACAATTTAATGAAAACATTAAACATTCTCCAAACATGAGAAAATTACATTCATTGACTTAATTTACTGTGAGGACTGACAGTTAAGTGCTTGCACCATAAGTTTACACTTAACTTGACTTAATCCTGAACATATTCCTCTTCACTATACCTTCAGTAACTTAAAGTGTGAATGTTTTGTTTCAATACGAATAAAAAATGTATTTTATTGAGTAATTGTGTTGATTTGTAGACACAGGAGTGGGCCCTAAAGTGGCCAACAGTGGCACTACCGGACCGGGGCCCCACATGCAGCACTCAGTTTTGTTTTGTGTTGCCCCCAACGTTAAGGCACAAAACAACTCCAAAAACACAGAAAAAATTCTCAAAATAACTGAGAAAACATACACAACTACATATAATTGCACAAAATAACAACAAAAATATTTTTAAAAACACAATGGCACAAAAGGACAACAAACATACACTCACAACACCTTAAGGTAATATTGTAATATTATGGAATTAGTAAGAAAACACCTTAAGTTTATTTAAGCCTCCACCACCTTAAAGGCTAGATCTCAGTGAGTGATTTCATGCCTTGAGAAAATAACTTTTAAAAATAAAGTGTCCAAACAGATCAAATTACCTTCCTCCTTGCTCTCCTTTTCCCTGCTTGCTGCTCTTTGTCTTATTTTTGTCTGGTCTTAATCTACAGGAGCCTCTATCTGCCTCCCGATCCTAAATAAATCATGGAATTGAGCAGCTGGTCTTTCTACGCTATTGGTCAGATTTCTCAACAAGGAGGTCGGGCAATGGGAGATCCCGTATGTCCTGAGGATGTGGAAGACGTGATTCGAATTATGATAACAGGTCTTCTACTGTTTGGAACTGGCATTTTCTTGATTTATCGCAAAATTCGGATTACGTTGGCAGCATTATTGGAAGCTGCTAGTCAACAACGAAAAGGGGCCAAATTCTCAGAACTCTCAGATGGAATCCACCGTGTGAACTTTATAAGGAGTGGAGAGTTTGTGTCAAGGGAAAAGGCCCCATTACTGGATTTTTGGAATGACCAGGAAGAATAGTATCTAGCTCGTCTAAAAACAACTTCTCTTATCTCTTTCAGCCCCTGAGATGAACAAACTGTTGTCAAGGTCTGTTTTTTTTCTCCACACTCTTCCATGGATGGATGTTGATTCGACGTTCTGACCATTCCCTCACTTTCCATGAACACCTGGGATCTGGCTTGGCTGACAAACTCTCAAGGTCATCTCTATGGCAACGCCGTCCCACGACATCAGCTTTTGAGACGAATTGTGAGAGACTAGCAGAGTCTCAGAAAACAGGCCTACGCCCACACGTCACTGACTCTTACTTCTACATTACATACATGCGCCGTTTCTTCACCGTCTCCTCTGGCCCCAACCCCTCCTCCCTCCCTCCCTGCAGATGGCAGCAGGAGGCAAGCTGCATCCTGTCGCTGACCTGCGAACAACTCATCCTAAGACCCATCCCCAGTGCCAACGTGCTGTTGTATTGAATTGAATGTTGTGTGTTGGTTTTTGCTGCAATGTTTGCTGAGGAGTTTTTTCATGATCCCAAACTCCGCCCCTCTCTACAAGGGCCTAGTTTGGTTTTGCCTTTTTTACCTCTTCTTCTTACCCATTGTTTCATATTTTTCATCTAAAACTGTGCTGTCCTGCTGCGTCTGCTCCCCAGTTCTCCCGTACCTTTCCCCCCATGTGATATGTAATTGTTTTTCATGTTTCTTGGTCGGGATGTAACTGAAACTGAATTGCCCTTCGGGGATAAAGTATTTTGAATCTGAATCTAATAAATTGACCGGATTAAAAAAACACAGAACACTCATGTTTTTCCTGCAGTCTGTGCCTTCTCTTCGCCCTCCGAGGGCTCTCTTTTCTGTTTCAGGTGTCTTGATGTTGGAGCTGACGATTCCTGATCGATGGTTCGCGGCTCAACTAGTCCAGGACACTCAGATGATCTGGAAATTTCTTTCCATAAAAAGAGGGAGTTTTTTTTCTTCCCACTGTTGCTAAATGCTTGTTCATGTGGATCTTGTTGGGTTCTTTTTTTCTTTCTTACTATGGACCTTATATTTTGTTAAGCGTGCTGAAATGACTTTGTTGTAATTTGCGTTATATAAATAAAGTTGAGTTGAGTAAAAATTTTACCCTGATTTGTTTCAGTTATCAGAACAGTGAGAAAGAGAACATTTCTTTTCTGCTAGCAAAATCAAGGGAGACTCAGGATTTGTTCTCCAATGAAAATCTCATTCCAACATCCCTGAAACTCATTAACCCAATCAAAGCCTCACAATGCAGCCCTATTGTCTAGCTGCTGCACAGAATTTCAGACCAGGAAGCTACTGCAAGTGCAAAAGTTAATTAATACTTCCAAAAAGTAAATTAACTTCCAGCAAGCCAAGCAGGATAATGAGTATTACACTGACATTACATTTGCTGCCAAGCTAGAAAGGTCGCCATCAGCAGACTGGTTCAGGCCATCAAGTGGCACCAGTGTGCTCAAACTCACAATTGGAAATCCTTTATAATGCTGAGAGCCAAAGCCAACAATTGGTCAGCACTTTAATGAGCTCCTGAAAAGCTGGACACAATACCTACGACTCAAACAGAAGCATCTCATTCAAAGAAAACAAAGTATAAGAATAATTTTGAAGTCTTTCATTTGAAGAATCACATGGTGGCTTATCAGTGTGTTTCAAACCAACCATCACAACAGAGAAGAAACAGCAAATATCACAAACAATGACGTGCTAAAACTAAAAAGTGAAGTCCCAAAGTTTGCCTAATAAATTTGCCAGATTAGACTCTCAAAAACACTTTAAATGTTTTCTACCTTGGAATTAAACTCGGCCAGGAAGTCAAAGTGCTTCTTTAGATCCGTTGCCAGGATGGCTTCGATAACCAGAAAGCGAAAACGCTTAAACTCCCCGTGGTCCAGGTTGACCAGGAAGTTGTAGTCCGGATGCGACATGAAGAGGTTCCAGGCTGAGGCGGCGTGGTGGTTTTCCAGCACTGAGCGGTCATTGTAGAGAACTGCCTGTAAAGTAGAAAACACAGCCATAGTTAAGAAACACATGCACCCAACCAGTGTTAGGTTTGACAGCAAAACTCAATTTAATACCCAGTTAATAGATCTTGCAACTCCAGCAAATTCTTCAAAGTATTTGATGGTGTGTTGCGGGTCCGACAGTGGATCTAGGACAGCGGGAAGACTCCCCAGAAAACAATCTGCTTAAGTCAGGGATCCTTTGGTAGACTAAGGGGCAGATTTAATAAAGGTTTGCACCTTTCAAAACATGTGCAAACATCACTAAGCAACCACCCATTTTGATCAACCCCACCCAGGCGTTGAATATCCAATGAGCAGCCTGAGGAAAGCTTAGAGTAAAAGTCAGCAATTTCAGTCTTTGTAAGTACGGCGCAGCAACTTCAGGTGAGCAGACACTGTGCAATTTTTTCAAGCTAGCTCAAATTGTGCTACTCAGTTGCAGAGTCCGATGTTCGCAGCTCACGATTCATATTCTTACACTATACGGACCGACACTCTGACGCATCCTCACTGCTCACACTGTACTTTTATACGCGACATGTTGGAGTCTTGTATCTGGAAATGCAACATTCAAATTAGAAGAAGAATGCCATTAAAGCAGAAGAACAAGAAGAACCCGAAAAAAAACCACTCGCAAATCTTAGCAGTACGGTCCGTCAATTTTACAGCGGTCCTACGGTGTTCACAAATGCACAGTGTGAGAGTTTGAGGCAAGGTGGTCCGTGGCAACGCTTTAACAGTGAGGAGAGACCAGGATTTCAAACATGTTTGATTTTCTTACGATCATTTGATTGCTGAACGGCAGCTGGTCATGAAGTGTTAATCGCTTCTTGTGACCCCATGTATACTACACAATGCACTATTTAGCAGAGATTCAGCCCGATCCCCAAAATAGACGCACAAGTAAAAAATTGGCTCAAAATGGGACAAAAATCACACAGTGTATGCCCACCTTAAGGAAATAGACAGGGAAAGTATTTTTGCGTGTGTAAAAACATGAGCAAACGTCATTGCTCGTACTAATATATTTTGAAGTTGATAAAACTCCACACAATCAGTATTGCGTCTGTCAAACATACAACATAACTTGAGAAATCCATTTAGCATATTTGTCTCTAATCCATATGCAATCTGGGAGTGACAGCTATTGGCTGCCCTCTCTCCTCCCTGATGGACATTTACACCTCCCGCTGTCTCAACAGAGCAAAAACCATCACCAAAGACTGCTGCCACCCTGGCTTTGACCTGTTGCCCTCAGGGAAGCGCTACAGAGGAGTATTCCATAAAGGAGGGTTAACAAACTCTGAGTCTATCCATAAACTCTGGGTCAACATACCCCGCGGTGGGAAACTCTGGGTATCTGATTCCTTTACAGCTGGTATGAAGTGGGTCAATCAACCCTGAGTATGTAAACCTTGGTTTACTTACGTACATACGCGCAACAAAAAGCCATCATCAATGGATCAGAGAATACTCAAACTGCCATGACAACCGAACGGAAGAGAGTGATTTATTCACCCTAATGAGTGAAAAAAGTCGGTGTTTGAGGAATATGAGCCTGTTCTAAAGGTGTGTTCAGTCTTCAGTGACTATAGTGGCTTAAATCACCCGTATTTAGTTACACTTTTTGGTCACTTCATCACTTTATCTCTTCAATGACGTGACAAGCGGTGAATAATATGAATAAAATATGTTTGAGGAGACGTGGCAGCAGCATAGGATAGCTGCATAGAGAGCCCTCCTGTTACACTGGATATAAAGACAGTGACTGCCGCTTGATATCGAATCAATTATATTGATTTTTAATGTAATATTGTCGCCAAAGTTATCTTAACGTCCTAAAAAATGTCATGAAAATACACTGAAGCAGGACGCAAACCCATCACTCCCAAGCGCAGCGTCACAATTCACTGTGCCATCATAGCTTCAAAGAGGCGTGAATTACAGATTTAACTGTATTACAATAAAGAACAACAATCAAGCCTTAAAAGTGGATTCATTTAAATTTTCATCTCCTCCTTTACATTATCCACAGGTTTTTATTCAGAGAGCTTTACTACAGACGTCAGTAGATGTTTTAATGCAGATCAACCTCTAAGTGTATTTCACTTAATGATCTACATCTACAATGTTAGAAAGAAAATTACCGTTTGCACAAAAAAAAAAAAAAACGTAAAGCAACACAACATTAGTAATGATGTGAACACGTCTGTGGTGTGTGATGTTACTAATGTGTTTCAGAGAAGTGTTAAGGTTTATTAAAGTGTTCAGAAACGGTGTTCAGGTGGGCGGAGCCAGGTTGAAAACCAGGGTTTCTTTGATAAAACCTGCCAGCAACCAGGTTTAGTTCCTGGACAATGTTGCCATGGTAACATACTCAGAGAAGAACATACCTCGTGTTTAGGAATGGGATACTCAGAGTTTCCCTCATTTGAGCCCAAACATACTCAGAGTTTGAACATAACCCGCTTTATGGAATACCCCTCTGGTGTATTAAGGCCAGAAGAAACAGACTCAAAAACAGCTTTTTTCCAAAAGCAAAAACTACTCTAAATTCTCATATGCGCTGATCTCATATTCATATTCATACCCACAGACTCTGCTCAGCCACTTTTTAAAAAGGAAAAAAAAAAGATACACTGATGTGTAATATCATTGAACCGCATATATAGACAATGTGCTATACACCGGTCACTGTATATTGCAATGTAGTTGTTTATTTATTTATTTTTAATACAAAATGTACATACTGTTCACTTCACCTCCTTTCCTGTACTATTTATTTATGTCCTATGTTATACGTTTATTTGTTTATTTTATTTCTTTAGTAACAGTGCATGTTACTGGAGTTGGCTTGTTTCACTCTCATGGTACATGAGTACAATGACAATAAAGGCATTAATTCATTCATTCATAAAACATGGGGGGAGGTAATGCAAATAGATCATATTAGCACAAGCAATGTGATTGCCTAGCAACTGCTTTGCAGGGATTATTTTGCACATTTATTTGTGTTAACTGTCAGCGTTATGCACAACGACTGCAGGCATGGATGAGATAAGAGATAAGGTAATGGTAATGGTAAAGGTTATTGCTGAATTAATATTTTTGAATGAATTAAATAAAAAATAAAATCTTTTGAACTACTCTTTTCTTGTATTAGTCATACTTTTACTTTGCTTCTTTTGTTTCCCCACATAGCTTTCTCACATACAGATTCTCATATTGTGTTTCTCCTCCTTTTATTCAGATTTGTTTGTGTTGCCCACTTCAAGTGAGCAGGCTTCACTTTCTGTTAGGGAACATTGATTCTTCCACTTCTTAGTCAAGAGGTTTATTCAGCAGTGTCTGCTACACACCGTAGTACAGACAGCTCACTCCACCCAACGCAACCCTGTACTGAGTGATGACATCATTACCAACCTCCATCTAAATCAGCATAGAAATAACAATCTTTGCAAATTATAGGGCATATTTGTCTTTGAACAGCAAAGAGGATATGGCCAAAGTTTTGTGTTTTTTGTGCATAAATCTGCATCTCATTTGGGTCTTTTAACATCCCTTTGTGCTTTTTTCTTTTGTCAGTTGATTATAATGGCTTATTTCTGTCTCTGCAGTTTTCTGACTCTCCAACACAAGTTTGTGTAAATCCGCTGACTTCATCTTGGGTTTTTGTGGAAAACCATGCGGGCGTCATCAGTTGTAAACTGCATTACCACAGAAGCGCGATACAATGACATCGGGAAGCAACAGCCATCAGCTTTGGCTTTCATTATCGAGGCCTGCAGCAGCCTGTGACATTTGTGGATGTGGGTTTTATTTACACGTGTTGGAGTTTGGCTGCTTGTGCTGCTCCCTCAAAGTCGGCATGACATTTTCTAACGAGGTTGAATGGATCAAGTTAATAAACTCTGACAAATTCAACATTTTCTAATAAGCCTTAAGGCTTTATTATTGAGCGTTATTTTTATCAATATTATTATTGTGCGTTAAACTATTGGCCTTTTTAATTATATTTAAATATAATTAATAATGCCAAGCTTTTACAGATGTACATAATATGAATTCCATTGATTTAGTTATTTTTGAATCTTTTTTTCATTAGCTATCACTCTTTAGTAGGGGATTGAAGATACAATGTTTTGGAAAGGGAAAAAAAAAAAAAAATGCAATTGGAAAAAACACCCATTTGACTTTAACTGTCGACATACTAACACTTTGGTGTGTACACCAATCTAGAATTTAAAAATTAAAACCAAATCATGTCGTCAACATAAAATTCTTCAAAAAAAGCACTAAGCACCCTCCTCTCGTGTGCATGTGTGTCACTTTGTATATTATACAGTTTGACCAATTGTTAAAACTGCATTAAACCAAACAAAAAGATTGGATTCTGAAACCTAACATCTGGAGCCAACTGTTTTATGTTGCTATTGATCCTGGTCCCAGATTCTAATAAGTACCTAATCATAGAATTATGGCTAATCAGTGTTTTTGCACTTGCACAGAGGTAACCAGTCATACCTGTGGGGCGCTGGTGGCTACGAGGAAAGCGTTGGTCCTTCCTGGGTGATCATAGTCATGCATGGCAGCAGCCACGTAGAGCGCCATGAGCTCCAGAGCAGGGATGAGTCCTGAGAGGCAGCCATACCCGTCCTCAGACACAGTGTAGGTCTTTGAAACCAGGAAGCCCATGTGACTGTGTGTTATCCCACTGTCAGAGTCTGACCACAGGGAAGCAGACACAGTGGCAGAATTACACACTTCAACATGCGCGCGCACGCACGCACGCGCACACACACACACACACACACACACACACACACACACACACACACACACACACACACACACACACACACACACAAGCATTCAAATCCAGTTATAATTGGATGAAAGCAATAGCCCAGGCTCAAATACAAATGAGGTTATGCTAATATGGGTGAGAGGAACCCTGATATGATTTTATGCTATTTGAGACTTCAAATGGTGTCGAGTATTTATATGAAGGTAATGAGGAAACATTCCTGCAGGTTTGACGCTCTGAGACACAGCTGCACGCCTAATGAGGAGGTCTGAACAAGTGGCCAGAACCTCATGAAACACATTTTCACTGTGATAACATCACAGTGAAAAAACAGAATAAGGAAAGAGCAAAAAAAAATGAGCAACTGGCAGGTATAGCATCTCTACAATCAAATGAAGAAAAAAATTGAAGAAAATAAAATTGAGTGTTTTTCATTCCTTGCAAGACGAGAAAACCTAAAAAAAAAATTAAAATTAAAATAAAGCTTAAAGATTAAAATGTCAAATATGAAGGGTAGGACAAAACACCATGCAGCAAAAATTCATTATACGCCTCTTTCTAACTGTGATGAAATTCTAGATTAGATTATCACAATGATCTAAAGAGAATCTAATTGTTGACGTATGCAACCGTTTGCTGACCTGAGTCGCTGGCCGAGTTGTGGTCATTGATGAGGCTGGGTAGACCAGGAACGGCCTGTGTGGTAAGGAACCAAACTGCATGAAGCACATCTGTGGCATGAACCCTGTTGTGGTCTGGGTCAGAGAGAGGAGAAGCTCAGTGTGTGTGTGTGTGTGTGTGTGTGTGTGTGTGTGTGTGTGTGTGTGTGTGTGTGTGTGTGTGTGTGTGTGTGTGTGCGTGTGTGTGTGTGTGTGCGTGTGTGTGTCATGTACACCACCAGGGTGCACTGTGGACCAGAGCAAGCAGAACACACCAAAACAAAGGCTGTGTGCCATCTCCCTCTAGTGGCTGCTTTGTGTATTACAGCTGTGCTCAGAGAACTAACATAGAGCTTACATGGTATGTCTCTGTAACCATTCTCCAGGGCGTGGAAGTAGTTCATGAATTCTTTGACGGGGATCTTAAAGGTCTGAAACAGGCCGGTGTCTTCAAAGAGCCTGTAAGACACCTGAAGCATAACATCAGAGCTCACATTAGGTCACCTACGGTTTGTCCAAGCTTTATGGAATGATACAGATGTTTAAATGCATATAAATGCATAAATACTGTACATACATAAATGCTATATGTATAGCATTTCAAGGCATTACAGTACAATTATATACAACAGAGATGGACAGCTTCTATTACAGCGAGGGCCACAAAAACATTCATGTCAGCATTTCGAATAGTGACCAATCTGAATTAATAATGATACAGGAAATAACAAAGGGTTAGTGTGTTTTTTAGCATATATTGTTCTATCATTTTGTATTTTTTTTATTACATTTTTTTGTGTGATTCTTGATGCTTTTTTTTTTGGTTTTGGTTTCTTGTCTTTGTTTGGGTCTGTACTACAAAGCTGGATAAGTATATCCGGCATATCTCTCCATTAGGGAGCTTCACTTAACCAAACATAAACGTTCACTTAAACCAGGGTTTTTCCACCTCCATCAGTGCACACTCTCATAAAAGGGGTGGAGAATGGAGCATCTGAGCAACTTACGTCTCAAGTGAGGAATAATTCTTCAAAAATATGGAGAAATAAAATCCATAATTCAAACCAAAAACAATGCTGTTGCTGCAGAAAAAGCAGGAATGAAAGAATACGGGTAGAGAATTTATGACTAATAATGCTTACATTTGTGAGATATACAGTATTAATTCATCATAGAATAAACAAGAATAAACACTCTGATCAGTGTATCTTCATTAAGCTACAGACCCACCTGTGGCTCTGATACTGTGTTCATAAAGCTCAGCCCACATCATAAGGTGAACAATATTTGTATTCTATACAGCCTAGATCAGGGGTCACCAGCCTTTCTGAAACTATGAGCTACTTCATAGGTACTGTGTAGTCTGAAGGGCTACCAGTTTGAAAAGCACTTCCTTAATACTAAATGTTCATGGTTTCACCTCAACCACGGCGACCGTGGATCAGGTGGTAGTGGGTCGTCTTCTGATCGAGAGGTTGGGGGTTCGATCCCAGTACCTGACTATGTGTCGAAGTGTCCTTGGGCAAGACACTGAACCCTAAGTTGCTCCCAGTGGTCGACTAGCGCCTTGCATGGCAGTCCTGTCCCATTGGTGTGTGAATGTGAGGGTGAATGAGCTGATATGTAAAGCGCTTTGAGACTGCTTCAGTGTGGGGATAAAGCGCTATATAAATCTAGTCCATTTACCAAGTCCAATTAGAGGGAAAGATAATAAGGAAGGCTAGCAGTAATACATTATTAAAAAAGTAGGAAATGTTTAAGTTTCAACATGCAACACTTTATTTCTCTTAATTTATGCAGTTTCATTTTCATAGAAAATCATCATCCCCCTATTGTACTAGCTACTAACAAACCACTTTTATAACTGATCATATAACATATAACATTTGTAAAATGTAACAATCGTTCCATATTTTATATCATATATAACATACCACAACCCATACACCAACTCTGCAACACTTAAAAAACATTTTA
Source organism: Gouania willdenowi (assembly GCF_900634775.1). NCBI lineage: Eukaryota > Metazoa > Chordata > Actinopteri > Blenniiformes > Gobiesocidae > Gouania > Gouania willdenowi. The sequence goes on along the minus strand of NC_041049.1, from coordinate 30,431,904 downwards.
ATGTTTAAGTGAAAATAAACATTTAAAGATGGTAATTTAATACTAAAACTTTATCACCTGCAGCAGTATTGAACTAGATTAGGTACTAACTACATTTGTCATATGTATTTTTATTTGTGAGTTTGAATCCTGGAAAAGAAGTCAGATTTTAGATGGATCTCATTGGTGACTAGAGCTCCTCACATGGTCCATGCGGGCTACCTTGTACCCGTGGCAACCACGTTGGTGACCCCTGGCCTAGATGTTAGTACTGGCGCTCTGTCCAGCGCGTACCCCTGCCTAACGTCCAATGACAGCTGGATATAGGCACCAGCAGATCCCTGGTTCCCTGATAGAAGGAGCAAGTGGGTCAGAAAATGGATGGGTTATCTTACAGGACTGAGGCATGGCCAACAGTTTTTATGAATAAATAAATGGATGAATGAATTTATTGGACTGAAAGCGCCCGACACACTCATGCTTAATTAGCTGACTAATGTAGGTCAGTCTATCAGATAAAAATCTATATGTTTCTTCTAATCGGGTAAATGAAAGGATTGCATCTATCCATTATTCCTCTCCTGTCAGCTTTCAGATCAGATCCAGGTAACGTGTAAAGAGAATGAAATGACCCACCCATTATTGGTCAATAATGGTTGGTTACAAAAGAACTGATTGGTCGGGAAGCGGTGCTTTAATACTGACTCGGATCTTATCCGAGGTTAGCCGTTCAGCATAAGTTACCATAGTGATTTACCCCGGCAAGTACCAGCGTCATAGTACAGCAAAAACTAAATAAATTATGCAAGTTAGCGCGATAAGAGGAAATCCATCTTTGTATAGTACAGGGCTCACATGTCATTTTTTGTTGTTGTTGTCATTTTACTTATATTTTTGTCTCATTTTGTGTTTGTTTTGTTTTTTTGTTTTTTTTTGGAAAAAAAGAGGTGGTTTGCCCTGTGACCATCAATGATCAAAAATGGTTCAGTCATACAAGTATCTCGGTGTTCACAATGAGCACAAACTAAACTGCACAAAAAACACAGACGCTGTTTTTTTCCGTGAAAAAACTGCCTCTGTGTTTCCCACACCTGGGACTCTCTTCTCCAGAGACCATTGGGCGACCAGCGGAAGGAACTCATGAGGAAACATTAAAGCATTCAGTTGCCTCTGAGGAATACTGACTGTTGGCAGTCGAAACATGTCAGGAGATCAAAGTACATTTCAAAGTACATTTCCTGTAAAAAGTTGTTTAATTAAATGAAAGCTTAACATATTATGGATGAAGTATTGTTATTTGTAGGTTGATGCTCAGGTGTGTGATTAAGGCCTGTGTCGATTCTCACCTGACTGAGAATCCGTCCACACTTCCCGTTGGTTTTCTCCATCAAGGTGAAGATGGGGAAGTTCCAATTGTTTAACTGAGTCATCAGAGGCTCCAAGTCCTCCATTATTAATGGCTCAGGTGCCAGGATAGGTTTGTCCTGCACAGAGGAAACATTTCATTTCACTCTTTGCTTCTGCGAGAGCCTCCTGAGTGTCTTCTTACCTCAGGAGGTATTAGTGCATGGAGGAGGAGATTCTGGGCCGAGGTTTTTCCCTCCTCTGTGTCTTCCTCTGTGTGTGCTACATCACTGCTGTCACTGTGGTTGGCTTCATGGGTGCTGTCATAGTCTGATGACACCACCACTTGGTCCTCTGCTAGCAAACAGACAGGTAACGTCACACAGCCGCCTGTAGGGAAAATGCACTGCTAATCTTCTTAAACTGATGCTAATCCTTCCACTCTCCAGAGTCATGGATTTACCTTTCAGGTTGATCCACTTATCCTAATCTTGTCTCATCAAAATTCTTTATTTTTATCAGTTTTCGGAGTTAACGCCCCCACGCACTGCTGGGTGCTGTGTTCATTAACGCATGGATTCTGTGATCAACTTGCAAAAGTGTTTGAGTTTTAGAAAGACAGCTTGGGTGGAAAGTATCTGTGCCAGATGGTACATGGGTGAATGATTATTGGTAGCGTGACCCTAAATGATTGAAAATTCACATGTCTGATAATATCATTGAATAAATGATTTATTTGATGTATATAAATGCTTGGCAGGTTTATTGTCACTTACCTGACCGTGATGTCCTGTCCCCTTTGTCCAACGAGCCTTCACCATGACTCAGCCTCATGTAAGGTCTCCCACAGCTGCAAAAAGGAGAATTACTCACGCCTCATTATTTAACATGTGTTGAAATAGTTATTATGATTTTTAAAGCCATGATGAATCACCCTAAAATAACAGTTTAATGCATTTAACTAAAAAATTTGAGCCTTTTTTCCTCACCAAAAATATTGTATCGTATCATTATACCATTATCTTCTATCGTATCGTATCATGAACTCAGGGTATCATTCCATCTCTAGTAGAGAAAGCCTTTATTATTATTGCACAGCTGTGTGGTACAAGATACTTGCTGCTCATCTAGGGACCAGATACACAAATTGAACACCTATAGCAGTGAACCGCAATTAGCGGCCCCTGGGGCAAGAGCCGGCCCACTGGGGCCATATGTTTGGCCTGCAATAAACCTGACACTACTTCACAAACTGACATCAATAAATGGGAAAAAGTAGTGATGCATCAAAAAAATTCAGCCAATAATACGCTTATGGGTTATTTTCGACAAAAGATTTCAGGTTATTTTACTAAAACAGAAAACCCCATGGTCCTTATGCACTTGTCTAGTTACAGGCCAACGTGTTCGTGGAGCAGGGGTGGACTGGGATTAAAATTCAGCCCTGGCATTTTGTGTCTAAACTAGCCCACTACATTATCAGAGGACACCATAGAAAATGTTATAAAGTCAGTGATGCTCATGAGCAGCTCTTTATGTCTTAATTTTAGTTATCATTCCCCCTGAAAAACCCTTTTGAAAACTTTAACCCCTTTTTACCTATTTCCTATGGCCATTTTGTAACTTCCTTTGTCCCATTTCTGACACTTTTTTCAGACTTTAGCTTCCTTTAGCCTTTAGCCTTTTTTTCTATTTTTTGTCCATTTATGCAAGTTCATTTTGATACTGTTTTCACATTTTTGTCCTTTCTTTAATTTTTTTTGGCCACTTTTCATCCAAATAAGCTAAGCTTGTTTTAGTTTTTCCAAACATTTGGTCTCTTTTGGTTCCACATTTTTGCCATCTTTCCCTATTGTTTGCCACATGTTGCCCATTTAAGCCACCCTTTGCTACTACATACCAAGTGATTCCTCTTTATTTTTCCATTTTTTGGCCACTCTGCTTTTTGGTCCATTTTGGTCACTTTTCACTTTTTTTCTTGACATGTTTTTTGACACTTTTGGACCATTTTGGGTCACCTGTAACCATGTCTGCCTCCACTTGCTTGTCAAAAAAAAACTTTGGGTTGATGGCCCCCGGTATGATGCCCGGTATACCAGATAGCCAGTCCACCCCTGCCGTGGAGCAGCGGTATTTCAGCACATCTGAGCACTAAAGCGTCTTCTAAGCAGAGGGTGAGATGGAGCGAAAACAATGTGGGTACACACCTAAGTGCCATTTATGTTTCTGTCATGTCGACACCTGACATGCTCCTCCAAAAAAATCCAAGCTACGCACCACGATTTGGCTTTAGAGTCTGTCAGCGCACAAATCACGGAGATACTCTGCTCTTATTATTATTATTATTATTATTAATAAAAACAATAATAATAATAATAAATACAGAACAATTAATATAATAAAGAAAATAGTGTATCAATGTAATGTTCTTGATGTGCTTGTGGTTCTCTCCAGGTAATCCATCTTCCTCCCACAATCCAAAACCATGTGTGTTGGGATAATTGGATTTTCTCAAGCGGAGTAAATAAGTATGAATGGTTGTTTGTCTATACGTGTGGCACCCGCCTTATGCCCAACGTAACGAGCTAGAGAAAGGAATCAGCAGACCCCTGAGACCCTCAGTGCAGGAGGAAACGAGTACAGAAGATGGATGGATGGAGGGAGTTTACTAAAAGTTTGATTAAATAATCTTCCAGAGCAGCGTGACATGTGTGTTTCTTGTTAGAGAAACAAAATCCTTGGAGCTGTGCTGTCTGCTGCCGACGCAGGGAGCTGGAAACGATGGCGTTGATAACATCTGTCTCTAATGCCTCACCAGGCAGCAGAAGCTTCTTAGAAACAACATATTATTATATTCCTACTGTGGTGTTCCCATAATCCAAGAAAATACTTATTATTAGAGCTAATGAATGCATACATTAATGCAATGCAGCAAACACAAACTACCAAACTAAATGACAAACAGTCGTTTTGTTGTTTAGAAATGATCCCACCCTCTGAGAAGAATGACAGTAGCATTAACCAAATGACTGACTTACATCCTTCAAAACATTCATATTCATTGACGTCTTTTACAAATCCAACAGAAATCTGTTAGTTTTCAGAAAGGTGGCCTGTGGCCGTCAGTTATTTGTGTGACACTGTGGGGCGCCGCCCCAGCTGCTCTCCACACATTTTCCATGCCTGGAGGTGTTTCCAATTAAAATTCCTCAACTTAAATGTTGTAAAAAAAAAAAAAAAGAAAGAAAAAGGAAAGAAGGAAATGCCTGCTGTCGGAGCAGCACAGTGTCACAGCGAGCACAAAGGTCTGTAGTGTGTCTATCTCCTTCTGATAAAATGTTTCTGGAACACTTTGTGGCCAACAAACAGAGTTCTGTTGTGTTGGCATGTTCAGCTTGGATCACTGGGCCTAATGTGTAACAGGTGTGGACTATCACATAGTTTGATAGTTTGGCAGGTGAACAGTTGCTACATTATAAACCTCAGGTCAGCCGTGCTTGACCTGAGGTTTACTTTTGTTGAAAGCTGAGGAACTGGCAGACACTTTACTCATCGCGCTAATGCAGCAGAACGCGCTCAGAGACGTTCAGGTATCAGGTGTCTCTCATTTTATCACTACATCTGTGTAGCTGCAATGATTAGCTCAGTAGTTACAGTAATGTAAGACAAATACATCACACACATTACAGCAGGAATTCAAATAAACTTAAGTGTCATTTGGACATGAATCTTTTGGTTTGGCATCTTCAAGAACGACTCTTGTAGCCTAATAAGAAAACACGCTTCACCCTGTGGTGTAGTTATGTTTTCAAAAAGTGGTTAAGGTTAGAAAAACATCATAGTTTGAGCAAAAATGTTAAAAATGTGCACTCAATTATTCCTTTGGTCTGTGTTTTTTCTCTTATACAATCAAAACCATGAACGAGTTTCTGTGAAAAGAAAAAATATTAATAATTTTTTGATTTATAGTTGCTGCCAAAAAGTAAACTATAGACAGTCCTTCAAAAATACTTTAGTTGTTTGTTACAAATTCATCATTTAAACCATCTTGGTATTTTTACTGTTACAATGAAACAGGGATAGGAAACTCTCAGCGGGGGCTACAAAATGATTGTGTGAAGTGATTGTATCTGATCTGAGGGCCACATTTTCCACATTTATGTCAGCATGTAAAATAATGACTGATCTGCGGATTGATAACGGAGGGCGGGGCTAGTCTTTTTTTGTCTTTGGGGCTTTGTTTTTAGAGTCCTTAAGTGTGTTTTTGTAATTTTTTGCGTTCTTGTTGTAATTTTCTGTATTTTTCTGTCATTTTCTGCTTTTATGTTGTCAATTTGTGCATTTTTGTGTTCTCTTTCTGTATTTGTGTTGTTGTTTTCTGTATTTTCCTGTTATTTTGTGTATTGTTTTTTTTTTAGTTTGTGTGTCTTTGGAGCTATTCTGTATTGTGTTGTTTTTTTGGGGTTTTGTAGTTAGTTTAAGTGGTTGTTGTGTCTGTCTTTGTTGTCATTTTGTGTTTTATGCGTCATTGTGTCATTTTTTAATTTGTTCTGTACTTTGTGCATTTTGCTGTCGATTTGTGTGTTTTGGGAGTTATTTTGTGTATTATGTTGGGCTTTATATTCCTTCCAACTTCTTGAATACACATTTTGGGGATTTGTTTTGGGGCCGCACAAAATTAGGGCCGCCACTTGCCTATGTTTGCTCTAAAACGTCAATCCCCCCTACAATGAAATGACAGTGACAAGAGTTGATTTTAGAGCTGAGCAATATGTACCCATAATCATATCTTGATGTCAGGTCCCAGAAGGAGAACTAATTGTTTAAGTCAATGGTGCAAAATGCCACAAAGGCCCAAAATCAAGGTGTGACATCACATTTGTCATTGTTTTCTCTTTGGGACAGCACTGTGAGTTGTGTAGCCTGGACAGACTTTATGGTCTGGGTTGTATGAAAAAGAGTCGACTATAAAAGCAACGGTTGCTCTCACTGGAGGCTACTGGTGCAGAAGAAGAATCATTTATTTATTTTTACTCAGATTCTCCAAGGAAAATCAAGTACAACATGGAGTTCAAAGACTAAAAAGTCCCCTGCCAAAACTTCGTACTTTTTTTTTGTGTGGTCAACCTCTTCATCTCACTCTCTACATGGACACTTGCTACTGAAAATAGCCTGTTTATGCTGCTCTCTAATACAAGAAACATCCTTCTGCTGTTACCTGTTTAGAAAAAACAAAAAGTGATTTAAAAATGTTGCTGTTGCTCAGACGGTTGATCCTGACTCTGGGGATATATTATTTTGTACTACTGTATAAAGGGAATTTTACTCTTAATAAGCACCTTATTTGTTTGTGTTAAGTGTTTAATAGCCAAATGTTATTGCACTTTTGTTCATACAGCAGTACTTTTCAAACAAAAGTGTGCAATACACTACGTTAGAAATTATTATTGAACTATGCTCACAAAACTGCAATTAAATGCAATTAATTGCAGAGAATAATGTGATTAATCGCAAATGAAAATTCAATCGTTGTTCAGCACTAATATATATATATATAAATACAGTATATGTGTGTGTGTGTGTGTATATGTACACACACACATATACTGTATTTATATATATATATACACACACATACTGTATATATATATATGTATATATACTGTATATACCCTTTTATCCTCAGTAAACTAACTTCAATCAAAAACAAGATATATTCCACGAGTTGACAGAAAATCTAATAAAATACTTAATATTCCTTTAGATATTTTGATTATCTACTGGAAATATGTAAAGAAAAATGTTGTGTTGGATAAAGTAGGGGTGGGTGATATGAACCAAAACTCATCTTGATATTTTTTTTTTATCAAAATGGTGATATTGTAATTTTCTATATTAGCAAAATAGAAATCTTGATATATTGCCCAGGCCTAGAATAAAAAAGTATTTTAAAGTGTGTATAGTTGGTGCTCTACTTCAGCAATTCCCAACCTTTACCATATTGCGTAGCTTTGTTGTAAATTCAATCATATTGCATTGTTTGATTTAGGTAGACGACACATTTAATTCCAGTGGCCACATACAACCCAAGTTATTTCTCAATATTTTCAAGCAAGCGACTGCTAACAATAAGGAATTTTTCATAAAACTATATTTCCAATTAAAGAGCGCGTTACTTAGTTCTGCTTTAACTTAGGTGAAAACGATTCAGTAATAAAGATGTGAAAGTTTTTGGTTCATGCTCCTGGATTTCTTTGCAGATTTTACTGAGGGGAACATCCTTTTGTGGGTCCAATTGAATCAAAATGTGTTGTTGGTTTGGGAAAACCTCGACACACACTTATTGTCAACATACATGTACCTAATTTGAAAAAGAGCTTTAAAAATGAATAGGATAGTTTTCATATTATATAGAAATTATATTAAAAATATACCCACGTACCCCTTACAATCTGCTCACGTATATGCCGCAGCCTAGGGGTGTGTGTACCTCTGTTTGGGAAACACTGCTTTACTTCACACTATAATAACCTTAATAATAATAAAGAAAATAATAGCCCACAGCCAACTTTTGGGTCTCAAACCCTGTGGTGAGAAACTGTTCAAAGAAGAAACGCCTCCTCGATCACTGAACTTCACTCCCAGATTCTAGAAACAGCTACTAACACTAGGTTGACTCCATGTCAAAGCCACAAAAAACACAGCAGCCACTGTATGTGTTTCCAGTAATCTACCATTCTACCTACTCTTAAAGCAGATGACGTTAAGAAGATAACAGCACAGCAGCCTCTTCACTGGCTCTGTGGGATAAAAAACTGATAACTGGCTTTGAAGTTGGTGTTACTCTGGGTTACTGTACATCTCTGACAGCTGACGTGATGGAAACAAGAGCAAGACTAATGTCCTCACGAAGACTGCACACATTCAAAGCCATGTGTTGGTTTCCCTTTTTTTTTAAAGTGAACACACTCCCTTCATTTACATCTACATGAGATTATCTTTTAAAACACATCTAAAAAGTTTAGTTTGTTTATTAATGTGTTATAACCCCATCTTAAAACGTTGTAATGATAGAAGAAGGTCAGTAGTAAATAAATGACAATACTCACACTTTAGATTTACTAATACAATATCTATCCTCCCCGCGACCCTGAAAAGGAGCAAGCTGGTTAGAAAATGGATAGATTTATATTTCTATCCTGATCCATTCCAAAGAGCAGAAAACCATCATGCCTCTGCTGTAGGAATGTGTCATGAATAGCAGAGGAAGTATTATTTTTGTGCACACAAACCTTTGCAATAAATTGTTTGAACTTTGTGGAGTGCTGGACTTATTCCAGCCTCAGAAGCGTGTTGGAGGAGGAAAAAAGCTTAGATCCATGGGAGAACACACGTAAGGCCAGATTTACATAGGAACACCCACATTTCAGGGCCGGGTGAAGGAGCGCAGTGACAGACTTAAGTGGAGGAGGAGAATAGTGCTCAGGCGCTGCTCGGCCTTTCTGACTTACATGCACGGTAGAGTAGGACCCACAGACCTTCATTTAGTTGTGGCAGCCTTAAACATCACATACAGGGTTTACTGATGATTGCACACCTGCAGGTGAGTGTTTCATGGTAGGGTTTGATGCTGGCGCTACGGTCCCGTCTAACTGGTCCTGGCTCAATGGTGGGCAGTCCTGTGGCAGAGGTGGTGGTTGTCCACGTAGAAGAGATCCTCCGCAAAAGTCCTGGGTGGAGACTTCGCCGCAGACGCTGCACCCACAAAACAAATTGTTTTTATAGGATTTATTAAAACAAACTACACAGTAATAGTCATTCATATTAGATAATCCAGATACTCACAAATATACAATCCTAATTATCACCATTATCACAGGGCAAAGATATGCATATACATTGAAGATAATTGAAGAACATGATCGGAATGATTAGTTATCTATTTATTCATTTTTCACATCAATAATTCAAAGAAGCTAATTAATATTAACATAGTAATAAAGGTATGGGTCCACCAACCAGGGTTGGGGTCAATTCCTTTTATAAATTACAAATACGTCTTCAATTATCCATGTTCAATTACAACTCAATTGCGATTATGTTGACCGGCATTTTCTCCAATTACAATTACTATTATTTGAGAATGCAGCGATCAATCGGCCGGCCGATCAATTTTGGGGGATCTGCGATCGGCCAATCCTTGCATAAGAAACCGATCTTTTCCGCCGATCTTTTCTACCTCTGCAAAGGTCTTAAAGTGGGTCATAAAGTCAGCGACTCTCCCTTCTGCTGTGAGTTGAATGACATGCCCCGCCCACCAGCTCATGTGTGCATGTGTGTGCGTGCACATGCCTCTGTTACACAGGATAACAACAACAGCAGGGTTAGCTTAGCATGTCGACAGTTCGGCAGTTTTACACAAAAAAAGAGAGCAGAGGACAAAAAAACCACATGCTACCTCATTCACCATTTAAGGAAGGCCGTGGCTATTGATACAGACCGGTAAACTCTGTGCATACGCAGCGCCCCTCACTGGCCAGTTTCGGTCACGTGATAGGTGCACCACATGACTTAAAGTTCCGTCAGTTGTATTTTAGCTCATATTTATTTGTAGTTATCCCGCTAACTCTTTTATTTTAGCCCTAACTCTATCCCTATCCCTAACCTACGAAATTCCCTAAAATGTAATTTTTTTTCGTTTATGTATTTTTAAAGGTGGAATTTGCCGTGTTAAATAAGCTAAAATGAAAAAAATGTATATGTCAAAAGTGGGATTTGAACCCACGTTAGCAGACGGAAAAATGCTTGCGTGCGGCGCCTTAGACTCAGCCATCCTGACACAGTGAAAACACAGGCACATTACGCTTATGTAGAAAAGGTCCATAAATGTACTTTCTTTAAGAAATCACCACACCACTCAGTAGCAGCATTTGAGGCTACTGATCAAGCTAATGCTAAAGCTACAGCTAGCGGTAAACAGAGCCAGTGGACCACTGAGAGTACTTATTTGTGAAAAAGAGCAAAGCTACTATGAGGAAAATGATGGAGTTCAGGACTTTGGATTTGAATAAAAACCTTCCACTAATGTACAAGTGACTGTAATAAGTGTGAGAACAACTAACCTTTGTCATGTTCATTCTGTAATTGTTGCAAGTTATTTTTAGAATAATATTTTTACATTTAAATATCCACAAAGCTGCTGCATTTGGACATTTTTTATTTTTTTTTATTTTTGCTCTACAAGGAAACTTGAAACTCAGGACACCTTATTGGTGTAGATAGGGTTTAGTTTATTTGTAAAACTAAAGACTGCTATGCACTTTATTTTAGTCAAAGAGCTCCAAACAGGTCTACAGTGTAACCTGTTGGATATGTTTAGGTTCTAAAATGTGAAAAATGAAAGACTAAAGGAATTGATATAATTAGGTATTTTGGACAGAAATGTTGTAAACTTTTAATTTATATTTGAGATAACTACCTCATGTGCAGTTAAAACAACATATTTGTATTGTTTCACAGGTATTGTTGAATGTTTTACAATAAAATAAGATTGGAACTTTCAAAATGTATGATGTCAGTTATAAAAAAAAAAATCGTGATCGGCCAAAATTGGTATCGGTCGGTCAGGCTTTTAAAAAAATCGGTGATCGGAATCGGCCAGAAAATTGCAATCGGTGCACCCCTACTATTATTATTTTCCTCCTGAAAGTAAATTACTAATAAATTTTCAATTAATACATGTTACATTACAATTAATCACAATTACTGAGACTTTAATAAATAACTTCATGAAACATAACCTTCCTTTTGTGTTAGCTTTTTATTAGCATCTGTTATGATAACTTGTCAGTTTTGACCCTTGTCTTAAATAAGCTGTTAAATACACTAAAAATATTATCTATCATCTAATGTGTTTGTCATATCTAGGTTACCTTAATAGGCTTCCTTATTGTTGAAACTATTGGTATTCATATTTTTGGTGTTGGCGTCTGAGCCTTTTTTCTGTCAGTATAGCCCTCGATTTTGAAAATGGTTACCAATTATGTGATTACAACTATAACTGACACCAACCATAGTGTATATGCACTATTTTGTTGGAATGTTTCATGAATATCTTTAAGTTTGAAGTTGGATAGAACTAAACAACAAAAACAAATGAATGACTGATAAATGAATTGCCCTGTCTGTGGGAGCGTTATTCAGTGCCTTGTTGTGTTGCAGCTCTCTGCAGGTGACCTACTAACAATGTCCTTAGTCTAGTGAATGATCCTCCCACACAGTGTTGCACGCTGAGTGGACGCACATACAGTTGCTTTATCGACCTATGATAACCTTTACTTTTCCCATTGGCACACTGCCGTGTTGTCATGTAATGGAAAATAGCACATTAGGCACGCTTTGCACCTATGAGATCTACACACACACACACACACGCACACGCACACACACACACACACACACACACACACACACTATAGAAAACTTGAACTTTTGACAGCAATTTGGGAAAATATTTACAACAAAAATATCAACACAGCACTTTTGTTTTTGCTCCCATTTTTCAAGAGCTGAAGCTATGTACACTAAAGGCCCATTTTTCTACATATAGACCCTTTGTAAACATTGTGACATATTTTGTTGGGCGGGGCTTAGCCTGGAGGCAAAACCACAATTGTCGTAGTTTTTTCTAGTGCCTGCTGGAATCCTATAAAACTTAAATTTACGTCAACTAGCGTTATTCCTCCTATTCTGGCACCCAAACACACAACAAGATGACATTCTAAAGCTGTAACATTACTAGCCTCCACAGTCTTTAGCCAGCAGCGTTTCCTTTTTGTCTCCAGCCACGTCACTCATGACGTAGGCCATTAAGGGTCTATTGTTCACAAATGTGTCTAAGTCTGTGTTAGTGAGCCTTTCTCCTCTGCTGAGATCATCCATCCACCACACAGGCGTGGCATATCAAGAGGCTGGTTAGACGACATGATTATTTTCAGCAGACGACAATATAAAGACAAAGCACACATGGGCAACTTGGCCTAATTTTTTGCAGTCCCCCAAACAAATACACAAAATGATTTTACAAACACACAAAACTTAAAAAGAGATACACCAATAGACGCTGACATGAGAAAGAAATACACAAAATTTCTCGAAAATCACATAAAACCACAATAAAAATTGAAAAGTGACACCAAAAAAACAAAACTACAACAAAAACATACAACATATAACATTACAGAATGACTCTAAAAACACACACATATTCAAGCTCAGATTGGTCATTATTCTAAATGCTAACATCAATGTTGATGATGAGGCCCCAGTTGTGAAATAAGTTGCCTATGCTCTAAAGCAGGGGTGCCCAATCCTGGTCCTCAAGGGCCACTATCCAGCATGTTTTAGATGTTTCCCTCTACCAACACACCTGATTCAAATGATTAACTCACCATCAAGCTCTGCAGAAGCCTGATAACAATCCTGGTCATTTCAATCGTGTGTTGCAAGAGGTAAACATCTAAAACATGCTGGATGGGGCCCTTGAGGATCAGGGTTGGGCACCCCTGCTCTAAAGTGTGCACTTATAAACAATGCTAGAGCAATTGCCTGTGAAATCAATCTTCATTTCTTTACCATAAACCGTCAACAAAGGCATTTTAGTAAAATCAGTCAGTACATGAAATAGGCCTCACAACCATAGATGACGAGTGGTAACACCAGCCCAGGACCTCCATCCAGCATCTTTACCTCCAAGATGGCACATGTACAGCTGCTGCAACAATTGGTTCGAATAACCAAACAATTTCTATAGAAACTCCCAGAAACTGACAGCTAACCTACTTGGGTGAACAAGTACTTTGGCACTTTGTAGAGGTGTTCTGTTCCCTGATGAATCCTGACTGTCACTGTACAGGGCAGAGGGCACTGTGTATGGGTCATGTAGAATAAGATACATTTGGTTTGATTCATAGTTTTGCTATAACTGATGTTTGGTTTGAATTACATATATTTTCCAAAAACTTTTGTGTATCATTGAGATGGCATTACTAATATTTAATGTGAGATTTTATCATGTAGTCAGATAAACATTTGTTTGCAAACACTCAAATACATATACTTAAATTATTTTCAAATAATATAATGGTTTTATTGCATGAGCTACTGTTCATTTATATTTTTGGGTCTAAGTCCATAACTCATGTATCATATAAGGAATTTCACTGTTTACATCATAGGTTTTGAATAATCTGCTGGGTTTCTTTTAGCCATTACTGTTTTTCCTCCTAATTTTACAGCCTACGCGATGCTGCTGCAAAATAATTGCAGCGGAAGCGATAGTTGTGCATTGCAAATAATAAACCAAGAAGAACATGATGATGACCTGAAAGGCAAATCTCAGAGCCTTACATTGAGACAAATAAGCTCAATTAAAAAATAAAAAAACACCTAATATTAATACTAAATTCTTAGGACCTTTAAAAAAATACCTAAGTTTCTCCAATCATTGGTTGATTTTAAGGTTGAGGCAAGTTTGTGTGAAAGGGCAGAACATGATGGATTGTGGGAAGTTGACACACACCAAAGTACAGTATGTCAAATGTAAAAGTAATATATGTCTGAAATAAAGACAAAATTCTCCACAGAAACAACAACTATAATAAACTTTGAATTTCGGTAGGTTAAACTTCAGCTCAGTTTCATATCTTATATTTGCTCGACTTAAATTCAATTGGATTTTCAACAGAATACTGAAACCAAGACTAGGTGTAATTAGCTATTGAAAGGAACAGTCTTATGTAGGTGCTTGAATGTCTTTATATGTTTCCTCACCTTATGAATTGATGTCTTCTCTCCTTTTTCAGGCCCCTCCTCCGAGTCAGAGCAAGTGTAGACATCACTGGGGTTAAGAAGGAGGGAAGGGCGAGGCCGGTGCTGCGGCTGGAAGGTGAGATGCGTGGTTAGCAGATTGCTAACAGCTCGCAGTGAGGTGCAGATGTTGGAGGGCAGGGCCGGGTCCGCCAACAGATCAGTGATCAGTCCATGGGCTTCTCCCATCACGGCTATATCCACCATGACGGTGGTGCCTGATGACTGCAACGGAGAGAGAATAAGGTCCATTACACTGCTATGGTTAAAATGAACTGAAGATAATCAGTGGCTCACTTTGACATCTGCTGTATGGTAGTTATAAAGAGCGTTAAAATAATTTAGTACAACATCTTTACTGCCTTTTTTTTCCTACACCAATAAGAATGAATGTAAAATAACTTCAGTGTTCTGTCCTATTTGTAAGGTCAGGCAAAGGATCATATATAATACTATAAGTTTATTTGGGTTATTTTCTTTAAAAGTCCTTGTAATGAAGCCTGGGTCATTCGTGAGAAGAGGTGAAGCCCACCTAATAGATAGACAGAAGATGATTAAACCTTTTGTATGATTATATACAAAATCATGTTGCTCATCATAGGAAGAACATGCATTGAGGAGCTGCTGGAGACCAGCTGAACTTAGGTTAAACACCACTAAGTCATCTGCATACATAAGGTGATTGACTATAGTACCTCCAGCCATACAGCCAGTTCAATGCAGGTTTAATTACTGAGAAAGGCTGTTCATATAAAAATGATATAGAATACAGGATAAAATGCTACCTTGTCTGATACACAGGTGTTGGGACAAAATCTGTGACCTGATTAAATGGTGGCTCAGGCTCCAGTGGCTGAAGTGTTAGATCTGTTCCTTTAGTGAGCCATGAGGTCCATGTATGCAAATATATGTTCACATTAAGGCTCAGAGTAAAAATGAATGCATGTACGTAACTGTAAAATTTGCAAATCAATCAATCTACAATGTCAAAAACTTGGTGCACATTCATCCTGACGCAGAGCAATGTAGGACAAACACTATGCTTTTAACCAACCGTCATAGCATGGACGGACGAGGTAGAATAGAATAGAATAGAATAGAATAGAATATCCTTTTATTGTCCTTGTACAGGGTACAACGAAATTTGAGTACAACTCCAAGGTGCCAGTGAGAGAAGAAAATAAATAGAAAAACACAGCAAAAACAATAGAAAATTTAAATATGACATAATAATATGTACAGATACATAACTACAAAGATAGCAGCTTGAATGTACAGATCTACAAATAACAACAAAATGTTTTATTGCACAAGATCAATATGATCAGTATATGTGAGCGGATTTGTTTGTTTCAGTGATAGAGTCTGTTTGTCCTGGTTTTGTGCGACCTGTACCGTCGGCCCGATGGAAACAGGTCAAACAAGTGATTACTGGGGTGGGAGGAGTCCTTGATGATGTTGCCTGCTCTGCTGAGGTAGCGAGAGCAAGCAATGTCGTCCAGGCTGGGCAGAGAGCAGCCAGTGATCTTCTGGGCTGTGCAGATGACCCTCTGCAGCGCTCTCCTGTCTGCTGCTGTGCACCCTGCAGGTGCACTTTAATGTGCCTGCGTCAATGCATGCTCTGTTGTGGTCTCAGGTTACTGTAATTGAGTTGCTTTTATTGGTACTTTTATAAATATTTATAAATCACTAATTTTACTTGTACTTCAGTACGTTTTAAAAGAAGTAATTTGTCACATTTCTACACCCAGCTGTTACTGAGTAAATTCATATTTTTTGTTTTAAAATGATCAACGGACATCGTGAAACTCCAAAAAAATAAAATGACCAGACAACAATCAAATGCATCACATCATAGCAAAACAGCATTGAATGGAAGTTATTTTACCACTTTCTTCGGTTCTATTATGTGTTACCCACATGACACATTTGGCATGGTACTGTTTAGAATTCATTGATTTAGCTATACTTAAAGGGGAGGTATGATAAAAACCACTTTATAATGGGTTTGCTACAGAGATATGCATCCCTTTAGCCTCATTCAGAGAGCCAAAGTTGAAAAAGTTGTGTTACCTCCCCAGCATCAAAAGCTGTTGTGTGGAGTCAGCATCTACAGACACGCCTACTCATGAATATGCATATGTAGGCCGCAAATCAGCCAATTTTTAGAATTGCTCAGAGGCTAAAACTCCAGAAAACAGGTGAGTTTTGGAGAATAAACCTCAAATACTATGTTGTTAGGGTTCTTAGAACAAATGGAGATGGGTGAAAAATCGCATAATACTGGATCTTTTAAGCCTGAGATTTTTTTTCATTTTGAATTGAATTTATTGGTGCTATTTTATTTTTAAAATAATTGTACATTTTGACAAAAATGTTATTTTATACAAATGCTTTTGTGGAAAATAAATTAATTGTGCAAGATTGTGAACCACGGCAACAAGGAACAAGTAACTTTTACTTTGAGTACTATTTAATTGGACTAAATTTTACTTGTACTTGAGTATTTTATGTAAGACATATTTCTACTTGTTCTTGAGTAAAATTATATAATGACCAAGTAACAGTACTTCAACTTAGGATATATCAGTACTCTTTACACTTCATGTTTTCTGCCATGGTTGAGTGTAAAATCCTATTTGTCAGCAGGCTCATTTAGTTGCAAAAATAATCATGAGGTCCTTTGCATTGACCATTAAACACAAATGAAGCCCAAACCTGTTGCAGCTTGACAATATTCAAATCTGTGCACAAGTATAGATCTTTTGCCTTTTGTTAAGAATAACTATTTTATACATTAAAACAAAAAAAAAAAATATTCTTCGACTCACCTCCTCGGCATCAATTTCCTCTTATTTCTCGTGCTAATTGAAACGCATCACCCTATTGCTCATTTACCGTGCAGTAAACCCAGTAATTCTTTTCACAAGTTAATAATAAACCGGACGTCTGAGTGAAGGTGAGTGAAGTGTGATTGTCAATTAAAAAGGTGCTTAAAAGACTTTTGCACATGACCTGATAACATAAACACGAAGAAACCAACAATCAGAAAATCAAAGAATAACAGGATTGTTCACATTATGGGTGAGTTCACATGTTAACGGTGACAGAGATACCAACAAGATCTGTAATTATATTTACAGCCATGCTGCCTTCCTTACTTACACAGACACACACACGCACACAGCCTTACGTCTCCTCATACATCAAAGATCTCTCTTTCTACCTTATAAGGCCCCTTTGAGCTCAGTGAAAGCAAAAGTGAGTGGTGCTTAACAGTGGAGAACATTGAGGAGGTACCGGCAAACTGTTAAATCCAATCATGATTGAAACATGTTTGGCACAGACGCATACTGCTCTATGTGTAATGTGTGGACTCATTAGCTGTGTCTCAGTTTGAATCTGACCTTTAACCCTCTCACTCCTGACCTCTCAGAACAACCGTTGACTTGTTTCTGCTGTGCAGCTTTGAAGGCAGTATTGTGGTGTGAGCCTGCTTTGTTTTCTAAAGGTGGAGGGAAAAGTTCACAGCTAGTTCCTAATTGCTGCACCTTGAGCAGAGCTGAACAACCACAGCAACACACATGTCAGTCCTGGCTCCTGGCTAATTTATCTAATGAGTCCAAGAAGTTCCTTTTGGACCTCCAAAGAATGCTATCAGATTTTTCTTCCCTAAAAGTCCCATTCAATTTGACACCAGCAGCCAAGCACCCAGAGTTATTGTGTTTACACTGGCTGAGGAGGAAGTGGTTGACCTGAACAACACATGTATGGACACCTCTCATTTACAGCCACTTGTGGGAACAGAAGAGGTTTCCCATTTTATTTTTGTAGCACCTTATCTGATGAATGTCTTTATTTATAGTTTTTCCGCTTGCTTTGCAGGAATACAAAGTCTTTCTGTTCATTGAGCTTTAGGGAATTCTTCCAGATGTGACGGTGACGCAAATTAATTGATAAATGTGACACATGACATTACTGAGACCAGGAAAATCACTTTTAAAGACAGGAAAGGCCTGCTGAGACCTGAATGGAACATTTCTGGATAAGCTGTGTTGCTTTTATCTTTCATCTCCATCTCCTCCTCACGCTTCCTATATTCTGTTCTGTTGCATGCTATGATTACAACACGTAAACACCTGTCTCTCAGCTCATTTACAGGATTATTTACAAGTTTGCTTAAGAAAAGATTAAAGAAAGAAATGGTTACCACAACACATCTGGCAGGACAAAGACAGCAGTGATAATCAAGGGGTCCAAACATGCATCAACCAATCCACAACCTCTGATCAAACATTCGCTCAACGGCCTTAAATGCCAAGTGAAAACAAGCTTAAAATGTTGACTAGGACAGATAAATCCATTAAAGATTTAGGGTTAAGGTCTAGTTTTCCTCCACTGGCTTTTATTTTTAAACCAGATTTTGAATTTTGCCAATTCATTAAACTCACTTCAAAAATGTGAGTTAGCTCAGAGGTCCTGGATAGAACTAATGCATTCATAAATGTCCTGAGTTAAACATGTCTAATCTTGTAATCAAATCAGGACTAACAACTCTCTTGTCTGCATTAGCCTGTATCCTCTGAGTCTTCTGAGAGTACATAAAGTCACAAGTAAAGTAAATGTAAAGCCACCAAAACTCAGCATAAACATGGTAGCCTGAAGGATTCAGTTGAACTGATTCACTGACTATTACCGGGTACCTGGGTAACAGACTTCTAAGATGCAAAATTGACCCAACGGAAACAGTCAGGAGTCAAATGACTCAAATTAACCAGATCCATAAAATGAATCAAAATTACCAGTACTAGTCCTGGAAGACTAATCCTGAGCAGTGTTTTTACAGCTTCACGAGTATATTCAATTCAATTCAATTGAACTTTATTTATATAGCGCAAAATACAACAAAGTCATCTCAAAGCGCTGAACAAAATATAAAGTCCATAGTAAAAAGAAAGAACCCAACAAGATCCACATGAACAAGCAATTAGCGACAGTGGGAAGAAACAACTCCCTCTTTTTTATAGGAAGAAGGGTTAGGTGGCAGCCATCCGCTTCGACCAGTTGGGGTTGGTGAACAGAAGGGGAAACAGAACAGGATAGAAGGATAGGCGCGAACCATCAATCAAGAACTGCCAGTTCCACCATCAAGACACCTGAAACAGAAAGGAGAGCCCTAGGAGGGCGAGGAGAAGCACAGGCTGCAAGAAAAACACGATACACTATGATACACTCGTTCCTAGTGGTTAGGTTAATATTAATATTAAACGTCTTGCGGCTTCCGCCATGCTCTGAAATGCTACCACTACAGACAAGGTTTCGTCTTGTACTGAGCGCACGTAGTGATCTCAGCGATCACTACAGAGGGGACCTTGTCCGCTTTAAATTATCGCAATTGTATGATGTACGTTTTAGTAAATAAGTAGGTTTTGAATGTAATCGTCTCTCGCAATAGTCTGAGGTGCTGCCCATTGCGTGTAATGATTTGTGATTGTGACCAAAACAACGAGATCAAGTTCGTCTTTAGGTTATTGCTATTGTACAGTATATACTTTAGCAAATCAGTAGGTTTTGAGTTTACTTTTAAAGGTGGAGAGAGTAGCAGCCTCCAGTACTAATACTGGGAGCTGGTTACATAGGCGAGGAGCCTGGTAGCTGAATGCTCTACCTCCTGTTCTATTTCGAGACACTTTAGGAAAGTGTGAACTGTGGTCCCAATGGTAGAGGAGTAATTATAGTGATTGATGATCAAGAAGTTTTTTTGCAGACCTTCATCTCACTGATAGAGATGTAAAGTCACTGCAGCATGCTGTAGATGACAGACATACTAAATTATTCCAAACAGGAGATCTGACCAGAGTATGACAGCTTCTGCCCTGGATACCAACTGATCAGCAACAACAATACATTGTCCCCAAGTTTGCTATTTAAACCACTTTGATCAGTTGAAGGTCATTGATGTTCTGAGAGTATCAGACTTGAAACTTAAGAACAATTAATAGACATGTGGAAGTGATGCAAAGGTGAGGGGCTTATTTAATATCAAGGGTGTCAAGTCCAGTTAGACAATTAATGTCATCCATCAGCTGCAGCAACCTCTGAAGAAACGGGAACAGATATTATCTGAGTGCCCCGTGTCACTTCCTGTCTGAAAAGTATCGTATGTCTCTAATTCATTTAAAAAGCAAGTATAGAGAAGGTGAAATTAGGATATACGTGTGTCTGTGGAGCTACATAACATACTGTATATAGGGTGACAAGTCAGTGAAGGTTGCGCAGGGCATGGACGAGGACAGAGACAGTAATGAGGTGTGCAATTGGTAGGAGTACATCGTGTACATCAAGGATAATCTCTAAGCCTCTTCCTGTTTGCAGAAGTGATTACAGGTTGACAGAAGGGTCCCCTGTGAAGATCCAGGTGGAGAACAGGAGAGTTAAGGGATGAATATATACAAACTAAATAAATGGGTTTAATGAAGAGTGAGAGAGGTGAAATTATCAACATTTCAATTTTCTGACAGGTAATGGTAAATAAATTGAAGTGACTGATGATGAATAAAGGAGTGAGCAAAAAAAAAGAAGGTGAGTGCAGGCTGGAGGCAAGTGTTTCATGAAAGCAAACAATTTCCTCTTCTTCTTTCTTCAGGTTGCTTGGAACAGATTTTAAACAAGCTTAGCCTTAATTCTAACTTTAGTGAGAAAGCATAGAAGTGAGTCCTAAAGCCTAAACCTAAACCTAACTACCAAACACCAAACCCTAAAACTGAAACTAATCCTAACTCTAAAGGAACTATAAAACCCAGGCCTTACAACCTAAGCGGACATGTTGCTCAATTGAAAGATATTAGCTTGAAATTTGTCCCAAGCAGCACAAAAAAATTAGGAAATCATGTTGGCACGCAAGAAACATAAGATGTATTTATGTGTCAATTTCATTATCCCACATAACAATGTGTTGGTGTGTCAGTAACATGGACCCAGACTGGAAGAGATGTAGTTTCCTACATCTGTGAGAGCTGATATGATGTCATTGTAGTTGATTCATCCCTCAGTGGTTGACGCTGTTTGTTATTTTGCTTGTTTGTACTGATGTTTGACCTTATTGATCATATTTTTTCTGCCTCACTTTGAACAAGCCATCATTGAATTTACGCAGACTCCTTTACAGGTCATGATGAATTTGGATTTGGATTTTGTTGTTATCCACACAACCTATCAGCTCTTCTATAATGACATTTGAAATTCTCAGTCTTCCACCAATAAAGTGACAAGTGAAGTTAAACCCATCAGGATTTGATGAGAAAAATCGGGTTACCAATACCATGGAAATGACATTAGTCCATTAAATGAATAATGCAAAAGCTTACAATGCAGTCATATTAGTTAAAGAGGGCGTTAAGCAGAAGCAGGGAGAAATACCCTCCAGCACACACCATCATCATCATCATCATCATCATCATCATCATCATCATCATCATACCAATAAAAACTATCGTTAATAAGGAATATTTGAGTAGTTGAAGGAGAGCTTTAGCCCGATAAAGATTGAAAACTGTTTCACTGTGGCCTGAAAATCAGCAGTTATTCATTGAGAGCCTTATGCCATTTTAGAAAAGAACATTTACTTCTGACATGAAACAAACTCCTTTACAGTACACAACCTTGTAACCCCTTTTAACCCAACCGCACATACCAACAGACGCACACACAAGTACAAATCAGCCCAACATTTGGGCAGAGGCCCTGAGAATCTATTGGCATGCCACGGTAAATAAAAAATGACTACGAGCATCAATAAACCGCTTTTAGGACTCCCCCACAGGCAAAAAGTCATGCAGTAATCCATGTGTGAACATTGTGTTATGACATTTCACTGTGATGAACAATGTGCATGATCAGAGTAGTCAATAGATGGATTAACACCACTACATTGCACATAAACCGCAGTAAACACAAAGCAGCAATCATAGCTGTGGCGTAAAACACTGTTTGTCTTCAGACTTTTCATTTACTTGTACATCCACAACTGCTTTCATTTTTTTTTTCTCCATGTTATTTCACAGCAGTTACTCTCAGGACGTAGCAGTAATGGGCTAAAACAACATCACAAGATTCTTGATACCAATTTATCACCATTTGTGCAATGTTTGCGCACACTTTAGACCTACTAACGTCTAACAAATATTAACCCAGCTCCAAAACTCCTCCAAAATCCCATTAAGAAATTCACATGCAGTGTTGGGCACATGTATGTTATGTAAAGCCATTTTAAAATACTAATCCTATTACAATGATACCATTACTGATGAATGTCTACAAATGTGACACCAGAAAACACTTTCCCATTCCTTTTAAATAAAAATATACAAACAAAAATGTATCTATTAAACAAAAACACAAAAGAAAGCCTTAATGTTCAGGTATCATTAGGTATGAATTAATGAATTTGAAATTGTGAGAGTAATTCCACCTTACAAATGTGTAGTCCGTTTCCATGGCCATGCATTATGATTTGCAACAGTCTGCTCTGCAGGAAGGAAGTTGTTGCAGAGGTTCTTCTTCTACGTCGCAGAAATGGGTCGAATTTTTTCCTTTCGTTTTCATTGAAATATCAGTGGAATTCATTCAAATCTCCATGTAACTTGCGTTACTGAGATTGTAAATAGTAATATATTGCTGATTTTTGTTTCAGTAATGCGTGATATTACTGTGTTACTTAAAAGAGGAACATATTACATATTACAGTGAGTTGTTACTTTTGTAATGCATTACTCCCAACACTGTCCACATGTAATGTTTAACTGATAGATCACTGCTGTGTACCGTGACAGAAACTGTTTGAGCTTTATTGGAAAACTAAATGTGGGAGGATCACTTTTAATAACTGTAATGAGATAGTATGTAATTACAATAGTAATGAACCACTTCTGCGGCAAATTAGCTACGGTACTTACTAAATGCTAAATTAAATTATGGGACGATATCATTAACGCTGCACAGTTACACACGTATAGTTTCCTTTCTAGTCCAGCAGAGACATGTGAAAACTATAAAGCAACGTTTTATAATCAGACCTGCTAAGCAATAGTTGAATAGTTTTCTGTGTTGCGTGGCCTAATTTATAACTAAACACTTTTTTGTCTGCCCAGTCTGATTATGTCTGCATTATTCGATCATTTATAGTATCTGACTACCTGTATGAATAAAAGTTTTAAATAAATAAATAATTCAGTTGTCATCATGTAACATCAGTCAGTACTATCTCAACTTCTTACCTGCAATATTTTTAAAGGTTTTATCTGCAATCAATACTCGTAGTTAAGTTGAGCCAACTCGTCTTGAAGTTTTGCTTGAAGACATTCTCATCCGAGAGGCTTTTTTAGTTCTTTCTTCAATCTAACTTCAAGTGCAGTTGCCACATTTCTTCACCAAAGAGGTAGTATTTTTTAACTTTTTGTGATGCGCCATAAGAAAACCAGGAACAAAGTCGGCCAGGGAGACGTTTTGAGTTATTTACAGATTCTGAGCATTGTGGATTCAAAGCTTCCCCAGTAGTATTCCACACATAGATATTAAATAATATTTGAAGAAGTTCTGTTACTCTCTAAACGAAGGAAACGGTCTTCAAAGATTGGGAAGTTTTCATAACCTTAGATAACTGCCAATATCTGCCACTTGGCAGAGGTTTGTGCTCTCTGGGTGCTCGCCACTTAGTTTGGAAAACCATACATGACCATTGCACCGAAGTGTCTGCGCTGCAAACATAGGTTAGGTTTTGGCTGTTGAAGCTTGCTTTGGTCATTGGATTTTCTATTCAGAAAAAGAATTTAAAAAAAATTGTGGTTATTTGATTTCAATGAAATTCATGGCATTTCCTTTTTCGGGGTCAAGAAGACAGAAACAAAACTTTAAAAACCAGTTGATTTAATTTATTTGTTTCTAAAAACAATTTTTTTTTTTTTTCATTTCAGTCAGAAATGAAAAAAAAAGCTCATTCTTTCACAATGTGCACATTCCTTATATGCGTTCCCACTTGTTCCTGTCTTCTAACATTTCATTTATTGTTTTTTAAAACCAAAAATTCAAATCAACCATTTTCATTTTGTTTATTACTTGTTGACTCTGATCAAGAAAATCTTAATCTCCATTTTTAAATTTTGAATTAAAAATAATAAAAAAAATAATAATAACAAAAACAAGTTTTCAATAACCTTTTCTGAATGGAAAATCTGGTGACCAAAACTTTCACTGATCTTTTTATCCCACCTAAACTTTTGAAAAGGCATGAGATGACTGTGTTGCATTTTTCGTAAATAAACAAACATTGAAAGACAATCCAAGCCAAACAGGAAGTTTCCAATTACGAGAATGAGAGAAAATCCAATCTACAATCCTGGAACCTAACAGGAATGATGCTAACCCTTAAAATGCTGATCCGAACAATGCTTACACATAAAATTAAGCAGATATATTTTTTAAACCTTTTCTACAAACCCCTTTAAATAAAGTGGAATGTATTCAATATGAAAAAACTATCAGGCCTATAAGAAATAACATGAACACTATATTGTTAAACTGCAACCATAGTAAAAGGCCTTGTCACTCAGACATCAAACAGCCACTATTTTCCACACATTGAACATTTTTTAACTGATTGTTTTATCAGTTTACACTTGTCAAAAGGGACCTTTGTGAAGGCTGTGCAGATGAAAATCTGCTTGGCAAAGTTTCCCAATAACCGCAGAGGAGAGACAGAACAATAAAAGCAACAAACAAAACACTAATCCCTCTAGTGACAAATGTTAATGGGACACAGACAGAAGGCTCACATTTTTGTCATATCTGAGACAGTCCATTTAGTAAACTTTTAACCTCTTGGGTCTCCAATCTAAACAGTCTTTTAAAGCCCTGCTAAAATGTGGGCCTCTGAAATTTATGCAGTTGTGAGAAAATAATATATCCCAGAGGAGAGCGAGAGACTGTGCTAATGCCTCAGAGGCTTACTGGGAGTAAAATTTTTGTATTGGATTCTCCCAGTAAACACTTCTCCATAATGTAAGCAACTCTGCTCAGTCATTAAACACACTCAAAGACATCACAAGAGTTTATTTTACAATTAAACTTACACACAAACAGAATTGTAGAAGTATTCACATTTTCTTTCAGGTAATCAGGCAGTTTTTTGTTTCAGTCGCAGCGCATGGCTCGGGTTGGATTTGTTTGAACAATTAAATAATGAAAAAAGGTTGTAGTTGGTAGAACCTTGAACAAAAGAAGAATTATGGGGTGTGAATTACTGCTGCAGGGTAATACAAAACTCCACTGAGACGCTCTGAGCTTTCAGCAGCCAAAACCTAGCTGGCCCTCACAAAGCCAGCCGTGCTGAGCCAGGACCTTGGCTGCACTCTGGATACAATTACACGCTTTTCCATATTTCATTAAAGGGGGTGACGGAAGAGGATCAAAACAAAACAAAAAAGTATAACTGGCTCATTAAATATTTACTGGGAAAGGTCAAGCCCAGTGACACAAACATGCAATCACCTCAGCTCTGTTCTACAGCAGAGGAGCCATTCAAACACAGAGAAACAGAAGTAGAGAAATACAACATTTTAAACAGTCTGTATATTATATAGTAGATAGTTTGTGTAAAACCTATACAATAGACTTTAATATATTCATGATTTGTATCGTAGGAGATCATTTATCTACTAATAAAAGCAAGAAAGTTCTGTGTGCGTGTGTATGTGTGTATGTGTGTGTGGAGCAAATATCTCCCTGACGCGGTTTGTTTTCAACCTGAAACTTTGTCCAAGGCTTCCAAATACTCCAAGTTTGTGCATCCGTTATTTTGGAGTAATTTGGTGTTGCAAAACCTTCATTTTAATTTTAAGATTACGGCTCCCTTTTGGTATTGAGCGCGCTACTTCTGGTTCCGTGTCAGATGACGTCACTGTGTCGCAGTTTGTTTGGGTTAAAAAAAGGTAAATATTAAAAATGTTTTTGTACTCCTAAAAGTTATTTAAGTTAATATTTCATGGTTATTTAAAACTATCCCCGTGATCCCAAACTTCCTTTAAATCACGAGTCATGGAGTTCACTTCCTCTTCCGTCTCCATTACTGTGCGCAGCGGCACCATATCACACACTATCTGCTACTTCAGACAAACTTTTTTGTGAGCAGATGGGTCATCAACACAGCTCCACGAGGATTATCGTTTGGTCTGCGCGCAATTGTGAGTGATATACTAGCAAGGAGGAGCCCACGGACAGGTAGTGACACACAAACATACACACACACACACACACACACACACACACACACACACACACACACACACACACACACACACACACACACACGGTATTTATAATAAAAATATACTAAATGAACAATATTTATACAAAAAGCACACAAAGCAAGAACAGAAATGCACAAAAATATACAAAAAGGCTCCAAAGATACACAAAATTACTCCAAAAAACAAACATTACAGAAAAATACACCAAACGACAACAAACACATGAAAATGACTCAAAATACACAAAGCTAAACATTTATACAAAAAATACACAAAATGAAATAAATGCACAAAACTACACTAAAAAAGATACAAAAATACACAAAATGAGTCCAGAATCACTACAATGGCAACAAAAACCAATAATTATACAAAAAATGAACACAAACACAAATGAAAGATACAAAAATTTACACACAAAATGACTCCAAAAAACATTCATTAGAGAAAAATACACTAAATGAAAAAAATATAAAAATGAGTAAAAGAAACTTTACGTATCAATTTATCATGCGCATGTCTCATAGAATTAAACCAGGGAAATTGCACACACTATTTTACTTTGCACCCAGACATATACCTCTTTATAACACTACATAGTACAGAGTATGTACACCTCTTTGTACATCCAACCTTCAAACACATACTCATTTGGTCATAAATGACAACTCTACTTAAGCTCCTCCCACTAGGCACTGTACTAGTGCTGTGAGAATAAGCCACTGATCAAAGACCTTTTAAACATAATGGACGCTTAATTTGGTGGTGAGCTGCCCTCAACTGACTTTCTTTTTTTGATATAAAATAAAGGGAGCACTTAAATACGTATACAATATACAATAGATCTCAATGGATTTGCGATGTGAAAATCTTTATTTCTTACATAGTAGAATGCTACGTAAAATAAAATTAGAACAATCAATGAAAATCAACATTATCCCATGAAGGTGAGGAATGTGGACCATGGTGGTCAGCATCATACTAACAAAAAAAAAAGTGTAAAAATCACGCAGCAGTAAGTCTATTCCGGCACCTATGCTATGGAACAGTCATCCTGTAGATATGTAGAGCAGACATGCTCTGTAGATGTTTTTAAAACTAATTGTTTACTCTTCGCTATGTGTCATGTGTAGTTCTGATCTGTTCTAAAGCTGATGGAGACCATTATTATAATTTTTTAAATCACATAAAGACAAGGTCGCTGTACATCGTAAGCCTCATAGATCAATAAATGAAAGATCATTTGCCCCCCCCCCAAAAAAAAAACAAAACACAAAAGACAAAATATGCAGTTGATCCGTACACTCACAATCAACCAATCAGCAAAAATCTCAGCCAGTGTAGACAACCCCCTCATCTGGATTACATCTTTTTGTGCCCCCACAAATAAATAAACAATAGTATTTATGGTACATATTTAGGTATCTAGTGATTAATTTATTTATTCATGGCATCCATCTGCATTTTTTAATGTTGTCAGAGTCTGCCCTCTATTAGTTTTCACATTTGCAAAGTTGGTACAGAGAAGGATTGAAGAAGTGATCGACATGTTAGGCGTCCCGTCACAGTGTAACCTTTCAGACACATTACTAAAAGCTCTTCAAAGTGCAACAAAGTTATAGATGCAAAGTAAAACCGAGTCACCTTTAACCTGTTTTTTGTTAACTTGACATAAAAAAACACACATTTCAAACCTAATTGTGATCTCATATTGAATTTTCTTTGCATTTTTTATAAATAACATTTGTTTTGGCTTGGTGTGCTACAACATATAGATTTATTTTTAAAATAGTTGTTCTTTATACAAACTGTTTTATTTTATTCTACAAAACAACTAGCATTGTCATTTGTTCGTAATAAAACACTTCTGTCGATATCCAGCTCAGTCACATGTTTCTGCCAATAAATAAGTTCATCATTTCATGTTTAGGATTATTAGAATAATGAGAAATAGTGCTCTGTGTCACAGCAGCTTCACTACTAAATTCATTATTGTGTGTGAGGAAAATTCTGCTTTCAGCCTAAAGTGTAACAGACAGCCACAGACACAGTGTCCACAAAGGATTTCCTGTTGATAGGAGGACAAGACGTCCTAAAACACACACATACTCTATAAGGCCATGTCAATGCCAGGGCCACTGCTTGTTCCTCATGCACTCCAGAGTGCTACCATGCAGCTCTGCACATCAATTACCAAACACACACACACACACACACACACACACACACACACACACACACACACACACACACACACACACACACACACACACACACACACACACACACACACACACACACACACACACACACACACACACACACACACACACACATGCCCATGACTCCAAAGATGGGAAAAGCTGTGTTGACACACTGCCCGTCAGTTCTCTGGCCTTTAATGGTTTGAGTCAGTGCTCAAGTCCTCCTGGAAGTCAAACATACTACTACTGTTTTCAGCTTGTGTTACTTAGAAGATGTGAAAATATATTATTTTCAAACACACTATGCATCTCTGTGGGCTAACCTGAGATCCTCGAGAGCCTCTCTTGTGTTCCCAGTCTGGACGAGCGAGCATCTGCAGGAAAACACAGACAGAGGTATGTTGATCTACATTGCAGGGACATGTGGTCATGTAGAAAAAGTAACTGCTGGTTGCGAAGCATCTTTAGAAATCTTTCGTTCGACTAAAGGACAATCACAAACCCAGGTTTGAACCTTTCTGTTTGAAGTTTTCTCCCACACGCCCAAAACCTGTACGATGAATTAAATAATAAATTAAACACTGGGGCAAAAGTATGTGAGGATAGCGACGTGTTAGCCCTGCTATGTATCAGACCTATCCAAAGACTGTCCGGCCATGCCCCCGAAGCAGCATGGATAGGAAGTAAATGCTTTGTGACTATGGATTATTAGTAAAAAAAATAAAATAAAATAAAATTAATGAAGAATATCATAAAGGATAACAAAACCTAAAAGTAAAAAAAAAAAAAATTAATTCAAACTGTGATTTTGATACAAGACACAGATTGAACAACTCCACTGATGATCAGCGTTTAAGAAAATGGTAAAAAATAATACAGCAAAACACAAAACACAGTTATTTACCTGCAACAACAGTCAATTGTCTATAGTGAAAAATAAAAACCAGTCAAACTGCATTTCTGAAAATATTCAATCCATCCATTTTCTGACCCGCTTGTTCCCTTTGTCAGGGTTGCAGGGGTCTGCCGGTGCCTATCTCCTGCTCTCAACGGGCATTAGACAGGGATACACCCTGTACAAGACTCTAATTCATCGCAGGGCAACACACAGACAACCACTCATACTCATATTCAGTCCGATGGGAAATGTAGAAACTCCAGTCAACCAAACATTTCTGTTTTTGGGACCATGGGCGGAAGCCAGAGTACCTGGAGGAAACTCATGCAAGGACGGGGAGAGCATGCAAACTCCACACAGAAAGGACCCAAGTGTCTACCTCATTGCTTGAACCCAGGACCGTCTTGCTGTGAGGCAGACGTGCTATAACCACTAAGCCACCATGCACTCTGTGACAAAAATTGTTGGTTTTTAAAGCCATTGGGATTTATTGACAAACTAAAAAAGTGAGCTTTGCAGTCTATGTTACCATGATAATTAAAACAGGATAAACTGATATTTAAATTATGAAATCTAAAAAAGGCTTTCTGTCATACAGGTAAAAACAACAACTGCAAAATGCAGTTAAAGCATGGTGGCATTACACGTCTAATATGATTTCACCATCCAGTTTGGTTTATTTTAGCTCTCCTTTAGCACCTGCAGGATAGATAGAGGCTGAGGATGTCTAATTACTAACCCCCATGTCCACCCACAGACCTTGCAAATCTCCTTTCCTGGGATACACCAAATGCTGTCACTGAGCTCTGATAAACCAACATCAAACCCACCACCGCCTTCTTTCTGCAGGAGCTTTCAGCCCTGAGAAACTGATGGGTGTACTGGGAGAGAAGTCGCCGTCACACTGAGGGAAAACATTAGGAGAGCAGCGGGGTTCATCGGATGCACAGCAGGCTTGTTTTGTGCAGAGTAAACTGCAGCTGTTTGAGCTGTTCTGGTCTAATAAACCTGCTATATTAAAGTATTTCTCCTTTTGATTATGAACATAGCAGCAGATTGTTTTATTAGATATTGAATATATTCCTAATACTTACTTCTATTCTTGTAGATCAACCAATAATCCAAAGAGCACCCGCTACCAGTCGGACAGCTCCTACTTTGTTACTTAAACACTCCATTGGACCTCCTCAGTATGCTGTGATATCAGGCTCCACAACACTGACAACAGACTCACTGGATTGGATCAAAACATCTGGAGGCCAAATTCAAGATCTCAGACTTCAAACCATTATCAAAGGGATAATGGTTTGACTAAGCCTAACCCATCATCCATGGCGATGTGTGAGGCACTGTGAATTTGACCACCCTTCTATCATAAGAAATATCATTATTTTAAACATTATTACTTTCTTTGATATTATTCATTCACAAATATCAAGTACTATCAGTGCTTGAATCTGTGTTTTAAGTTTAAGCTTTAGCCAATCGCGAAGTGATCATGATTTCATTGTTGTACCCAAGAGCACACTATTCAAGACCAGGACTTACGTAGGACCGGAATGCACCGAGACCAAGACTTTTGGGAGTCAAGACTGAATCAAGACAAAGACCATAATGACCATTAAAAAAAACATGATATGGTGTAAAAGTTAAAGTGCATTATTTCTTTAATTTTAGTTTTCTTTGCAAATACAAAACAGACAAACATCTGAAATTTTGACAAATTTGTTCAACTAAACCCTTGCAAAAAATAAATCCTTGTATGTATCTAAAAGCCACTAATAAGACCAGAATGATTTGGAATATCTGAAAAAAAAAAATAAAATGTTTATCTCTCAGCTGAATAAGACCTAAAGTAAGTGTTCAGAGGGATTCCTGACACATAAAGATTTCCAAGGAGGTAGAACGATCAGTGAGCAAACACTAAATGTTTGAAGTCAAATTACAAGATTATTGATCAGGGACAGTTCAAAGTGCTTCTCTTTATTATCACATTAATGAAGTTGAAGAATAGCAGATCAATGCTGGTCTAGACTGGTCTTGGCGGAAAATTCCAAGTTCGACCAGTCCGAGACAAAAACCAACGTCTTCAAAATATGATCTTGAGACTGGCATTAAGACTACATACACTTCATAATTCAGTGAAAATAATTTGACTTGCTGTAGGAATGACTTTGTAGCTCATAAAGTAAACCTGCCAAATCTTTCTACAGCATCTTGTAAAAACAAACAACCCATTTAGCTGTCATCAAATTTCATATCAGTAATGTTAACACCATGTTGACTAAAACATCCACCCGGATATAACTGTACCATGTGTACTCACAAAAGTGCTCAAAATTAAGGAAACAGTTCTATGTGTGGTAGCAAAGGCTATGGAGTAGGAGGAGCAGTAAGAAGGGCCGTGAAGGCATGTCAACAGCTTTGGTGTTGGTATTTTACACTTTTAGACACACACGCACACGGGCACACACACACACACACCTTTTAAAAGGCAGCGGTTATGCAGCAGCTTTACAAAATTATAATTTACTGTCTTCCTCTTCCAAACATCTCCCTTCCTTACTTATCATGAAACTGTAAGCATAAAAGTTTAAGGTTACTTTGAAAAGACAAATAGTTGTAGACTCTACAAACGGCAAATTATAAGAAAATGTAAAGAAAAACCAAAACAAAAAACAAAAAAACATCCAAGTTTGTACTTAAAGTTATCCACCTCCTTTTTTAACTGTTTGATTGAGCAGGTACCATTTATAATGTCTAAAGGTTATATGTATCCACTTTACTGAAAGCTGAAAGAGGCTGTGCTAAAAGCCAAAGAGGAAGCTTACTGTAGCTGATAAACGATGTTGTAAATGCTCCAAGAGCAAAGACAGATCCTTCACTGTATGTTTAATATTGGAATTCATCATCCACTGTTTAGACAAAGAAGCCGGAAGAATCTGGCTGAAGGGTTTGAAGAGACATTGTACATGTGTTTGTACCAAAATATATATATATTTGTCTTTCATTTTTTGTGCTGTTTTAGCATTGTATCTTGTGTTTTTGGAGTCATTTCTTGTATTTTTGTTGTTATTTAGTGTATTTTTGCTCTTGTTTTGTGTATTTTTCTACTATTTAGTGCGTTTTGTTTTCATTTTGTGTATTTTTCTCTCACTTTGTGTCAATTGGAGTCACTACTTTTTAGACAGAGTTCCGTCACTCACTCTGCAAGGCATACAAAGCATCCCAGGGGGTGGGTATAAGGTCCTCTCAGAAGGGAAAGTGGAGGGATGAGAGATGAGGATTAAAACTGAGTAACCAGACACAAAGATGAGCACCAAACACCACAATATGATCATTTAAATAAATCAAGCCTGTTAGAAGAACCAATATACACATGAGTGAAATTATCTGCAGTAGAAAATATATTTGACACAAGCTACTCAGGTTTTCTCCTGGCACTCAGGTTGACTCCCACTAAAAAATACATGCATTAGTTGGGGTGTGTAAATCAGCTGTTGGAAAGTTTGAGTGTGTTTCTTGGTAAAGAATGCCAAGTCTTCTGGGATCATGTAAAAAATAGATCTGTGCATGGATATTAAAGTAAAGATACCTCCAGCCTTTCATTTATGAGGTCAAAGGAACACCCTGGTCAGGCCAGCGGTCCATCACAGGACAAACACACAGAGCCAGAAACTAACAGAAGCTCCAATGGACCAAGCAAACACAATATTTTAAGGCACCCTTTTACCAGTTATCATTGAGCATGAGAACTATGAATGCTCTGTGTTACACACCAACAGCTCACATACACAAATGTACAAAGTGAATAGTGCAAAATAAAGTATCACGCTCTATGTGGTGGCTTTTTTTCATCCGATTCAATGTTTTGCGATGCTCTGCTGTACCAATTTCCATAACCATATCCTGTTTTATGGTTTTAGGATGAATAACAAGTCACCAAGTCGTGATATACAACAGCATGACTTTCTTCAGCCGTTTGCGTGATTGGAAATCATCTGTTCTCCAACCTCACATACCCTTCACTTCCCATGTGAAAGAGCAAATTTTGTCATATTTTCTAATGGTTCAATAAAAGTATTTCAACTGATAATTTGGATCACAAACATAGTTCGTCCTCTTTACTAACATTTGACACTGCTTAGCAATGTGCTAGGCCAACCAAAGAAAATATGAATTGTCTCTAATTGGGAATCCATTGGCATACTCAGAGGAAGACAGCACATTTACATTCTGTATTATGTGTGCTTTATGCTGAGTTCAGATTTTTTTTTAAATCAGCTGTGATGTCATCTTCTAGCCCAACAAAACTAGTCTAACCAAACCTAAGTTACGCGTGGGACTCGTCACTGGTATGTGACTTCCTGTGCAGTCCCAGAGAAAAACAGCAAAGTTGTACATCTGCAGTACATGTTACAGCAAGTTTCCGGGAGGAGGAACTAGGTAAGGAGACATGACAAGGAGCCGTCTGCACCAGAAGCAGGCCACAGTCCGTGGGTATTGGTAGGGATGGGAATCAAAAAACAGTTTTTTTCTGAGAACCGGTTCCCAGTAATCCAATTCCTAGGAATCGTTTGTTTGCTTGTATTTCAATTCCGCTTATCGGTTCCTCATACGTCACAAATACGTAACGACAAACTTCTCCAGGTCCTGAATATTTTGTTTATGCTAGCACCAAGTGAAGCTCCTTCTACCATATAGTTGTTTGCTGTCCACTGGAGAATCCACCTCCTCCATTCGCAGCTGTGCTGTTCTCCGTGCTGTGTTTGTAGCATCTCTGTTGCTACGCTAGTCACTTCCGGGTTCTGTACACTCATGCTGAAGTTACTTCTTGCACTGACTTTTCTTCCGAAAACAAAAAACTTCAGCAAGAACACACACCTCGTCGCCAGTTTATGTCCTCATAACAAGTAATCAGACATGGGAGACGGACTCGTACTGATCGTTGTCTTTAGTTTGCTCTTTCACACGTTCACACACACAGTTGATGACATCACATGTAATGACGGTGATGGCGTCTCTGAAGGTCCATTTATAGAAATGTAAACAAAGGCTAAACTAAAGCTTTACCATTTAAATACATAACAATAAGTGCAGCTGTACTTTTGGTTAATATGTTCTTTTTTACAGAAGAATTATTTGTTTTATGTCTGAATTAGTTTTGAATCAAGTTGTTCAAGTTCAAAAAGAGCACTGTAAATATTCTCAAACGTTTGTAGCCAAAATGTGTCATATGTTTATAAATGATATGTATCGCTTTTGTATATATTATTATCCAGTGAAAACAATTTATACCTGGTGGATTAAAAGAGAGCTGATATTCCCGCAGAAATATAAGGAGACAAAGATAAGATTAAAAAAACAGTTAAAGCAAACAAAGCCATTTGTATTATTTAATTCCCTCACTCAAAGAGAATCGGTAAGGAATCGAAGTGATAAGCAGTATCGATAATGGAATCGGAATCGCTAAATTCTTATCAATTCCAATCCCTAAGTACAGGGCATCGCGACAGAGCCCCCAGCACAGCAAAACAGCAGAAGCTATTCACCAACATTGAGGACCAAGAGACAGCACCACTGCAACTACGGCTCATCAGGGCTCCGTCCGAAGAAACACTGGGATAGTAATCTTAAAACATAGCAAAACTATTAAAAAAAAAAACATAAAAAAACAATCCTAAAACTATAAAAACAATATAAAAAAAACAATCCTAAAACTATAAAAACAATATAAAAAAACAATCCTAAAACTATAAAAACAATATAAAAAAAACAATCCTCAAACTATCAAAACAATATAAAAAAAAAATCCTAAAACTATAAAAACAATATAAAAATCAATCCTAAAACTATCAAAACAATATAAAAAACAATCCTAAAACTATAAAAACAATATAAAAAAACAATCCTAAAACTATAAAAACAATATTAAAAAAAACAATCCTAAAACTATACAAGCAACATAAAAGAACACAATCCTGAAACTGTATATAAAAAAAACTATAAAAACAACATAAAAGATCATCCTAAAACTATAAAAGTAACATAATAGATAACAATCCTAAAACTATTTTAAAAACAAACAAAAGATAACATTAAAAACATGAAAGATAACAACCCTAAAATTAATAAATAATTAGTTAAAAGCTAATTTGAAAAGGTGGGTTTTGAGCCTGTTCTTAAAGATATAAATGTTCTCTGCAGCCCTGAGGTTCTCAAGCAGACGGGGGCCATAAAACTGGAACTATGCCTCACCGTGACTGCATTTCCTGACTTTTGGGATTATTAAAAGGCCAGCGCCAGAGGACCTCAGGGCCATAGAAGGCTCATAGGTTAAAAGTAATTCTGAAAGTTGAGAAGGACCAAGACCATTACAACACTTAAAAACCAGTAAGAGACCCTTAAAATTGATCCTGAAACACACAGGGAGCCAATGCAGCAATTTTAAAATGGGTGTAATGTGTCCCCTCCTCCTGGTCTTTGTCAGGACACGTGCTGCTGTATTCTGTAATAATTGGAAACTTAAAATACTCTTTTTGGAAAGACCAGAAAGCAGGGCATTACAGTAGTCAATTCGACGAGTGATAAAAGCATGCATTAGCGTCTCCGTGTTGGCCTGAGAAAGAATGGGGCGGACTCTGGCTATGTTCTTCAAATAATAAAAACCTAATTTTTTATATTTTTTATGTGAGAGATAAAAGTGAGCTTGAGTCTAAAATAACGGCCAGGTTTTTAACTTGTGTGGAGGGAATCAAAGGTGCTGTTTGAAGTTTAGGTAAAAGTTTCTCTCTCTGGGCCTCAGGGCCGATAACTAAAACTTCTGTTTAGTCCTGATTGAGCTGGAAAAAGTTTTCTGCCATCCAGGATTTGATATCTAAAATACAATTAAAAAGAGCATCCATTGGACTGGTGTCATCAGGAGACACGGAGATACTGTATACAGCTGTGTATCGTCAGCATAAGTGTGGAAGTTGACTCCATGCCTCCTGATGACACTCCCAAGACGGAGCATGAACAGATTAAATAAAACAGGGCCTAAAATTGATCCTTGAGGCACACCACGTGACCTTAGAGGAGAACAAACTTACCAAACATTTGTGAACAGCACCAGAGAGGCCCACCTGGTGTTTGACTCAATTTATTAGAATGGTGTGGTCCATGGTATCAAAGGCTACACGAAGGTCCAGTAGAACCAATACTGTTAGTAAAGGACAGCTGGCAGTTGGAACAGTTTGTTCCAATGGTTTCTGCTCTGACAATAGTGTCCCTCTTTCACAGTATGGGACCTGGATCAGCCCAACATTAAAGGGTCCCAGCTTACCATCAGAGTGAGACTCTCCAGGCACACATGCATAAACAGGCTCACGCTCTGACAGCCTTATGTAACACAACCTCTCATGTTCCTGTACTGACAGACAGACACAGACCATACAGAAGTCTGCATGTCCTCCTTTGACATGCCAAAACCAACTATAAATCTCGAGTCGTGCAGATTGAATCTCATTCATAAACCACATTAAAATTCTGTTTACTAAGAAGTGATCAGGAAATTTAATCAAGAAAACCATGAGGATGATGCAGCTCTGAAACAAAAAGCTCAGTATTTGTTCGAAAACCACAAAACAGGGTGAAGTGCATTCAAAAGTCATGCCCAAAGAGGCCCCAACTAACACCACCAGCAACAGGAATGAAAAACAGCATCTCACACTGTGTGAAATACATCAAAAGGAGTCACACTCCTCTGCTTCCACCCAGGTACTCCCTGACAAATGATGATGATGGAAAAACAAAAAGTCACGCTCATGCTTCACTGCCGTGTAAAGCAGTGGGAGGACAAAGATGAGTGTATTTAATAACACACTTACAACACTGGACAGACTAATGCCAACATTATGTCTGACGAGGTTAAACCACTCATAAAGGATTTCTCAGATATCTCCTGGCTTTTCATGGCTATCCTCCAGGCTGTAAAACATCCAAATGGATTTGTTTTTTTCCCCCGAAACTCAAGTACAGTTCTCCTACTGGGAAAAAAGCCAGCCTTTGTACAAGTAACAGCCTTTGTTTCACCCTCTGTGCGATTCATTATGTTAGGAAGAAAGCACTTGAACTTTCTACCATTTACAGCAAAGCTCCTGCTTTTCCTAAGTGAGTTAAACCAGTCCCTAGAATGAAATCTGCAAATATTCAACGCTGTTTCAAAGTTGGAGGAGTAACACAAGGCACTTAGTGAGCCCGGAGGCAGCTTTAAGAGAATAGTGGCCACTTTGAATAAACTCTGTATCATTTCAGTGCCTTCAGCATTCAGAGTGATTATTCTGAGAAACGGAGATAAGAAAACAATTAAACGATTAAACTGAAGGTGTCCATTAATAAAACAAGTAGACAATATATATAGCCTTAATATCTATCCATCAATGATCAAGATGGCCGGATTCAAGACTGTCCTGTTCCACACCACGCCTGCCATCGTTGGCTGAGGTTGTCTTCCGCAGACGTCAGAATAACATGGAAAATGGTGTTATTGAAACCTCCGCTTACTCTCCATAATCGTTTTGAAGCTCTCTCTCACAAAAACAAAGACAAACTCAGTCCAATTAAACCAAATGAAGCGACCGCCAAGAAAACACCTCCACCACAGCTTGAATTAAATTCCCACCGGTCAAAATCCTCCTCCGTAGCTCATCAAAACCTCCTCAAAACAGCAGTCCTGAGGCACATCAGCTCCACGGGCACAGCCACCGACAAAAACTGCTCCAATCCCTCTGCTGCTGCACCGCCTCACTGCCAGCTGTCCGCGGTGGATCCACCGCAGACATGAGCGACTCCCTTGCCGTTAGACGCAGAGCTGCCTCAACCCCAATCGGAGCCGATAACGGAGATCTCCCCGCAGCATCAGACATTCCCACACAGATGCCCCAACACCAGTCAACTCCAAAGACAGAGGCTTCACTCCACCCTCCGACGGACGCTCCGGGTCAGTATACCAAGCCTACACTCATTCCGAGCACTCTTTTTCCTCCAACCACACTCATTATTGGTGACTCAATAAGTAGAAACCTTAAATTCCTTAATGCTATCACACACTGTATTCCAGGTGCTACAGTACATACTATCTCAAACAAACTTAATCAAATGCTACCCAAGCTGACAGTAATTGGCACTAAAAGTGTTACATGTAAGGACGAACGATACCACCTGACGTGAATCGATACGGACCATGAGCGAGTTAAACCTTCTCTTTAACGTTCTAAAGACATGTGTAGAATCAGTATCTCTGGTCCTCTTCCTTCATTAAATAGAGGTATAAAATGCTTTAGCCATCTACTACAGCAGCACAACTTCTTACAATCCTGCTGCAAACTCCATAATTTCACGTTTATTGATAACTTCAATCTATTTTGGCAATGTGCTGATCTGTTCAAAAAACAAAGTGTTCATCCTAGTTTACATGGAGTGCAAATGCTAAAATCAAATAAATTTAGTCTGTGATTCACAACTCTACACAGGCATGACTAGCTGAGAATAAAGACACTTCCATAGATAAGCTCCTTAAGAAAAGCAGAGAGCACTTATCTCCCATAAATACTGTGCTGAGCAGTACAGAGCAACATGCAGTGCAAACTAAAACCCACAGTCGAGGAGTTAACCATAAAAATCTAATCAAAATTAAAACTACATACAGAACACAGAGCAATGAAAAAACTATTAAATGTGGACAATTAAATATCAGATGATCTTATAACTGATCATCATTTAGGTTTATTATGCCGTACTAAGACATTGCTCAAATTTAAGAATTTGTTGCTCTTAACTCATTGACTGCCAAAGACGTCTAAAGACGTTACTTGTGTTTTTCGGCTGGGGTTGCTAGGAGACAGTGTGACCAAGGTCGCCCGTGAATATCGAACTTGTACAATGATGTAGTGATCAACTGGTGACATGTAGGTGCAGCAGCACACCTTTGAATGAGAGATCACTCGTGATGGGCAGAGCTCAGAGGGAAAGGAATTGATTTTATAAGAACAGAAGATTGCATTACGAGAGTTGATGCTGAAGTTCCAAGCAACTCACAGCAGCGCACACTCGACCAGAGCATGTGTGGAACTCAGTGGACCATTGAGAGTGTTGCGATGGTGAGAGAAAACAATAAAAAAAAAAAAGGGAGAAGCGGTGACACTCGGCATGTCGGGAGGAGGAGGAAGTTGCTTATGTGGGAACTGATGGAGGGAGAGACTTGGAGGAATGCCAAAATACAGTAAGAAATGCATTCAACTCTGACCTAGATAGCAAAATAATAATAATTTTGCCATCAAAAGCCCTGTCTCAGTGTTGTTTTTGTAGTTTTAAAGAAGGAAACCAATGTCCAGGTGTCCCTAAAGCAAAAAAAAAAAAATAATAATAATAATTTGAAAGTTGAAAGATTATTTAGAAAAGTCTTTTTTCTCAGCTTTTTCCTCACAAACTGGCAATTTGTGTGAATATTCAACTGCTGATTACAGAAGAACAAAATAAGCTAAGATTGTCAAAGTACAAACTATTCTGTGGGTCTTGAAAGATTAGTTAAAATCATTTAAAACGCCTGGCAATATAGGATTGGCTGCTCTGGCAGAGAATGAGTTAATGAAGCTAGCCCTGCCAACTATGATAACCAACATATTCCCTGTGGGGGCTGTGTGTAGGGAGCAGCGGCAGTTTTCCACTCTAGCTTATCAGTCACCCCAAAAAAATCAAACTTAACCATAATTCATTGGAAAGTCTTTCTCTTGACATTTGTAATCCCAATAATAAAATAGAATAACCCATCTTACTGGCTATAGTTTACCGTCCTCCTGGTCCATATCCGGAGTATCTCTCTGAATTCCCTGACTTTCTCACTGATCTGGTGCTGAGAACTAATAAAGCTATCATAGTAGGTGATTTAAACATTCATGTTGATGATGAAAACAACAGCGTAAATAAAATATTTACCTCACTATTAGATTCAATCAGCTTTACAAAACCAACTCATTATCTTAATCATGCCCTGGACTTTGTTCTAACACATGGTTTAGATATTGATCAACTGACAATATATCCTCAAAATCCTATTCTTTCAGATCACTTTTTGTTGTCCTTTGAATTTAGAATATCAGCCTGCTTAAATTCTGAGAGAAGAGTACACTATAGTAGATCACTGTCTGAAAAAGCTGTAGCTAGATTTAAATATTTAGTTCCATCACTGCTTACTTCTGATCCACATGATACCTCAACAGAGAGTAGCTACCAATGTCTTACGACAGACAATAGATGATCTTGTCACCAGTGCAATGTTGTCACGGCA
Organism: Gouania willdenowi; assembly: GCF_900634775.1. Lineage (NCBI taxonomy): Eukaryota > Metazoa > Chordata > Actinopteri > Blenniiformes > Gobiesocidae > Gouania > Gouania willdenowi. The sequence goes on along the minus strand of NC_041049.1, from coordinate 30,390,984 downwards.
CACAGCTCTGGATGCTGTTGCTCTTAAAAAGAAGACAATAAATCATAAAAAGGTTGTTCCCTGGTATAATTCTGAATTGCGTTTTTTAAAACAGACATCACGAAAATTGGAAAGGAACTGGCTTTCTTCAAACACGGTAGAAGTTCATAAAGCCTGGAGAAAGAGTTTGTTAGCTTATAAAAAGCTCTCTGCAAAGCTAGAACTTCTATTACTCAACTTTAATAGAGAAAAACAAGAAAAATCCTCAGTTTCTATTCAGCACTGTAGCCAGGCTCATCAATTGCTACAGCTCTGTTGAACCCTCTATTCCTGTCAACCTGATCATCAACTTCTTTACTGATAAAATTCTAACAAACAGAAACAAAGCTAATGTCCAACCTGGCAGGAGTGCTCAATAATTTCTTAAACAAAACAGCTCCTGAAATTACTCCAACATGCAGCTTTCATTTACATAGTTTCATTCCAATTGGTCTATCTGAACTAACCTCAATAGTAAGTGCTTCTAAACCAACAACCTGTCTTTTAGATCCAATCCCAACTCCACTATTTAAAGATGTTTTTCCACTAATTAGCACTAATATGATGAATTGGATTCATATGTCTCTAGTAACGGGTTATGTGCCACAGGCCTTTAAAACCAATGTAATCAAACTTCTCCTTAAAAAACCCTCGATCCAAGTGACTTGTCAAATTATAGGCCAAGATCCAATCTCCCTTTTGTTTCCAAAATTCTTGAAAAATAATTGCATGTAAACTATGTGATCACCTACATAGGAACAATTTATACGAGAGCTTTCAGTCTGGCTTTAGAGCCTATCACAGCACAGAGACTGCCTTAGTAAAAGTAACCAATGATCTCCTCTTAGCCTCAGACAGAGGGTTGGTCTCAGTTCTGGTGCTCTTAGATCTCAGTGCAGCCTTCGATGCAGTGGATCAATATTTATTGCTTCAGAGACTGGAAAGTGTTTTTGGGGATTAAAGAAACGGCGCTTAATAATCTCTCCTCAGCGGATGCTAGAGTTAATCAAAAAGTTCCACAAGATTCAGTTTCGGGACCGACACTCTTTACATTATATATGCTTCCACTAGGTAACATTATCAAATAACATAATATACATTTCCATCGCTATGCCAATGATATACAACTCTATTTGTCGATTAAATCAGATGAATCTAATTAGTTATTAAAACGCCAGGCTTGTCTTAAAGACATCACATCCTGGATGAGCCGAAACGTTCGCCTTCTTAACCAGGATGAAACCGAAGTGATTTTATTTGGTCCAAAACACATTAGAGGTAAATTATCAGAGCAAATAGTGTCTCTGGATGGCATTACTCTGTCACCCAGCACCATAGTAGAAACCTTAGGCATTATCTTTGATACTGAATTATCCTTTAAGCACAATCAGCTACCAGGCTCCTCGCCTTTGGAACCAGCTCCCAATCTTACTGGGGGTTTCCACTGGATACGTCTCCACTGGCACCGGCACCGATCCGGTATTACCCTGCTGTTCGCTGTCTGGGAATCCCCACCGGTTGCATTTTGAGTGTGCCACGGTCTGCTTTGGTTGGACAACTGTGACGTCACGAGACAGAGGAGTTCTCACGATAGTTATATAATCACGCGATAATGCAGTTAAATGTATGTGTTATAAACGAAACAATAAACAGATAAACAGGTCAGTGTTCCTAGGAGTACAAGAAAATTGGACTCTCTGGATTTGTCATAGACACATTTTTTATCAACAGCCAACAGAGAAGAGATAAAACTGCACCAGTAAAACATGAACTAAATCAAAGTAGCTGCAGTTTACAGTGCAGGTACAGTATGAGAGAAAACAAGATAGTGAATGTGATTTTGTTTTTACACATTATGACGTTTTGGTGATGTTGGTACTTGAAAAATAATCTGAAGTGTTTTATTTTGAAAAGTAACCCGACATTTTATTGCGGAATACGTGCTTAATTTCCTGTTTAGCTTCATTTGCTCTGTGCTGATTGATGCGTCGTGCTCCAGTGTCTGCCAGAAATAGAAGCCCTGCGTATATCTGGCGGAGGGCACCGGACTACCGCATCTGGAAGGGAGCTGACACGCACCGTAGCGGACCTGTTTTTAACACATAGACTAAAGTGGAAACCTATCAGCTCGTTACGTCAATGCAGCGTTAACGTAACGCAGCTGAGCCGCATCCAGTGGAAATTGGGAGTTAGTACGCAAGGCTGCTACTATCTCCACCTTTAAAGCTAAACTGAAAACCTACTTATTTGCTAAAGCGTATATTGTATAATAGCAATAACCTAAAGCGGACATGGTCTTGTCTGTAATGGTCACAACACCTCAGACCATTACGTGCAACCATTAGACTCAAAACCTACTTATTTACTAAAGCGTATGCCATATATTAGCATTAACTTAAAGTGGACAGGGTCTCCAGGGCTCTACACTAACTATTCCAGTGGTAGCACTGGTGCGACCAATTTCTCAGTTGAATGCACCAGCACAGAATTTGGTCGCACCATTTTTTTGGACGAGGGGTGGAGTGGGGGGTGGGTGGGGTACAGGATAGCCACGCATGCTGATGAATAGTTGACTAAACTGGCGTACCGTTGTTTTGTATGAAGTATTAAGTTTTTCTGCAACAAGCAGTGGCTGAAATAAAAGGTAATTTATTTTATATAATTTTAAAAGAAGATGTTACAAATGTTTTTTAAATAACAGCAAAGCATAACAACAGGTTACATGTATTCTGTTTTTTTTTTATTTTGTAGAAAGGCTGTACTTGAATTCAATTAACAGTAGCATAACCAACTTAGCATCTGCATTGCTTCACCCCATGGAATTCAATTCAGAGGGTCCAGCTCTGATAGTGGGGTCTCCTAACCCTCTTCCCCTGGTTAGGGGTCTGCAACCTTTACTCTACAAGGAACCATTTAACCTAATGTCACCTGGATTAAAGTCCTCCTGGAGCCAAAAAATACCTTCTCAATGACGACAATACAGTGAATTAAATTATATGCAGTTAAAATTATATAGAATAATGAATGATTTATATTGATCATGTAAATGGAAACTTAAAAACTGTTTAAAATTAAATTTTTAAAATTGACATCAAGAAATAAAACAGTATCTTCCATCTTCAAAAGTGCAGGAAAGTTGATAGTCTGTAGATGTTGCAGGAGGTAAAGTATAGGAAGGTGCTGAGTCATTGCACAACGTGATTTATTTTAGATTAACAAATTGTTATATCTTTATTTTATTTGTCATTAATCATTAATAGCCTCTGTAAAAAATAACTCCCTATTTCAATAGTTTTTTTTTTTTTAAAGCTATAGGGAACCATTGCAAAAGAGTCAAAGGGCCACATTAGGCCCCAGAGCCTCAGGTTGCAGACCCCTGCTCTGGGAGAACCACAGCTGAACATCTGGCCTGGCATCATAGTGTACGCTCTATCACAGCACTTGGCACGTTTTTCCTTTTTACTGCTGCCCTCAATGTGAGCGCACACTCAGTGAAAGACTCGTTATGCCTGACTCCAAAGGAGCGCATTGGTGTTTATACTCGGGGCATTCACCGACCCGACCCGACCCGAGCCCGACCCATTACCTTAAATTGTAGGCCCGAGCCCGAAGCAAACCTGACGTAAATTATTATCTTATTTAACGTAATGCAGCCGGTAGATTATTAGCGCGGTGCCTCTCGCAGCGAGGGGGGGCGGCGCACACACACTCATGCAGCCCAAAAGGTATTGTAATGACGTGACTCGGGCCATTATCACAATTTTACAGGCTTTAATGGAGGTCATAGTAACATGCCAAAAATAAACAATCAAACACACAAAGAACCGGCATACACTCACACTACCGTGGGAACAAAATTGTTCCCTCTTTTCCCCGCTTACTTCTGTCCTTTCCCCAGCCTCCCAGCCAATCAACACTGAGAACACATGTAAACAAAGACACACATTGGCAGAGAAAGCTGCACATAACATCATGCCTTCTCAGCCATGGGAAATCTCAGCATCAGTTAACTACTGAATACACAGGGACGTGACGGAGCACTCAGCCGCTCCGTCCAAAATAAGGTCAACCATACGCACTCGCACGGACCAGATCAAATTTTCACTCGCACACACTGAAAATATACTCGCATTTTGGTCGCTTATACCATTAAGTGCGCCCAGTACAAGACAAAGTCTCATCTGTAGTGGTAGCAGTTTAGACCATGGCAGATGCCGCATGACGTTTGACGTTAACCTAACTACTAAAAACGAAGCACAAAACCATGCGGGCAGACCTGCTAATAGTGTATCATGTTTTTTCTGCAGTCTGTGCCTTCTTCTCGCCCTTCATTCTCTTTTCTGTTTCAGGTGTCTTGATGCTAGAGATGGCAGTTCCTGATCAATTGTTCATGGCTCAACTAGTCTGGGACACTCTGATGGTCTATCCTTCTATCCTGTTCTGTTCGTCCTTCTGTCCACTAACCCCAACCAGTCAAAGCAGATAGCTGCCACCTCTGAACCTGGTTCTGCTGGAGATTTCTTCCTATAAAAAAAGAGTTGTTTTTTTTCCCACTGTCGCCAAATGCTTGTTCATGTGGATCTTGTTGGGTTCTTTTTTTCTTACTATGAACTTTATATTTTGTTAAGCTTATTGAAACTAATTTGTGGTATTTTGTGCTATAAAAATAAAGTTGAATTGAATTGAAAATTAATACACAGATATAAGAGTGAGACAATATCTCAGGCGTGGAGGAAAAACAACATGATTGCCTTTTCCCTTCCGATTCGGACATGCTGACTCTCACTACCCTCTACTGTTGTTTTTCTTATTCTAATAGGTTAACACTATCAGAAGTGAAGTCTATTTTTGCAACATCTGTGCAAATTTTTTTTTTTCGAGAAAAAAATTAAGTAATAATGTTTATTAGCTTGCTGAAATCTGACCATCACCAGTTCTCTATAGCTCAAACTTTATTAGAAGGAAAAGCATGTCAAAAAGGGAGACAGTGTTAAATCTGGGGGGGGGGGGGGGGGGGGGGGGGGGGGGGGGGGGGGGGGGGGGGGTGGGGGGGGGTTGTGAGGACAACAAAGGTCTAGAGTAACTATATAGTTAAATTATTATTATTTTGTATGTTTTGAATGTGAAGAGATGTCGATACTTTTTCTACTTTGGGTGAGAACTGAAGTACAGAGGAAACCCTGATCTTCATGATCTCATGAAATGTACTTAAGTCAGTCACTGTGTGCCTTGATCCCAGTTATGCACTCTAGGTGGAGTGGACTTGAAATGTGGATGTTCCCATTCAAATCTGGCCTTGCGCGCATTCTCCTGTCTGCTTTAATTATTTTCCCCTTAACATTTCTGAACCTAAATAAGTGCAGCACCCCGATCAGGTGAATTATATGTTATATTGCACTAGAGGTTTGGACTTAGTTACAATTTAAGCTACACGCTCTCATGATATTGCAGAAAATACTCCCAGAAAGAATCTATCCAAACTGACACTGTTACACTGTCACAGGGTTATATGTTCACATTTAACAGTTCTAGACAGGAAAAAATGTGTCATTATATTTTATCAGTGCCATCCACTCCTTTTTCTGTAGGTGCTGCGTCATGGAGCTGATCTGTGCGTATCAGAGTTGCACCTTGGCTGCTGCTGCTCAATAAATGAAACTCTGACAGACCTCAGACTTCTGCCCACGTTGGTCACAGTGATGTCCAACTATTTTCACACTATGTCCAACATAAAGCCACAGTTTGATCCACTCAGAGTAAATAATAAGTGAAACAGCTGTCATATGCGGAGGTTGGTGAAATGCGCATGAGAGGATGGATACCTGAAACTTGTTCATATCAGCTCCATAAGGAATTAAACAATTTATATTTAAAACTGCGTATTATGTAGAAAGCCAATGGTTCTGTTTCACTGCAAATATGTCTGTCCTAAAGCAGGACGCTCTGCGGGATCATTTCCTCAAACTCCAGCGCATCAGACTCGGTCACGCTTTAGAGCAGGTACCGTATTGATGACATATGATGCTGATGCGCTGATCATTTCTGAATACAGGAATGGAAGATGTTAATAAAATCAGGGTTTCCACACAAAGAAACGTTAATCTATCGTTAGTATGAGGGGTAAAAAACAGAAATGTTAACTGTGGTTCAAACAGAAAAATATGTCCGATCTTCACACTGCAAAAATCTAATCAAATCAACCTGTAACATTGTTTATCAACAAAGGCGTTTCAAATTAAAAGTGCACTATGTCTATGACATTTACAAGCGTTGGGAAAACTCCATGTTCCTTGATCTAGACAGCTCCAAATGACATCATGGCCTTTTTATCCTCCTTTGCTTCAGACCGCCTTAATTCACAGACTACGCACTTTTAATCTACTCTAATCTACACAACTGCGGTGGACGTGTCAGGAGTCTGGACCGAAGAATACACGCAGGAGAGAGACGCGTAACTGCAAACGCGTAAAAAAACGCTTAAGTCCAGACCGGAGAGTAGGGCCAGAAGTGAGCAGTGGATTATTGAAACTATTCATGTTTGTTTCTGTATCCCAGTCCGTGTGAACAGATCCATGCTTCCTTGAACAAATGTAAATAAGGAAAATGGGACCCATCTCACACACCCAGCAAAATCAGACAGCTACCATTTCTAGCTGAGCTGCACTTTCTTGACTTAAAATAGCCGAAGCAAAGTAAACTCCCAGGTCTCCTCCTGGCTGCAGAGTTAGGACTAGGAGGGCAGCAGTGTGGATGCCAGCGAGCAGCCATGTTATTGAGGTACAGTGTGCACACCGTTGTGTCAAAGCACAAACTAACTGCTGCAATATTGTTTATGTTGAGGCATTCCAGTCAGAAATCAGCATCTTTTCCATGAAGGTGAAGGAGTGGCAGCAACATCCTGGTTCTCAGTCCTCCACACCCTCATCAGACTGGGATGGCAAGTTTCTCCTTTTCTTGAGGAAAGGAACCGGAAACTGGATGTCTTAAAATAGCTCAGTGCCAAATAACTGCCAGCCATTTCTTAATCATTCATTGACAATCACCCCCCCACCCCCCTCCTCCCTTCTTTGTCCTATTTTATCCCTCATTACTATCTTCACATGAATGACGCTGATTTGACTATTCTGCTCGTTGGGGACCTTTTTAGCTCACTGGGTGTCCTGTGATGAGGAACTCTGACTTATATTAAATGCTTCTAAGAGAAAAGCAGCAGATCGTTCAGCCTATTAGGGTTAATTGATATTGTGAAGAAATGGCCAGGAGATCAGCCTGCAGGACTTCCAATGAGCTTGACTTGAGGGTTATAGTAAAGAAGCTCTCTGTCCAATTAAGCTTACTATGTTCCCACTTACTGTCAGGTCTGTGAGGTCTTAAAATCCCATAGTCTCCAGAAGGTGGTTCTGGCTTTACTTCCATTTTGTTTCTTTGTCATTGCCTTCCCTCAAATAGATTCAGACTTTTATATTGCAGACATCTCAGCAGTCACTGCAGACAGCAGCACAAAGTAGGTCAACTCTCATGAAGTGAGTGAGAACTTCAGATCCAGAGGATTGTGGCTCTTACTGTAATGTTGTTTTACACCTGCAGATGGAAGTGTTCTCATGATTGCAGTCGTCTTTCTCGTTTACTTTTTTGTTACAGGTTGGACTCTAATCCTGGGGGTGCATGCCCAGTACCAATCATTCAGTGCAGACATGGCCAACTGGTGGCCCAAAAACAGAAAAATACACAAATATACAGGTACAGCTCATAAAATTAGAATATCATGACAGAGTTTAAAACTTATTGTCACTCATTTCAGAAAGTCAAACTCATATATGATATACTGTATGCTCATGACACAGAGTGAAATATTTCAACCCTTTATTTCTTGAAATTTTGATGATTATGGCTTATAGATAATGAAAACCCAAATTTCAGTGTCTTGGAAAATTTTAATATTACATAAGATCAATAAAAAAAAGGATATTTTAAACAAAAATGTAAGGCTTCTGAAAAGTATGTTCATTTCTATGCACTCAATACTTGGTTCGGCCTCCTTTTGCATGGATTACTGCATCAATGCGGCGTGGCATGGAGGCTTAGTAATTCATATACTGTACTTTTCAGAATCCTTACATTTTTGTTTAAAATGTCCTTTTTTCATTGATCTTATGTAATATTCTAATTTCCAGAAACACTGAGACACTTTTGAGTTTTCATTATCTGTAGGCCATAATCATCAAAATTTAATGAAATAAATATTTCACTCTATGTGTCATGAGCCTATAACATATATGGGTTTGACTTTCTGAAATGAGTGACCAAAAAAATATTAAAGTTTTTCATGATGTTCTAATTTTTTTAGATGTACCTGTACTGTCCTGTATAATGCTTGGATTGGTCTAATGCTGGTATGGATGTTGATAATGTGGCACTCTAATTCAGTGAAAGTACTGCATTGAAATGTTAGAGTTCCTACAGTACATATTTATTTCCCACTAGGTAAACTGAGCTCAAGTATCTTTGATAATTGATCCCTCTGGTCCATCTGGTGCTTATTTTTCTCACTTTCTCATTCTGAAGGGCAGACAGATTTAGGCCACACAGACGCAAATTGCAAATTCTCCTTCATTTAAAGGTAGAGTGGTGATTTTTAATGTAGAGGTATAAATATTATCTGCATTGCCAGTACCATTGTAAACACAGTTTATAGCATAACTGTTAGTGGTGTTACTGAAAAATCCACAAAAGAGCCCAAAAGATGCACCTAAATGGCTGAAAATGGCTCAAAAGTGCATTTTCGTCTCAAAAACAACCCTGCGCAAACAGGATGTTGTGATGACGTGGGCAAACACTGGGGTCAGCACACGAGTGTCTGGATACTATTTTACTATTGTGCGTGAGTGTGTTTCAGTTGTATATAGGAGTATTTCATGTGTGTGTGTGAGAGGTCATTTTGAATATTGTCCCAGACGGACCCTCATAGGCACTACCTCACGACTACAGTATATTTGATCTGCATTATAAAGATCATTACTTGGATGTGCGAATGAACAAAGCAGGGTGCAGGGTGTGGAAATCCGGTTAGGAGACAGAAGCTGTGTTTCCATTACCCTTGGAAATGCGCAAAATGTAATTAATTAATTGCAATTAAACGCAATTAAAAAATCCTGTTGGAAACTGCTGAATTTCGGAAAAAAAAGATCGCTAAAACATTTTTACGCTTCCATGAGTAGAAATTTCAAGCCTTTCATCATTGTCGCGAAAGCACCATGGAAACACTTTTTCTGCAAATACACGTAACATGACCACTTCTCTCGAAGAAAGCATGACGACGTTATCAGAAGAGGAGAAAATTATTAGTGCCACATTAGATGTTAAACAATGAAGGAATGCAGAGCGTGTTTGCAGGATTAGATTTCATGGGACATTTAGAAATATTGCTTTAATTTTGCAAAAATCTGTAATGGAAACCCAGCTAGAAATGTGCACAGAGTGCAGGAGATGGAGAGCAGAGCTGACAGATTTCCCTGTGATAAAGAAGAGAAGCTGCTCTTCATCAACAACTTAAATTCACTTTGTGTTTTTTATGAGCTAAATTTAATTGGACCATCTTTCAGCAGCTCAGTCAGTTATAGGCCTGAACATTATTATTTAACGTACACATGAATGGGGACAAGTTCAACATTTTATTTAGTATTTGATTTTATATAATACATTGTTGGAATGAAATGTATGTTTTCATATTTTAAATCAATAGTACTAATCATTGGCATAATTATTTCTTGCTGTGTTTTGGTTTTCAGTTTTCGGCCTTAGTTTTCTCATTTTTGGTTTTTGGTTTCGACCAAGAATTTTTATTTTGGTGCATTCCCACTAAAAACAGTTAAATAATATGCCAAACATTTCACAAGTCAAAAAGAGTGGAAATGAAAACAAATTTTTGAGTTTCAATTTCTACCTTTTACATTTTTTTTATTTTGCAAATGATCTCCATTTATTGATTTATGCGGCCTACACTATGACAAAAATGATCGTACCTGGCAGCTTGGTTTCCGCTGACTCTTCAGCCTTCATCAAGGCTTTGAACAAAATAAACCTTTATCTAATTTTTAAAAGAAGACCACAGGAATGCAATCAATCTCGCTTAAAGAACAAAAAAAATCACTATGCCAGTGTAAAGTAAACATTTTCAATAAATTAAAATAACAACAAAGTGTAAGTATTATTAATCAAACTTGTGTGCAATCTCCAAAAACATCTTAATTCATGGAAATGTCCCAGTTATCTTCATACTTTGCATTTGTGTGCATTAGTAATGTTAGTTATGAGGCAAAGGAATAAAAGGTGATGATAAAAACACCTTAAGTAAAGAAACCAGAAGAGGACACATATAAATCCTTCCCTCTTGGCCTGCTGGGAGCAGAACATGGAGAGCCCTTCCTTTTTATGCTGGCTAATGTTTTACAGATTCTTACCGCGCAGCTCAGCAATTGTATGTCAATTGCGTCATCACCAAAAGGATAGGGAACTGCTGAGGTGGGCAGGCGTTTAAGAGCAGGGGACGAGGAACACGCTGATGCATGGCCAAAGGTTTAACACGTACTAAATTATAATAAAGCAAACAAGAGAAGAACAAAATCCCACTTGCCCCAGGTTTTAAATTCTGCTTATGACATGATTCTTGTACCAATACTGCATCTCCACTGCTCTCTTTACATCACCCCACCACCACCACCACCATTGCTAATTTCTCTGGTGTGACTAATGGGATTTATCATCTTTACGTTTCCTTGGAGAGACTTAGCATGATCTTGGAAAAAGCTCAGCATATGAGTGTTATAAGATGGATCTGTCAGAGGAAAGACTTCCAAGGATGCTGTCTCAGTAAAATCCTCAGAGGGTGTGCCCTAAATTCTGAGCTTAAAAACTTCAGAATTAGGAATTAAAATGTGTCAATGACCAAAAAAAGCTATTACTTTGTGAAAGCCTACGTTGTTCCTCATTACAGCATCTAATACTGCCCACAGTATGATATTGCCCTGATTATTCAGTGGTCCCAGAAAAGAAACGAGTTTGACACCCCTGTGCTAAAACCTTTGTAATGTTAAAAAAAAAAGGTATTATTTCCCTTTCTCTTGCTGACAAGGTCTTTTTGCCAATTTTTATGTGCTAAACTTGGCAACAGGTCATGATATAGCGTGCCAGAGCCATTAGTGTATAATGGTACAGTCAGGATTACTGCTGGATCCTGCAGCGCTGAGACAGAACACAGCGCTCACTTGTTTGTTTGCTTTACGAGCTTCTTGCTCAGTTCAGTCTGCAAGGTACCAGGGAGCTCCAATTCCCAGTGCACCCAAATGCCTCGCAAGAGGAACGACAAAGCTGTGCAACTGTCGGCTGAGCCTTTGGTGACACACACACACACACACAGTCCCTCCCAATTTCAATTTACAGACTAATTATCCAAGGCATGTTTTTGGACTAAGGAAACTGGGTCATTTATCATGTCAACTTCTGTCAGATTGGCTGCAGCCTGAATTCACAGCCACAAATAACAGAGAGGCAGCATTGTCTAAATGTTGTTGCATTTACCTTACAACTTACAAAGCTAAGGAGAACATGCAAACTTCACTACAAATAGCTGATGTCTAACTGGAGCGCTAACAAACTAAAGTTCTTGTAGAGAACCTCAGTGTCACATTAGTAGTAGATTCTGTTGCCCAGCAGTTTTGCGTAAGTGCTGGATTTCTACAAGCTCAGCACACAGCGGGTTTAATACCACGACAAAGCTGCGTTTTACATTTCGACTGTAAAATGTATTTATGAAGCCATTAGTCTTAACTGGGACAGAACACAATATTTCTTTTGGAGGCGACTGTGCACATCATGCCAGAGTTTCAAAGTTTACACACAATTAAATATCGGCTGTTTACACAAAAACTGAAAAAAAAAGCATGCCATGCTTGTAAACTTTGTCAGTGGAAGCTAGGTTCGGACATATGGAACATTGCTGCTCTGGACAAATTCATGGCTGTGCGAGGTGACGATCCAAACAAATGTTCATAGAAAGAAAACGGATGCATGCATGAATACAGTACAGTATTTCATATAATATTCATAGGATTGACTCAGCAAGGCTAGCCTATACTCTGTGCTCATCATAGAGAGTGTTACGATTAAACACACACACACACACACACACGCACACACACACACACACACACGCACACACACACAAGCTGCATTTCCATTACCTTTGGAAATGCACAAAATCTAAATAGCGGAATAAAAACTGGTATTGGAAACACCTGAATTCCGAAAAACACTCAAATATGGCTAAAAGTTGTTACGCTTTCATGAGGAGGAATTTCAGACATTTTAATATTGAAATGTGTTGCAAAAGCGTTTTTTCCTTTTCTGCAACACTATTTCCCCCAAAAACACGCCACAGAACGTGACATACGGTCACATGACTTGAGGTACCTGGTCACATGTAAACAGAAGAGGAGACTGGGACATTTCTTAGCGTTATACTTAAAACTGATTACTGCCACAATAGACATCAAACAATAAAGGAATATGGAGTGTTATCAGGTGTTATGGAGCGTCGATTTCACGGGAGTTGCGGGGTCCCTGCCCAAAACAACGTTCAATGGAAACACGTTCAAAGAGCAATAATACTTTGTCGACATTTAGAAATATTGCTTTTATTTAGCAAAAATTTGTAATGGAAACCCAGCTACTCTCTCACACACACGCACACACACACACACACAGACACAGTACAGCATTGAAACTATAGATATTCCCACAGGACTCTGGTAAACAAACGGGCAGCAAATGACCGCTCAAGCATTGGGCTTTAAATCACATGTCAAACATTCATATAAATCACTTAGGTGCAAACAAAAACATGCTGCAATTGGGACAGCAAATGACTGGTGTGCAACAAAGCATGTGTGTGCGTGTGAGTGTGTGTGAATACCTTAAACAAATAGCCTCTTTGGGGACATAAATCTCTACTTCCTCTTTTTGCAGGTGAACAGATTTCATGCAGAGCTAACTCCCTTCTTGGAAGAGGCTCAAGCCAACAAGTTTTCTTTTTATCAATAACTTGTAAAATTAGAACACGGTGGATAGGATTCCCAAAGGGCTTTGCTTGGTCTGGACAGGAGATAGCCTGTCCTGGGTCACAGAGGTGGGCAGTGTGGAGAAGGAGAACGGGCCACGGTGCTGAGAGGATCTGGGAACCTGGCTCAGAGCAAAGCAAACATGGGGATAAGATATTGGAAATGACGACTGTCCCTCAGGGGAAATAAATGGCAGGCTTCACGATTGACAGCAAGCCGTCCTCTGTAATCAACACCTTCATGTTTCTCACTACAGCTTTGCATGTGATATCACACATCAGTCAGCATCCTCAAGTCCTCTGCTTCACACACAGCACATACATACAAACCATAACCTCAGTGGTTCATGTTACACACCATTGTAGATCATCAACATTTCTATCCCTCATTTGAACCAAAAAAAGTGCTCTCTGATTGTCCTAATGAAACCAATGACACAGCAAAACTTCTCTGCTGGACTATACACACTCCTTTGATATGCTCTATCATAATATATATAAAAATACCACAAACACACAGTTATTTTCCTCACAGAGCTTTTTTCTAGCTCCACTAGTATATACGGCTGTTTCTTTTTTCTAAAGGTTTCTTTATTGTACCAAAAGGTAAAATTGACGTGCAAATGTGCGGAAATTCAAAATGAACACAACAAACTGGAAAAGTGAAATATATTTAAAATTTAAGAACAACACAATGCAACAGAGGTAGTTTCTTTACCGTGTCACAGGTCCATTTAATATATTCGCCCTTTTTTGTTTTACATAAATTCAAATATATACTCAAACAAAACAAAATAATTTAAAATTTCAGCAAAGGATTTAAAACGAGTATATCAAAAGAGGAGTTAAGGAAACTTTTTTCAGAAATCGACTTATAGGTCCACAAGACTGGAGGAAAAAACCCATACTTGTCTCATATCCCTGTCAGTTTCAAAAAATAATCCACCCCTCCATAAAATCTTTGGGTAAACAAATATATCAAGATTTCAAAATGTCTTATTGATGTAGTTTTAAAAAACTACACTAGTGTTTATTGAGGGAAATGGCATCTTGTATCGGTTGCAAATACTTTGAACTCGTGGTGTATTTATTTGTGAGTCGACTGCAGTACTTGTTCTTCATTCAATCTGAGTTTCATCTGGTAGAAAAAGTATTACTGAACAAACCACTTCATCTTTTCGCTTTTTTGCCTTTCTGCGGTCGCCATGGCGGATCACCTTGTCTGTGCGTTGCGTTTTTACATCTGACACAACCCTCCCATTTATCGGTTTTGAACCAGCACTCAGCACTTGGTCCAGGTGAAACAGTTGTTCATGTTAGTAGTGTTTACTTTCTAACACAGCCTTAGTTAAAACTTTCTCAGATGTTGAAACATCTGCAGCTCAGACCGTGATCATCCTCAGGTTTATTATGAGCATAGCCTGACAACAAAAGATTTTGGAATAGAAAGTCCTTTATATGTCCCATCTTAACCTGAACTGAGCCAGGATTTATGAACCCAGCTTCTTGGAATAGGGCCCAAATGTGATCGCAGAGCAGCTGAAAACATCTTATCGTCAGAAGGGTCGGCTTAGTAAGCTTTGATATGTAGCTCTAATTACACATGTGCTGTGTGTTGATCTGCCTGTAAACATGTGTAAGTGTGTACATGTATGCATGTAAGCTAAGGGTCCTGAACACCATCAACAAAAGGAAGAGTACTGACATATTCTACTCAAGTAGAAGTATTGTTACTTGATTGAAATTGTACTCAAGTACAAGTAAGTCATACATGAAATCAAAAAATAAAAAGTATCTCAATTAAATAGTACTCAAAGTAAAAGTTACTAGTTACTTTGACCACTTACATTTATTTTTGGTAATAAATCTTGCCATGGTTCCCTTGCATACAGTAAGCATCTGTATAAACATACAAGAGGAAGAGATGAAAACTTGCACAATTGGAACTTGATTTATTATTCACAAAGGCATCTGTATAAAATAAAAGGTTCGTCAAATTGTACAATTATTTTTTAACAACATAACATCTAAGTATAGATACATTTAATACATTTCTGAACACTGAGAAAATAACAGGCATTCAATACTGTTTTGGCGCTGTTAATTTCATTTAATTTTAATCTGATTGTTCGGCTATAGTATGATGCATTACATTGTTGTCTGGTCATTTCATTGATCATTTTAAAGGGGACATATTATACCCGTTTTTCACCTTTTAAAACAGTTCCCTGTGGTCTAAATGACATATCTGTGCCGGGGTTTGGTCAAAACATAACATGAATCAAGGAACAGGGGCGGTTTATGACCCTGTATAATCCAGCCCCCATAATGGAGGGGTCCCCTCACGCTACGCTGGCACTGAGAGAGCAACTATGATGGTGTTTTGTGCAGCTTTTGGTTGCAATAACCAGTGCAGTATATATACAAGATCCCGTGGGATTACCTTTCACAAGTAAGATTGAACAATAATTTTGGTTATTTTACCATTTATAATATTATGTCATCGTAATGTTCTCATTGTTTCTAGCTGTTTATTTCTTCTCCACATTTTGATGGTTTCCCAGTGATACAGGCTTGAGGAGGCAATGGGAAGTTGTTTTAAGATGGGAGGGTTGTGATTCATCAAAGCTCTGTAGTGAACACTTCAAGCCTGATGATTTTGACAGGATGGGTCAGATTGTCAGGCTTATAGATGGTGAGACCCCATCTGTCTTTACCTTCCCATGTCATCTCCAAAGAGTAGGTGTATTTTTACTCTACATGCTAACAGAGATATCTATGATTCATATGTAAAACAAAAGCTAATATCACACTTCGCTAAACATGTTTTTTTTTACCGTTCGTTCTTTCTGCATGTTTAGGTATTAGTGATGTATTGTGTATTACACACTGTGATACTAAAATATTTTCAAGTGTTTTTAATGAAGTTGTTTTTAAGTATTGTTTTTTATATTTTAGCCTGTGTGTGCGTGCGTGAGTGCGCGCGTGCGTATGTGAGAAAAATGAATTCAAATAAACAATCAAACTTGTTTCTTTATTAAAATAACAAATTTATTTATTTATTGAGCATAGCGTTCGTTCACTAAGGCTGCGGACGTCAAACCAGCCACAACTCCAATCAACCAACAGCCCAGATTGGCTCCCCATTAGCCAAAGCATACAGGAGGCACTACTTAAACTGTGACATCTGCCTCATACCTCTTTAGCAAGCATCTTGCAAGCATCTCGGATGATCTCGCTCAGATCATCAGATGCATCATTCAGCTTACCTTGCTCCTCATCAGAAGATCCTAGGCCACGACAAAGCTCCATGACAGATCGAATCGAGGACTTCGAAGCAAATTAAGCCATCTGCAAGCATACTTCATGTTCCCCGAAAAAAGGCGGCGCGGTGCAGGCAAGTATTCGCTCAATCGTAGCCAAAACTAACAACAAATCTATACAAGAAAGCCGTGGAGAATCCATCCTTAATGCTCAAAAGCAATGAGTGCTCTGTAAATGCTGGTATTCAGTATGTAAACTCCTGAGGATAAAATAGATAGATTGGCTCCACAGCACCTGGCTCTGGCTATCTCACTCTCCAGGGCTTAGGAAGACCCATAGCAATTCATATTGCTCTAGCGTGGCGTTGTATGGTGTCTTGGGGGTTTCTGCTAACCGCTCTCCTTGCTTTAGCCTTTAGCTAGGGCTCAGGAAAGGTCAAGGAGGAGTGCTCTTCCTACCTCCGGCTTTTCACGTAAGCACGCGGAAAGGGCAAGGAGGTCCCGGAACACACCCATACCGCCAAATATACGATGGCATACATATCAATGTAAAGTGCTTGAAGGCGCTATATAAATTCCAATGCATTATTATTGTAAATAAACAAGTTATTTTGACTAAAGCTGTCCTGACTGAAATACATTTATCAATATGCCATAGCCTAACACATGTCTTTGTTAGAACATAATACAAAGTATTTTAGCATGAAAACACATATTATTCATGTTTGACAGCATTCTGTATCATAACTAAATCTCTGCCGTTTGTAACAAACTAACCTGTGTGAAAATCCGGTAAAAATTTGGGTAGTTATGATGATTATTGTAATTGGAGATACACATTCCTCAGTAGAAATAATGCAGGGCGAGTGCATTGGAGACCCCTCCAAGATGGCGGCCACGCTGATATGTCAGCTCCAATAAGCTGCGTCAGTCTATAAGGCGTCTATGTACGCATATTATGCCTATGTGTGGCACACACTAAAGGTGATGTCACAAACTGAGAAAATTTGAAATGGAGCACTTTTCTCTGTGTTGTAAAACTTAAACAGACCACAAACAAAGGACTGGATGGGTTTATTTGTGTGCCGGTAGACACTCAAGTTACCTCATATGTGTTCAAAAACACTGCAGAAGCGGCTTTTTCACAATAAGTTATCTTTAAAATAAAAAAAATAATTTACTCAGAAATGGTTGGGTGTAGAAATGTAACAAATTACTTTCCTTTTTTAAAATGTGCTTAAGTACAAGTAAAGTTACTAATTTGGAAATATACACAAAAAAAGTGTCCATAATAGCAACTCAATTACAGTAAGATGAGTACTTGTAATCTGTAACTTTCCCTTCTGACAAAAGGACATGAACTGGGAAAACCCTTTCTAAATAAATAAAGCATCTGTTTTCTTAATGTTTTAAACTCGACACTGACAGAACCTGACAAAAAGAAAACTTTTCTGGAATAATGCATCTAATGGCCTAATATTACCTCGCGGTCTGACCCAAGCTACAGTGTGTCCAGCGTGACGTCAGCTTGCATTTTTCACATTCATCAGCATCAGTTCTCACTGATACCATCTCCAAGCTGAGATCATACATTATAAAAGCAGCACTCACTCACCGGGCCTGGCTTTGCTATATTTATCTTGTCATGAAGGAATAAATAAGCAGTGCTTTGTTTTTGCCATCTGCTTGTAAGAGTTCTGGAGTCTTTGTGTTCCACTCAAAACAAAGCATTAAGTAGGAACTAACAACAAAACTGCTGTCAACAGCTCCATAACTTTGCATTACATTAAACCAGAGAAGACAAAAACTATCAATAGCTAACTTAGTGTGCTTTTTGTTGGCTCATGGTGTGTCTTTTTCATAAAGCAGACAAAGACTAGACACAAACAATGGCGTTGATTCACATTTGCATCAACTACTGAAAAACTAGATGAGCATTATTAGTAGACTCAATCCACTTATAACTGATTAGTATTAACTGATAGCCATGAGGTAAAGCAGGAACAAATAACGTGGTTTCATGAGCTGCAGGTATGTTTCTGTTGATATTAAATGAAAGAAGCAGAGGTGTTTTTTAATTTGTTCATCATGGATAGATAGATAGATAGATAGATAGATAGATAGATAGATAGATAGATAGATAGATAGATAGATAGATAGATAGATAGATAGATAGATGGGTGGTTAAGTACAGTAATATAATATATAATGTATACTATAATTATAATATAAGAATAAAAATACTTCCCCAACAAGAGCTTGCAGTCTTCATCTAAGACCTGCTATCCTAATCATTTACAAACTCTCAAACACATTCAGGGCCTCTCTAAACTAAGATAAGACAGACCTTTATTTATCCCTCCGTGGGAAAATGTGGTTCCTCTTCGTCAGTTTCCCCATTTTTATTTCCCTAATCAGAAATGATTACAGGCTCTTAAACTTCACAAAATCATGTCAAACATGAATAATACAATTAATGCAATAATTATTGGTATCAATTTCTTATTTATACACAGCAGAAATGTACCTGAAACAAGCACATGCTGATATTGCAAGAGATTTGACACCCAGCCGTTTGCTACACTTGCTAAAGTTCGACGTCAGACGACCCGTTTTAGCCTAAAAAACATGATGGAAATTTGTGATATTGTCCCAAAACATGTGGGTGAGGGTTTAGTTCGTGTCATAAAGTAATTTCCCTTTTAGAAGTTGAAGTCCGTCATATCGCGTCAAATTACATCAGATTCTGTGCGAGAATTGACATTTAATTCTCTTTGAACACCAGTTTACAAAGACAAATTGCCTGTAAATGCATGATATTTTACAAAAACATGCATGTTCAGCTATATTCAGTGTCATATTGAAATTTCTGATTGATTTAAAAAAAATAAATAAATAAATAAATACCTGCCTCTTTGAGGAGAGACATCCTTTCCTCCTCCATGCTGCCCACCAAGGTGTCAACGCTATGCGTCAACGTGCTGCGTGCAGTCTTCTGGACAGGTGTTTTGATTGACATCTTCAGAGTCTGAGATGAGTGCTCTCAGTATCACAGGATCTCCAAATCGAATGCCATGCAACCGCCAAGTAGGGGTTGAATGACTTCATAATTTTAAAGGTCGACTTTATGTGGAAAAACTACACATTTTTAACGATGGGATGGCCATCTGCATACATCCACCGTGTCCAGAGACAGGTTTGAAAACCTCATTCTCCTCCCAAGAGGCAACAGAGGCGACGTGGAGCTCACCACGAGCAGGGGTGATGAACGTCTCATCATCCTCTTCAACCGATAAGAAAGGGTGAGAGGAGTCTCCGTCCCCTTCCCCACAGTCTAAGATGAGGACATCCTCTTCATGCGGGGAACCATGAGCAGCCGCTGTGTCCATGAGGACTGTTTCCTCTTCGCTCGCTGCGGCAGGAACGCCGTGAGGAGAAAGGAAAAGGTCCTGCATGAACAAGCTCCCTTGACACATAAGCCTCAGGTAGAAGAAAAAGAAGTGCAGGTTTTTCCTACCAGCTATATAGGAGGGGCGGAGCCAACAGTGCTAGTTAGTTACGCAAAGAAATCCAAGAAACATCACAAAATTGAGCATAGTGTTAGTTAAGGCAGGCTGTAGACGTCATCAGCCACACCTCCAATCAGCCCAGAATGGCTCCCTATTGGCCAAGGCATACAGGATGAACTACTTAAACCATGAGAGCTGCCTCATACCCCCTAAGCAAGCATCTCGCAACCCACCTCCACCCTAACTCCACCAGATCAGTATGTATCCAACCAACTGTCAAGTGTCAATTTGTTGTCAATAACATCTGCTCTGCTCTGTTACAGGGGGTTTCTGCTAACTGCTCTCCATGCTTTAGCCTTTTAGCTAGGGCTCATGGAAGGTCAGGGAGAAGTGCGCTCCCGGCCTCCGGGTTTCCACGTAAGCACGCGGAAAGGGCAAGGAGGTCCCAGAACAGACCCATACCGCCAAATATAAGATTGCATGCAAATCAATGTAAAGCGCTAGAAGGCGTTATATAATTTCCAATGCAAAATTATTGTCAAAAAATCATTTATTTTGACAAAAGCAGTACTGACTGAACTACCATTATCAACCCATAGCAAAATTCAATTGTAATCAAAACATAACCTAACCGCTAGAGTGGACATGGGCTTGTATGTGAACGGTCGCATTTACAGACCTTGAGGTCGCTGTTAGCTAACTAATAAACGGGAAGAGATGCGTCACCTTTTAAGTAAGCGTTGACTAGGCAAAGCAGGCTGACTTGATAATACTGTATCATGTTTTTTCTGCATTCAGTGCCTTCTCCTCAATCTTCTCTCTCTGCTGTTTCAGGTGTCGTGATGGCAGTTCCTGATCTGTGGTTCATGGCTCAACTAGTCTGGGACACTCTGATGTTCTATCTCTCTATCCTGTTCTGTTGGTCCTTCTGTCCACTAACCCCAACCAGTCGAGGCAGATGGCTGCCACCTCTGAATCTGGTTCTGCTGGACATTTCTTCCTGTTAGCGCTACTAATCTACCAGCATCAATACGTCCAATAAAATTACAATTTTATTGAACGGGTTTGCTTTGGGCTCGGGCCTACAATTTAAGTTAATGGGTCGGGCTGGATTTTTTTGGGCCCGATCTAACCTCTACTACAGACACTCACTACAATGAAGTTTTAGCGAGTGTTTGTAAGTCAGGACTTCTAGAGAGAGGCATGGCAACATGTTCAAACATATGTGTCAAAGCAGAGAGTCAGGACCGGACCTGAGCCTGTATAAACTTTTGGATGTACGGATTGGAAAGGACCAACAAAACCACACATTGCCTCCTGTTGCTGAAACTAACAAAAACATCTCACAACAAAGAAAGTTTAAGTGAGCAAAGATCTTAGGCTGTCCTGAACAGAAGATCCACTCTGCAGCACAGCTGAGGAAACATTTTTCTGAGAACTTAACCTTTCCCATTCTGCTGGCCACGCCTGGAACAGCGGGCTCTTCCTGCTACCGGCTCAGGAAGCACACAAGACTTTACAGGGAAATGTGATGCAGGCTGTGAGCAGCATCGCTCAGTCACTACATTGTCCAAACACTCATGTATTACTCTCCTAATTGGCCAATCTGTAATGATGTCAGGATAATTAATCAAACACTGAAAAAAAGATTAGCTCTTGTTTATCAACGGTGTTTAGCCTGAAGCTATGGAGTGCCTTCTCATCTGTATTAGCTTTAATTGTGCTTTCTGTAGACTGTGTAAAGGCTCAGTAAAAAACGCTGTCTGATACTTCTGACTTAATGATGGTCATTGTTAAACAATGCTGCTTAACAACGTGCCAAACTGGAAAGGATTGAGAACCCCTAATGGGAAGTGGTTGATTTAATTAGGGAGGTAGACGAGAGGAAGGTCTCATAAATCTGAGCCATAAACAGCTATGCCTGCACAGTTGACATGGCTGTAATGTGTAGGACAAGTTAATACCAAACAGCCACTCGGGAGTTCAACTTTTAGGAAATGTAATGCTCATTGCTCACGCAGCATTCTCATTTTTATCCATCCGCCCAACCTGTGTGCTCATTCAATGCATGTATGCGCTAATCTAATAACAACAGAACGAGAAAAATTACTTCTGCACGTAAAACAAATGAGTGAAGCTGAACCAACCAAACATAGTGAAGTTAAAGAAGTGGGATCACTCTGTGTGTGGCTAAATGACGACTGCTGCATCAGAGAGGATTTAGTTTTTAGTCTAAGAGCACATTGACCATCTGTCACATTTCATTTCAGTCATTTCCATCAATTATTTGCTGAGCAATAATGCACTGTCCGCTGATCAGCTGTTGCTAAGCTGGATTTATTTGAAGAGTGGTTGAACATTTCCATTGTAGGGTTGAGGTTTAGCTTTTGATCATTTCATGTAACCCAGCGGCTGCCAAAACAAGACTTTTAAACAAGACTAAGCAAGGTGTTATGGAACATTGTCCTGTAAATACTTTTATAATCATGAGGTTCATTTGCATCTCTGGTCCTATTCACAGGTTGGCGTCAATTGCATAAGTTAAAGTAAGGGTCTCCAAATCCGATATTGATATCGGATATCAGTAAGATGTGAGCAAAAAAACTATACCTGATTATATCGGCCTGAATCTAATATTTTTAATATATACTGTTGGATTGGATTGATTGATCTATTTTATTTAATTGCAGAATATTGTTATATTAAAAGTTAAAATTTATGTAACTCATTGGTTAATAATAAATGGGTCGGTTTTCGTCATACCTACTGTTGATGACTATTGTTCTCTAAGTAAAATCAATTGATAAAGTATTTTCCAACATTCCACACTACAAAGTAAGTAATAGAAGTATGATCTGTGCTGATATCGTATTGGATCAATATTATTGATACAAAAAAGAAAAAAAAAACCCCAAAAAAACAGCAATATCAGTATCGTATTGAAAGTGAAATTATTGTATTGGGACAGCCCTAAACAAAAGTCAATAACAGAAGAAAATGTAATAGAAAAATGAATATAGCCAAATGGAGCACCTATATACCTAGAATGTGGGGCCTACATTTAGTGTATATGTTTAAAAAAGTTTAAACAAATAATTTAATATTTACTTTGGTCCTAAAGTCTTCCTTAAAATGATGGAGGTTTTCTATCAATGTCATACAGACACATAACATGTATTTACACTATATTCTTTAAGTACACTATTATTAATTTGTGAAAATCTGGGACAGTATACCTGAGATAATATAGACCCCCCCCTCTCACGAGTGACATCACAACTCTAGCTGGAGGCAAAAACAGTAAACGCCGCTGGGTAAAGACTGTGGAGAATAGTAATGTTACAGCTTTAGAATGTCATCTTGTTGTGTGTTTGGGTGCCAGAATAGGAGGAATAACATTAGTGGACGTAAATTAAAGTTTTATAGGATTCCAGCAGACACTCATGCTCAGAAAAACTAAGACAATTGTGGTTATGCCTCCAGGCTAAGCCCCGCCCAACAAAATACTGTACATCACAATGTCTATAGAATATTGCTTTACAGCAACACAACAAAGCAATGCATCAATGGAAGGGTAAAATATTACCATCTACTCTTTATCAGCTGTCTTTAAATGAAAAAGCAAAAGCTACACAACACATAATTAGATAGAGGTGTCCCGATCCGATATTGATATCGGTCCGATATCAGCCAGAAAACTGCATCTAAAATCACCGATATAAGCGCTTCGATAAAATGTTTTCTATCCATAGGTGCCTGTAGTTCACACACTAACAAAGTAACCTACTGTCGCTGATTATTGTTCTATGTTTGAGTAACATCACTTGATCAAGCCTTTTGTAATCTTTCACACTACAAAATAAGTAATTAAAGTATGTATGATTAGTGCAGATATTGAATCGGATCAATATCGGTGTCAGCCGATACGCAAGGCTGCAATATCGGTATCATATCGGAAGTGAAAAAGTTGCATCGGGACATCCCTAGTATTTGATTACAGTGTGGGGGGAAAAGGTATATAAAGTGGATGTATTTTATAAAATTAGTAATTTTAAGCAGTAGTAACTTAATGAAGCACATGAGAATTCACTTTGATACTTTGTACCAGAGGTTTGTAGCAGCGGTAAACACAACAAGCAGAACATCAATCCCTAGGAACACATTTTTTTATGTAACGCATGGAAGGAAATGCAACACTTACCCTAACTATAACTTTAACCCTGAACCCATACCATTTCCCCATGCCCTAATCCTAGCCACTTGATTAATATTACCACATCATTGTCTACAACTCAAGTTAGTGCAGTGGTCGATTGGTTTGATTCCCAGTGTGAGTATTTTCCATCCAAAGCATACTTTTGTTTGTCATACTAAACAATCTGGAAAATTAGGAAATCGTTTTGGCCACCATGAAACAATAGATTATAATGACAGTTTCACGATCCCCCGTGAGACCGGGTTGCAATAACAGAGGCTCTAACCCAGTACATACCAGCTGTCATGGGTCAACCATCTGAACTCGGGGTTCAGACAACTTGTTAGAACCGTGGGATAAAGTCCCATCAGAATCTCATACAAACAATACAGCACATCAACCGGCAGCTGTTTTAAGCTTCAGCTTTATGGCTTTCAGAGGACCCAAGGTCTCTTGGATGTAAAAAAAAAACTTTAGTTGACATGGGCTGTACACAGAATAAGAAGGGTTTGGGATGTGAGTTTGTAGAGGAGGAGATCAGACAAATACTGAGGGGCAGGGTGGGATGGACTTGTACTTGATTAGAATAAATTGTATTTGCTTGGCGACCTGACCGTGTGAGCCAGTGGAGATGGTTAAGGGTGGGCATGATCATAGCAGCTGAGTTCTGCCCACATTGGTGCCTGTGCAGGGTATTGTTTGTAACCGTGAACAGGACTATGTTTC
Source organism: Gouania willdenowi (assembly GCF_900634775.1). Taxonomy (NCBI): domain Eukaryota; kingdom Metazoa; phylum Chordata; class Actinopteri; order Blenniiformes; family Gobiesocidae; genus Gouania; species Gouania willdenowi. Next base: position 30,366,159 of record NC_041049.1, on the reverse strand, counting down.
AGCAGTCGAGGCAGGAGGAGGTGAAGGCATGAACTAAAGGTAAAGCAATGTGGTCAGGGAGTGAAAGGCGTAGTCTGGAGATGTTTTTGAGATGGAAGAAGACAGACTTTTTGGACTGGGGATCTAATATAACTATATGTAACAATAAAAATATTATGTAGCGAATAATTTAACTACAGGAAATATGTATAATCCAGTAGGTGATTTAAGGGGGGATGGTTTTCCCCTTGTTAGCAAAATGACAAAAATGTGTCCCCTTTGTCAACCTGCCATCCCCTCTTTGTCAGGGCAGACAAACTTGGTAAAGGATCAGAGTGTCTGCCTGACACACTGATCCTTTACCAAGTAAAATAAACTTGAGGTTTTATACATAAAGGCTGACATTACGAAGTCACTTATATGACACATCACCTGTCATTAGCATAAAAAAGTTGTCATGAAGGTGGTCATTAAGTGTCAGTCTATACGCTAACCCTAGCTACCCTAACCCTTAAACTTAACCCTACACCTACTGAACCCTAATCCCTAACCCTTAACCAGAACCCCACTAGATCCCTCCACCTAATCCAAAACATGTCAAAATAGCTCCAAAGATGTCATAACTTAGCGAAAGGTGTCATAATTTAGCAAACGACACTTAATAATAGCCTTCATGACACATTATTCATGCTGATGACAGATAATGACAGTGTAATGTCAGCCTTATGTGTTAAACTTTATGTAAAATGTTACCTAATAAACTAGTAAGTGTGTTTGTGACTTGTACTCAGTGTGGACCAAAAATAGGGCCTGGAAGAGGAACCAAACAAAGGTGGGGAACCACTGATCTCTACCTGATCAGCAGACTGTAACAGTCAGAGGAGAGACACATTCTCATCCTCTCACACAAATATTACACTAATTTACATTTCTCTAGTTACATATTGCTGACCATATTTATAAATGCATTACTTTATTATGTACTTAGGGTTTGATGATCTTTTCTAGGTTCATTGAAGTAGTTATTAATTTGCACTTCAACAGCTCCAGTTTCTAATTGCATAACTGTTAATTTCCCTCTTTATTGTTCTCCAAAACCTTTTTCATTTACTGAAGAAAAATCTAAGCTAATTCTGTGTATTATCATTAGTTTGGTGCAGTTTGTTGGATCCAGTGAAGGATCCAGAAGAAGCACATTTGATCTTTTTCAAATATATACGTAAACTTTTATTAAAAGAAAAACCTACTGAATATAATATGGCTCAAACTTGAATGAATATAATTAAAATGTTTTATCTATGAAAAAACTACTGAATGATTACATACAAAACTTGTACAATTACTTAACTTAGCCGATTTCCCAAGACCAGTGGAGCTCACAGGAGCCTCAGGAGTAATAGTGAAGGACAGATAGTGTTTTGTAGTTACTTATAAACTTTGCCTATATGTAGTCCTAGATTTCAATGCAACGTTCAAAGAAAAAAACACAAAAGCACCAAAAGGTCAGCAGTTTGATGATATATTGGTATCGGGATCACGATCGGCCATACTGGCCCAGTAGTTACTTGGTATCGGATAGTGGTGCAACGGATCAAAAAAATCACGGTTCGGATCGTATCACGGTTTTGAGTCATGGATCGGATCATTTTTCGGATCAGCAGAAAAGAAAAAGAAAAAGACAAGACAAATAGCTTTGCTCTCCATTTATTTTGTAGAACAACATTTTTCTGCTCATTAAATACAAACAACATTTAACTTGAGGCGTCAATCAAATGCTTAAATACAATTTTGAATCATATAAAAACAAATTAAAGTGCCTAATAAGGCATGACAACTTTATCCTTTGAACATGGAGAGTGAATTAAAACTAGCAAAAAAGAATGAAAGAAGGAAAAGGAAGCACATCTGAGTTCATAATTTCAAATTCTTGTCAAGGATGGCCATCCGGACGAGAGCCAATATTTATTTAATAAGAGCTTTTATGACATGGATGGACAGAGGCATAAACATGACAACATTCATACAAACTTATTACGCACACACGCACGCGCGCACACAGAGCTGTTCCCTCTCTCTCTCGCCCTCCCTGTATCACACACAATACATGACCAGGAGCAAGAACCACACACTCGCTCTCAGTCACACACACACACACACACACACACGGACATCGCAAACAGAACAGGCTTCATCGAGGCATTACTAATGATGCGCTGATCATTATAAAAAGTTTTTTTTTTTGGTCAACCAATCCGCGGCCCACGTGCGTGCCAAACCGTGGAGAGAGATCTGTGCGGATCCGTTGCACCACTAGCATCGGATCAATACCAAATCTTTCAGTATTGCCCAACTCTATTGCATAATAAACGGAGGCCGGCGGTGTGGTGGTGGTGGTGGTGGTGGGGGTTGACGTATTCAGCACCATGCACTTACTCACTCAGTCAGCTGTAGGTTTGGGCTGCTGGACGTCTGTCCTCTCCTGTCACTGTAGTGTGTCCTCTCTCTGTGTCTCCCTATAGGCATCTATGACTTTGAAAAAGTTTCATATCTGTTTTTGTATTTTTTTTTTCCTATTTCCTATTTATTCTCAAGTTTGCTTTTCATGTGAAAGAATAAAAAAATAAAATATATTTTAGTTTATTTTTTGTTCTTTTTTTAAATCTAAATTAATAAAACTGATCTGAGATTTTAATTCAGATCAAAATAAAGTGTCAACTGTCAACTTACGGTGCTGTCCCGTGGTGCCCTGCAAGGAGATACTACCAGTACTTAGTTAATGCTATGCACCAGTGAATACACAAGGGAAAACTTTTATTTCATTCTCGGACAGAAGAAAAGCTGTGTAAGAAAAATAGCATGCTGCAAAAGAGAGGGGTCGGACGTACTGTGAGATGCAAGAGTGTGTGAAAGGCAGGGAGGAAAATGAATGCCTTGTGAGAGCAAGTATGTTCAGTAGCATTTAAGGACAGAATGAAATGGTCGGAGAGAGCAGGCAAATGAAACTAAAATAAAGAAAGAAGATGCTGAAGGTCAAAACAGAGCAGACTGTGCACGTGCATTGGGAAATCATGGATTAAAAAATGGCTGTTTGAGCTCTAGGAATAATGTCTTCATTCTGAGCCAGGGCCCTGAAGGCTGTAGGACGAGCTTAGAGGAAAACGGAAAAAAGTACCTCCCTGGAGTAGGAAACACTGCGTTACCACGGAAACGGCTCTGACGTCAGAGCACGCATTATGTGATTACTCGTCGAGTCTGTTGAGTTGCTGGCCAATAAAACAGGGACCATTACTCACACACGAGGATATGGGGCCAGAGCTCAGGTTACACACATGCTTACACACACACACACACACACACACACACACACACACACACACACACACACACACGCACACACACGGTGCCAAGTCATTCTGGGTGCTCTGCAAAAACCACAGAGAAACAGACTGATGGTACACTGTAAAAACATTGTTCCAACACAAACTGTAAAGTGATCATTGTAGTTTTACTAGAGTCCCTAACTCAATATGCATCCACTTGATGACAGCAGTGCTGAGGAATAAGATCAGTCCTGAGCACACACACAACCCAGTGCAAAGGTTTTCCACCCAAATGCCCAAAGTTTGAGTGTGTATGTTCACCCAGGCACCACCTCATCATCTGCTATCACCCACAAAAATCTGCATGTGGTGCATTCCCCACACACTGATGAAGTACATTCAGCATGGACACTGGATGTGGAAGCTATTGTGTGGCACAACGCACACGTACACACACACGTATATGGACACTTCCTTTCGACGTCTCCCACACATTCTCCTCTGGGAGTTAAAGCTCTGCTCGGGCTGATAAGGATCCAGGCAAACAGAGTGGATAAACAGTCACTCTCGTAATTAAGAACCGCTGGCCTATCGGAGACCAGTATGTGGAGACAAACAAGTAATCCAGACTCCATTAGTGAGACTGTACAGGTTCCCACCACAGAATCCCATTAAGTGACCCCAGGCAGCAAAATTCTGAGGAAAATTAAAGCTTTGAAGAGACCAACTACAATATCTGAGTATATCATCCTTCTCTACTACTTTTAAGCAAACTTATAGGACAGTGTCCATTGCAGACGGATCACCAGTCCATTGCATTACTAACTCATTTACTTCCAGACAAATATACCGTACTAACATGTGTTCAGACTGTGGGTGGACAGAGAACAGGCATGCACACATGCAAACACAATGACCATGCCATGAGTACATATGGCTCTCTAGATATGAGGCAGTATTTCCCACACACAGGTTTACTACCAAGGGCAGGTTACAGTCAAACATTTACCACCTCATGTCTGTGATGTAGAAGAGTACACAAATTGTCAGATGAAGAAAATGCTGCAAAAATCAATGTCACACACCAGAAAACTGTGCTTTTATGAATTAAAGTTTCTTAATGGCCAAGTTTACATGAGAATAAAAGTGAAATCCTCTTTAAACTGACCTTATAAACACTTTATTCTGAATGAAAATGGTAATTCCGAATTAAACATAAATCTGAATTAGGTGGCTGGTTTATTCCAATTTTAATTCTGAATTAAATAATTCCTCAATCTTGTAAATGCTTAATTCCGCTTTAAGTTAAGTCCGATCTTTCTGCGCATGCTCTTCCTGTTGCGATGATGCGCTAATGACGACATAATCCAAGATGGCAACCCAGAGACGAGCCGAGACTATAGAAAGCCTTAGAAAGACGTGGATTTGATGAAAAGAGTGGATGGACGGAAAAATAAACATGCAGACATTCACAAGGACTTATTACACACACGGACATTGGCAAACGGAACAGGCTTCATCAGGGTCATGAAGCCTTCTACCAGATCACAGAGCTTCACTAATGACACACAGATCATTAGAAAGTTCTACTTTTACTCAACAACGTGTAGAGCAAAGTCAGAGCAGCTGTTGCTTTAACCGCTGGCTTTTAGGGATGTCCTGATATAACTGTTTCACTTCCGATATGATACCGACATTGCAGCATTGAGTATTGGCCGGAACCAATATCGAGCCGATACGATATCAGCACAAATCACACATACTTTTATTACTACTAGAAAAGGCTTGATGAAGTGATGGTACTCAAACAAAGAACAATAGTCAACAATTCAAGTTCACTTCAGTTATTTTTTACTGTCAGTATATTGTGGGAACAACTGAGAGCAGGGACAAAAACAACAAAACCTTATCGGAGTGCTTATTACGGAGATTTTAGATGCAGTCCAATAAAATCTGATATTCGTTTTCTGGCTGATATCGGACCGATATCCGATATCAATATCGGATTGGGACACCGCTATTGGCTTTGATTGGCCAAAGTACGGTCTTCCATCTCCCTTCTGTGCTGCTCTATCTTCTCCTACTGCTCAGCTGACGAAAGTCAAACAGTATGTTATCGTTGAACTGCTGTTTCAAAACTACAACCAAAATAAAAGTGAATACATGTTATTGTGTGATCTTCTATGCTGTAGCTGACAATAAAAGGTTTTTTGTGTGTTTTTTTCCGATATACGTGACACGTCTCGTTCGCCCCCTGTCCAATCAGCGCCTTCCCAACTCCCAGACCTAAAGCGCAATTACATAAAGCCGAATAAACAGGTTTTCCATGTAAACCACAATTCAGAATTACTATTTCCACTTAAACACAAAGCAGATTCAGACCTTGATTCAGAATAATTAATTCTGAATTAATAAACATCATGACCTTGGCTATTGTGTTGCAAAGGTAAATGATGTATGCCTTCAGGCACTCAGAATCAGAATACACTCATCATCATTCCTCAGTGCTGTCATTTATTTGGCTACAATAATTATCTTCATGTGATGCAAAGAACTGTTACATTGCATTTCTGCATCACGTTAATGATTTCTCTGGTCATGACAACACTGTGATGCTTTTATAGTGTATTTAAAGAAGGTAGGACACAAGTGAAAGCTGAAGTCTGAAATGTATGATCTGTTCCTGATGCATCACACACCAGACAGCTGTACTGGCCTTAATACATTTCTCTTGGAGACTTTGAAGATGAATTGCTGTAATAAGGACAATGAAGACTCTCATTTCAAAGGGAGATAAATTCAGCTGACACGATACAGCTGAGGAAGCTCAGAGGCTCCAATCACCTCTGGATTTTTAAATCTGCCTTTAGCAGCATTAAGTCCACCGTCCTACGTCCTTATCGTATCTATATTGAACTGTCCTTAATGTCCATGACGCAAATACAGTTATTGCATTTCGGACAAGTGCTTCATGTCACTTTTATCCCACAAATGTGGCTGGACTGTGGCCCAAACCTGATAGACTACACTCTGCATCATCAGTAATTTGGTTACAATGATACCATATCAGAGCTGATCTGATTAGATGCTCACACAGCCCGCAGCTTCTCCCTGCCTCTGTAAATCATTGCAGAGTATGTGAGCGGCTCCATCACAGTGGAAGCGTATGCACACCACATGTGTAGTCGTAGGCTGCAGTCCACCTGGCAGAGCAGTGAACTTAATGAGTCTGGTATTCATGTTGCACGCTCGCTCACATCCTGCCCGAGGCTCCGTCCAGGTGCTGCCACACAGCACATCCTCCCCCAGAGAGAGCAGGATGTTCCCAGACGACCAAGCTTCTTCCGATGTCATCGTGACCACCCAGGATGAATGCCTCCCACTGAAGGTCTTATGCCAACTACTGAAATGTTAAAAGGGGCAACTATTCCAAACTATTAGCCAGAGCCAGTTCACCCTATCTGACCACTATGGTGCTTTTCTGATTAACTGCTCAGCTTTATTCACATTAGAATTGCCTGTCAACATGTTTGGTGTGAGTATATTGAGATGTTAAAAATGGTTCCAGTACGTGAATGAGTCCCTAAATGAAAAAGGAACAAGTCTGGCCGATGTATAGAAGAGGTTATACGAGGTAGGGACTGAATGGTACAATCTGACGAGCGTCACTGACTGACAGGCTTCTGCCTACCTGGACTTTGGTAGGATGTAAGGGTGTTGAAAAAAATTAATTCAGCAATATATATATTACGTCACACAATTCTCAGATCGATTCTAAATGCATCCATATAGATTTAAATATATATATATACAGTGTATATATTTCCTGAAATAGAAATATCAATATTGCTGTTATTATAGTTTTATAGTTAAGTGAAAATGAACATATGACACTGAATATACCCTCACATGCACGTGCCATAATGTGTAGCAACTTTAGCAAACACACAGACATCAAATCTTGCGTAATTTATAGATTTTGTACAAATGGCGCAAATACAACAATAGTTAACTCCTTTACAGTATTAGGAATGTTTCGCTCGATTTCAGGAAATTGAACATTTACTTCTCAATATACAAACTTTAACAAATACATCCAACTGTTTGTATTGTAACATTGCAGTTGTTTCACAAATTTCTTCAAAAGCACAAACAAACTACATTTACTGTTTATCTTCATTCCTTGTGCAGTTCTTTCTAAGAACAAGAACGTTGTAGGTAAAGAGTGAAACCCGCTCACATCCACACTGACGGTACCTCTGCTATGGAGAAAACTCGCTCTGAAGGAGTGGAAGAGGCTTCAACGCTTTGGCTTTCAGAAAAATCTTGTGTTTAATCAGGTGCTTCCTCAGATTAGAAGTATTCCGGCCACGGGTGGTGCACTTCCTGTCACAAATATTGCAGCGAGAGTAATCTGCTTAATTTTTTATTTCAGTAATGCTTTGTTTGTTGATTGAACCCACAGTTACTGACGTCATTATGTTCTTGTGCAAGCAATGCTGCGTTCATGTCTGGCATGGGAAATCCCCTAACCCTTCCAATACCTCACCATCACAAGGATGTGTTTATTTACCGAAATACGGTACCGTTTTACGTTAATCGGTACCTGATAGTAGCAAAGAAATGCTGTCCGTACATATAAAAGTACAGTATTTGGTACCCATCTCTACCTGTAATAACATCTGATCAGGGGAAAGCCGAAAAAATGAAACAAAACTGAAAATGGTTAACTGATGCGGAAATGACGTAAAAATGGGTGAACTGTGAAACAGCCTGTAGTGTTCAGACATCAGCCCTGCTGTGCACAATGTGGAGTAAAAAACAGAGACATAAAGTTGAGGCAGAGTCAGTATCCTCACTTGGTCTAACAGATTCAGCAACAAAAATATACTAATGAGTTGCAGCTGCAGGGTCAGAAAAAGGGTCACCTCCAAAACCATTTTCCCAGAACGCTGACGTAGGATGTCACCTGCTCTGCAGAGAGGCATAAAAGCTGCTCTGCTTCTGATGAAGATCAGGTTAAATATTGAGAACAGGTGGAGGACACAAATGTGGAAACAGGCGCACTGACACAAGTCTTTTGTTTTGTTTCAAATACTGCTCAGTTTTGCACTCATTAAAGGCTTTTGGTAGCACAATGTGCTGTGCACTACCATTGTTCTCCCAAAGCCTGATCTAAGTTTGGAATGAGTTTGAGGTTTGAGAGATCCATCTAATCAGAAACGCAGCTCTTTCTCAGGGATGTCCCGATACAACCTTTTCAGACACACTGATGCACCTGAGCCCTGACAACCTCCCGCATCTCCTTCTGTGAACAACCACTTACCGTTAACACTAGTGATGCACAGAAATTCTGGCCACCGAAAATGGCCCAAAAGTGCATTTTTGACCGAAAAATTCCGATCGAAACAGGATGTAGTAAAGAGTGTCAGCACGCGCGCTTGTCTGGAAACGGGCCAACTTGTCCACGGACTCACTGTATTTAAATAAATCTGAGCACCAAAGCATCTTCTAAGCAGAGTTCACGGAGCACGTAATTGTGATTTCTTTGTCACGTCAACACTGTAGTTACATGTAGCCCTCGGTCAACACGGTTATAAAGAATGGCTGTGCATCAGCAGTACAATCTGACTTCAGAATCTGGTACTTGGTCTGCATTATAAAGATCATTACTTGGATGGGATTAAACCAGTAAGAAAGGATGCACGCCGCAATCATATCTCACAGAGCGTGTGCGTTGTGGAGATGCGCGCGCTCTGTGACTTCAATGTATTTTATTGAGAGAACATGGTACAATTTACTATATATTGTGCATTGTTGGAATGTCAGTACTCAATAAATATGTTCATATTTTGAAATTATTTATTCTTTGAAGCATTAATATTAATTTATACAGTTGCAATGCTTTAATTTTAGTGAGGTTAGTACTAGGGCTGAAACTAACGACTATTTTAATAATCAACTAGTCAACGATTAGTCAACTAATCAGATGACAAATTGTACATTTATTTGCTCTATGTTGCTACAATCTTATAAATTTGGCTTGGGGCAAATTACGGCAATTGAAAAAACAAAATAAATAAAACAATTCCCAACTTAATGTAAACAGGTTCCTTACAAACACAAAATGAATTGGATGCATCAACACTAGTAATAGCATTTACACATTAAAAAGCTTGCACATATTTATTTCCTCATTAATAGTGAAATTATTTTCTAAAAAAAAATAAAAAGCACATGAAAAGCAAAAATAACTACATTAGTATTTTTATTGCTTAATATAAACCACTGCTGCTGAATCTAGTTTAGTTTATATCTAATGAATTACATAAAGTTATGGTTGATAAATAACTATGATTTCCTATAATTAAACCAGATCAAGCTGATGATTTAATCATTCAGTATATTCTGGAGTAATAATCTCAACAGTTACATTAGTCTAATGGAACCAGCTTTGTCTGTGAATACGTGAAAGATAATTAAATATATTGCATTTCACAAGTTGGGACGGATGCATAGTGACATTAGTATTTATGCTAACATTTATTTCACACAACGTATGATATGTTTAGCTTTAATCCTTCCATACAAGTGTTAAATCTGACCATAAACAAATCGGTGGCTCTCTGTGAGTTAATGACAGTAAGTTGTGTAGTTTTTACTTGGTCTATGCTGCTAAACCTTACATAAACTTAGGGGCTCACTCGTACTGATATGGTGCCGCTGCTCCCCCTAACTAAGATTCCTCTGAGGCAGATTGTCAAAACAGCTCCAGCAAACCTGGTGAGAAAAGTATCTGAAATGACCTTGTCCAAGGTGGTACTGTGGCAGCTCCCTCTACCCATGATGAAGCCATTCACAGAAAAACAATAAAATGCAGCTCAAAAAGCTCTTACAAAGACAACAATAAACAGAACATCCACCCCGTACAAACCCCGTCCACCACACACAGACACACAGGTTAAAATAAGGACAATGGTAAATAGCTGGGTGCAGAAGATCTAGGTAAGGAGACATCACAAGGAGCCGTCTGCACCCGGAGCAGGACACAGACCGTGGTCACAGGGCGACAAGACAGAGCCCCCAGCACAGCAAAATAGCAAAAACCTATGTTTTTTAAGAGGCCTAAAAGAAGTTGCATAAAGTGATGCATAGTTCTAGTAGAGATTATAAGCAAAATGTGCACTTTTTTTGTTAAATTTGCTGCTAACAAGGAAACCAATAAATCCTCTGCCTCTATAGTGCCATACTGAATTGCAGTTTCTTATTTTATATTGAAATATTTGGTATCATTTCAAATAAGCTTTTAACTAAATATTTATTTATTTTAAGATTGTTATCATTTATGCTTTTATAGTTTTAGGATTCTTATATTTTATGTTGTTTTTTTAGTTTTAGGATCGTTATCTTTGATGTTGTTTTTATAGTTTTTCGGATTGTTCTTTTATGTTGTTTTTATAGTTTTAGGTTTATATTTTAGGATTACTATCCCAGTGTTTCTTCGGAGGAAGCCCTCTGCACTAGGGGCTGTGATGGGCCGTGGCTGCAGTGGTGCTGTTTGTCTCAGTGATGGTAAATGGCTTTTACTATTTTGCTGCGTCCTGCTCCTGGTGCGGACGACTCCTTGTGATGTCTCCCAACCTAGATCCTCTGTACCCAGCCATGTGCCATTGTCCTTATTTTAACCTGTGTGTCTGTGTGCGGTGGACAGGGTTTGTACGTGGTGGATGTTCTGTTTATTGTTGTCTTTGTGAGAGCACTTTGAGCGGCATGTTATTGTGGGGTTTCCTGTGTTGTTTGCGTGGGGTATTTTTTATTGTATGTAAGGTTTTTACGAGGTACAGCAGACCATGATTCATACTGAACAACTGTACCTCTATGGGGGTGAAGGTTCACAAGGTATTATTCACCATGACATCTGAGGAATGCACACCTATAGAATGCAACAACCAACCCTGATTAACATGTTGGAATTAACCCACCTTTTGGGAGGTAGAGCAAACAAGGATTCCAAGAAATACACGAGGTGACTTTAAGGGTGCACTCACAATGGCAGCCCAGGCCGGGCCAGGTTGTGCGTGTGTGAAACCATTGGGGGCCCATTGTGAGGCTTCTGTAAGCGTTAACTTCCAACCAGTTCTTCTTGACCTGGTCGCTCATGTATTTTGTAGACAGGGACAAGGCTGGTCTAGAGTAGTGAGTGCTATGTGATATGTGTAAGCCATAGAATTTTTATTGAATTTTCATGTCAATTACAATTAAAAAGTAAATTATCTAAATTCAATTACAATTCAATTACAATTACGACAGCGACTATTTTTTTCAAGCACAATTCAAATTATAATTACGCCGTAATTGTAATTAATTATCAATTACAATTATAATTGACCCCAACAATAGTGTGTATTGAATTGTCAGTGATGGAGATTCGAATGCTTAGTCTATTAGTGTTATAAATGCTATGAATCTCACTTAATATTGGGGGAAACTAAAATAGTTGGTAAACTGTAAATGTGCTCATTACTTTGCAGTGAGTCAATATTGCTTTGCACATCAATCTTTAATGAAACCACCACTGTGCTAAGGAACGTGCCTGACATCTCCTTCTTGTTATGACACCATCTACATGTTTCCTGGCTTAACAATATGAGAACATGGTGAAAACTCTGCCTTTTAGCCTGTTTCTCCTGGCCCAAAGAAGGCTGATGCTTAAATTCACAATCAGGCGTTGTTTCCGCTCAAAGAGTGGCTGGCTGATATGCAGATATGAACAATTGTGCTGCTTTCAGGACAGACGTGAAGGACACTATGAGTTGCATGTGTGTCTTTGTGTGTGTGTTGTCTGTGTGTGTGTGTCTTTGTGTGTGTGTCTTGTCTGTGTGTGAGATGTTTTGCCTCAAATGTGACCTCTGCGTTCTCGCCTCCGGCAGCAGCTGACCACCATATGTAGCATGTGCACATATCTGTTGATGTTGAGGATTGTCTTATAAGCTGCACAGATGCCACTTTCCTGGAACGCTCTTTCCTGTCCTTTGACGTAGCGCACATTTCCCTCAGCATCTTTCCCCACAGCCTGGAAACAATGGAAGATGCTGGGTGCAGAGTGGTTCAGGAGGGAAAGAGTGGAAAATGGCACGCTGCGAGGAAAGTTATGTAGCTGTTGGGTAAGGAGGGGTTGAGGGTAAGTAAAAAGGGAAGTATGCAAACCAGCAGGTGAGGCAATGAGGTGAAGAGCTCTAACTAAGGACTCAATGGCAGAATCATGGCTGTCAAGAAGTTTGCATAGTTTGAACTGAACCTACTTCTGCATGCGGGCTGATGATGGAAATCTTACACTCACTCTGCTGACCGGCTTGTCTGCTCGTGCCAAAATCAGTCAAAACACAGCCTGCACATTAATGGGAACTTATTTCATCAGGGATTTGTTATTTTCTTTATAGGAATAAACTTTAAATGAAGAAGAAACAGACATAAAGTGAAGGAAAAAATTAAAACAAAATTAAGAAAAGAAACTTAACATAAAGCAAAGGAGCAGTGCATGATTAAAGTCTGTGTAAATCAAATTCAGCCATTTTCTTCAAAACACATTAAATAGGTCATATATGTATTTCCGTAAAAAGTCATTCAACCATTTATCATTTAATTGTGGAGCGAGGCTTCACACACTGTGTTTCAAATTTCTGTGTTGAGGATTTAATGAGTGGGTCAGAAATCATAGCTGTGTTACGTAACAGGGCCATCATTAGCATAAACCCGACCCTGCTGTTGAAGCACACCAAACTTTTGCGCCCTCCAGCGAGCGCAATTTGGCCCCTAGCCAAAAACAAACCATATATTCAGACTCAAGGGAATAAAATGCGTCCGCTGGTGCCACATTTTCCATGGATTAAGCACTTTTTTTGGACCGTGATAGTGTTTTTTGCCTCTAGCAGGTGCAGTTGTGACTCTACCTAGAAAAGATTTACATATTCGGACTTGGGCGGAGCAGACCTTTCCGCTGACACCTCGTTTGGCCCAATCCAAGGTGTTTTGGAAAACCAATGGGTGAAGCACTATCAACGCTGAAGCCGCTTTCACACTGCTCTCACCCTTAGACACGGTACATGGAGGCGGCAACCTCTAACTGACACGCCCCCAGCGTTTTAGAGCAGAGAGAAGTGCTTGTTGTACCATGATTTGAAACCTAATTTTATATAATACTAGCCATTTTTTTCATCTTTCAAATTTGGCTCAGGGGTCAATGACACGTTTCTGCGGTGTGACAAACTCATAACACAAATGTATTTCTGCGTTACACAGACTTTAAAGTGACACAGCAGTTGACCAAAATATCCTCCACAAGAACGATGCAGCGTTCACAGGGAGGCAAAACAATGTAGATATGTTGCAAAATGAGAGAGTTTGTAGAATGTGATGTGAGCTTGTGTATAAAAAAATCCACACGTGAAATTAATTTCATGTCACAAATGATGGGAAAAATGTGAACCTGTAGATTCAAAATGTAAACCCCCACAAAAAAAATGTGCATTGAATCTGCTGCTACAAATGCACAAACAACTTTTCCCGCGTGATTCTGCACTGCTAAAGTTTTGCAACACATTTGTTGCAAAAGAGATTTGTACATGAAGAAAGGCACGCCCGCCCCAGCCCCCTGCCTGCTCTCCCATGTGTATAGGAAGGATTGACCAATCAGAAGGGAGGAATTAGAGATGAAGCGCTGAGAGTCGCTTTGGCGCACCAAGCTGGTGTTATAGAACCAAAACAAACTCATTGTCCTGGACAGTAAAGGCAGCACACTGAAGTTTGCCTCCACAGATTGTTTGAAAAAGGTTGTTTGAGTCATTTCTGAATAAAAAGAGTCATGGAGATTTCTTCTCCTTCTTTAAATTTAGGTAAATGGTGAGAAGAGAGTTTTTTGGGATTTAGTTTTTCTCATTGATGCAGGATCTCAAGTGTTTCTTTATTTTTATGAGACAGATCCTACACGTGTTCGCTGTTTTATTGCTTCGTCACATTATACAGATGTAGATCTTGTAAAAATATATTAACCGCTTGACCGCTGCATCAGTCAGCTCTCGATCCATAATCTGACGTATTTGGCTTTTAAACCGTTGTTACCACTCGTCCTATTCAGCGTCTGAAGTCTTCATGTTCCTCAATAATGAGATTGAGAATGACTGTTTTTAAACACAAAGAGAATACATTAAAATGCTCTTGCACGTCAGCATTTGAAAATAATCATACAATTAAAATTATTAAAAAATAATTAAAATCTGATGAATACAAAAGTTTAGAATAATTTTATGAAAATGGAACAAACACCCCAAAAAAGAATCAAAGGCTATAAATAAGAAGACAAATAATATTATTTGTGTGTATGTGCTTTTGCGTGTGTGTATGTGCACGTCTGTGCGTGTGTGCTTTATAAACTGGAGGTTGTGGTTGTGTATCATGAATGACTCACATTTAAAACATGGTTGATGGAGAATTTAAGCTGAGAGTTGAGGGACTAAACAACTAGCGACGGCAACGCTCCAGCCTCACAGACGTGGAGATCTCAGCTGGTTTTAAATTCCAGAACATTGTGATTACTGTGATGGAAAATACAAGTTTGGCCTTAGATTACTTCTTGGTTTCAGAAACCCATCAATGCCTTTTTATTCAGTGCTATTTGTTTTTGTATTTCCTCACAGATGAACCTAAAACCCATATTGGCCAAAATTTAAATGTTTCTGAGCCAACCCATCTGCAAACAGCAGAATTCACAGAGGTGAAAACTTCCAGCTGTGTGAGTAAAGGGATGGGAATTATTTTACACCAGAGAGGCTTTGACCCAATTAATAGCCTTTATATAAAATATAAAAGAAAATCCTGAAGCAGTAAGTGAAGGTCGTCCAAAACATTAGAAACATTCCAGTGTAATGCCTTTAAGTTAAATGTGAAGTGATAAAAAAAAAAAAAACTGACTTTACAGCTGTATTGTGCGTTCACAGATTGAAACCCAGAGAACTTAAAAACATGCAAGAAGTAATATTATTTGTCAAATGAATGCAAATCATATAATATTGCTTTATTATCCATCAACGTTAGGGACGATCAGACGGAATGAAGCAGTTAAAGAAAACAAATTTGGTATTTTTTTCAATTCATTAGTTGTTTTTTCACACCTTTAAAGAAAAAATCATTTATCTTCATTCATTTAATAAAACAATGAATTATATATTCATGAATCATGCATTAAACACTTATGTATTCATTCTAAGTATGTAATGTGTCTCTTTCCTTAACTAATGTGAGGGTCATTTTCAGAGGGACCGTCATAAAACTAATATTTGAATCGACTTCATTGACTTTCCAATTTTTGAACCACGTTTTAAGCCACAATCTGATAACACATTTATTTTAGCTCTGTTTTCATAGAGTCCTTGAGGCTGATTTGTTCATAGTTTCCTGGTGGTTTGTGTGTTAGTCTTTGGTCATACCATGGTTGTAGATTATTTTATTTATTTTGCTTTTTTTTGTACTGCCACTTGCCTTTGTTAAATCTCTGTGCTAAAGAAGGAAAAAAGAAAAGTCAGATAAAGCCCTATACTGGTACACTTATATGCATAAGTAGAGCAAAACTCATTTTCTGTGTCTAACCTGTGATACCATTGTGCCATCCTTTGATTGGTAAAAAGGATTGATTACAGATACATCGAGACTAATGCTGGGGCCAAATCTATGGGAAACAATTGGTAAATGCTTGCTTTTCCAGCAGATGTTAGCATGAGCTGTTTGAGCAAACACCATGGCCTGTTTACATTTTCAATAACAGGCGCTAATAGCAGAGAGCTATGACTAAATCACATCCATCTAAAAGGGCTGAAATAAAAGCTTTACGTAACGATGGCAGAGAGAAGACAAGCAGAAAAATGGAGCTGATGGAGAGCTGAACATTCACCTTACATAACAAGAGCAATGTGGCTGAAACACAGCCTAAAAGCTGCTTTTCCAACCCTCAGGGAGCCATTTTAGGCCAAACCCAGCAGACATGACCTGAATGGCCCACCAACAGCCTCCCTTTACGTTTAGCTTTAGCTCCTCCACAGCCTCCACAGACGGCCACATCAGTTCACGCCTGTGCACAAACCCAAATGACTTCCCCAGCAGTGCCTGTGCCATTTGTTCATATACTGTGGGCATTTTCAGGGAAAATAAAGGCAGCACAGATGAGTCCGCACGCACTAAAGCGTGCATGCGGACTCATCTGTGAAACATCTGCTCGACCAGCCTGAGGCTCCTTGCCTCTTGAGAAGTGGGTCACGTTTCCTGATGACGTCAAAAGTCCTCCTGCCTCTCCGGCGTGTGGAGCTTTGCCAAAACCATCCCGTGTCTTTTCTTGTCCGTACAAAGAAAATGCTGTCACGTCCTGATAAATCACCAACGCTCGTCTTGATTCACATTTGACCATGAAAGCCCGAATCAAGGTCAAGGGTCTATTATTCATGAAGAACAATATCAAAAAAAAATGAGAAACGATTACGTTTGACAGGAGCGCAGTGAGATAGAAATCAAACTCTAAACCAGCCTCACACTGTTTTGGTCCATATTGGTTTACACTGACACACTGTGGACCAATGGAAGTGTTGGACGCTTCTCTGCTTCTTTTTATTTTCAACAGAATAAAAAACTAAAATACCAACTGTAGTCACAGTTTGGTTCAAGTCACAGAATGACCACTATAAACAATTTTGAGGAAAGGTCAATGCAACTTGAAATTTGACAGACAACAAAATTGTCCCACAAATTACTGACAATAGATGATATTATTATGATATTATTGTAACTTTTTAGACCAAATTACCCAATGATGTCATGATAATATATCATAATAATGCAAGTACACCCTTTTTAATGCAATAGATTGTTATTTCACGAGTATATATAAATAAATAAAACAGTCTATTTTTTGAATTTTCTTTAAAAATCACGACCAAAAACAATAAAATAGACCCAGTCACTGTTAAGAGAAAAACACTCAACCAAAATAATGAATAAAATGGCTTAATATATCCTAAGAAAAAAAGCTGCACTTAAATTAATATTAATCATTTGTATGCTTATGAACAACCTAAATCTCTCATGCAATCTGATGCAATCAGTTTAATTTAAGCTGGGGTCATACTGTGTGAATGACTGACACATTAAAAGCTAACAACAAAGCATGGTGATACATGTGACTAATGCTGTTCTGTTGAAAGTTTGTTCAGATTACCTCAATTTTACACAACAAACCAGTGGTGAACATGTAAAATATACCACCCTAATGCAGAGATGGAGCACTGACGGCCTGAGGGCCACATGCGGCACTCGGTCTGACTTTCTCAGAACAAAGTCAATGCATGAAATGGCTCTAAAAATATACAAAATGACACCAAAAATGACTCAAAAAACAGACAAAATCACAAAAACATGCAAAATGACAGTAATACAATAGTACTCCAAAACATACAAAAACTCAAAAACACACGAAATGTTAATAATTATACACAAAAAGCCAACAAAAATTTGTCCGAAAAAATCAAAATTGCAAAAAAAAACACACAAACCAGCAATATTTAATACACAGAATGGCTCCAAAAACACCCAAAATACAATATGACTCACAAAGGGACAATGAATTACACTAAAGGCAACAACAATACAAAATAAATTATGACAAATACAGAGAATTCCTCCAAAAACACACAAAAATGTAGGGCTGCACCTATCGATTTTTTTTTGGAGTCCATTAATCTAGCACTTTATTGATCGATTAAACAATTAATCGGCTTTTTTTATTTTTATTTTTTTGGCGTTTTTAAGCAAAAGAACGCATTACGAAAATGACGTGGCTGTAAAGTTTTATTTAAATAAAGTTAAAGTTTTGTTTCTCAAAAAAACAACATATGGCTCCAAAACTAAGCCCATTTATTGCAATTTAACCATGTAGTGTTAATAAGTGCCAGT
The DNA here is from genome assembly GCF_900634775.1 of Gouania willdenowi. Lineage (NCBI taxonomy): Eukaryota > Metazoa > Chordata > Actinopteri > Blenniiformes > Gobiesocidae > Gouania > Gouania willdenowi. Next base: position 30,347,869 of record NC_041049.1, on the reverse strand, counting down.
GCCAACAATTAAATAACAATACAGTTAAGTCAACTAACTAACTACTAACAAATAATATATCATTTCTGGGGTGAGCCTGTTTGCTATGGTAAACCAGAAACCTGTGTGTGTATGGGTTTGACAAACACTGGACGTATGTTTTTAGCAGCTGAGAAAATTAATTTATCTTGGGCTTAATAAAGTATTTCTATTCTATATGAAAATATTGTGCTGCTGACATCATTAGAATTGTCACAGTGATGATAGAGACAATGTTTAAAATCCACAACACTTACAGTAACAGCACAGGCACTGAGACGTACCACAATATTTAATGCTCCAATTTCTCAAATTGAATGCCCTTTTCCTCAAAGTAACTCGATGAATCGTGTCGGCCCTACAAACATGGCAGAAAAACTCACAAAAGCTTTTGTTTTTTTCCTGTATTGATCATTATTCTAAATGCTAACTGTTGGGTCAGTGTGATGCAGATCAAAAGGAAACATAGTCTATTTTCCCTCGTTCAGTTAGTTTTATGCTAACTGCACTTTTCAGACAAACTTATAAACATGAGTTATGTATTTAAGAATGCATTTTAAGTTTTCTCAAACAATGTTTAATGTCTCACAGGTGTTTTCAGCTCCTACTTTCTGAAGCAATTACTGTAGCTGCTCAGCCTGGACGACTTGGGCAGGAAGGGCAGTGTGGATACAGCAGCCTTCAGACACAGAGTTATCTACACACACACACACACACACACACAAAGAAAAAGAGAGAGAGAGAGAGGAGCCGGCAGTTCATAGCCATCGATTGTGGCAAACCACAAACGGATGTCACCTACACAGGAAGAATTGACACCATTTGGTGTCTCCAGGCAATGCAGAGCAGAGCAGCGACAAATCAATTTGTTGAGACCTTGGCGAGTCAATGTGTTGGACTCAGAGGTTACAGTAAAGAGAGAGTGGAAGCTCTGCAGCAGAGGAAGTGTAACGCTGGGAAAAAGAAAGGCCTGGGCACAGTTTCTGTCACACACACACATTTTCAAACTTAGGTTGAAATTAGGCTTCTGAGTGATCAATTTAGTCGTCTTCTTTCCTTGTGTTGCTTGTCCAAAGATAGTCCATTCTCTCAATGAAGATGGACAAACAAATAAGTACTAATGATAGCTCATATTCATTTGAAAGGAACTCATATTTGGGAGTGTTTGCAGAGTGAAGCCCAAAATGGTCTAAACTGAAGCACTTGTGGCACCACAGTGACGCTGTTTGTTTAATACATAAAAATCCTCATCATATAGACATTGCACACCAGAATGAAAAAACAACACAGAGCTGATGCAATATGTGCAGCCTTTAACACCTGACTAATTGTAAGTGACTGTACCGAAGCACAAGCCAAACCCCAAAGCTCTCACTACAATGATCAGGGACCCCTGACAGACACACACATAGACAGTTGGCTTTTTCCTCATCTCACATATTTACAGTAAAACTTTGAGAACAGCAGAGTCCTTGTTGACTGCAGGCACTGAGGGGGAGGGCTCAGCAGTTAAAGGTTACAATGACACATTTCCTTGCAGCACGCCACTGGGAAAAAGAAGGCTGTCTGAACCCCAAGGGTTCCCCAGCAAAGTAGCAGCTTTACCAGCCTGAATCTCCCACACTATTTTTAACACTGATGTTAATAATACAATCCCACTACAACAATGCTGACACCTTCGTAACTTCCTTTTAAGTCTCTTTAACAGACCAAAGCTTATTAAAGGTAATGAAAACACAGTTTAAGAACAAAGGAACTTTGAAATGTGCAAGATAAACTAAATCACTGTATCCAATTGATTAAACCAAAACAGCTGACATGGCAATAAAAACTGCTGAAGCGGGTCTGTTTTTGATATTGTAGCTAAACATACTGTAGTTATATTTAGATGTTTTCAATACATAAAAGAAGCACTGTTGTATAATACAACCACTGGGTGAGGAATTCTGCTAAACAAATTAATTGTTTGGCCCAGTCTTTGTGTTTGCAACACAGAAATGTGTTCACTTTTTTCATCAGTAGTATTTAAACTAATAACTTGGTATGCAGAGGATCTTTTCAGATTTTAAATGCAATGCTTTGCTCTTGTGGAATAGTTTGTGCTTAACTGGAACTGCTTTAGGTAAGGATATTTTCCCTATACTGTATTTAACTATATTAAGCCAACCTACAGTTTTTTTTAAATTCCCAGTTGTTTGCATCAATTTCAATGGAAAGCTTCCAACTTTAAAAATCCCTGGAATTTTACAGTGCTGGTTGAAATGTTATGTTTTTTAATTGTATCATTTTTCATGCTAATATCTATGTTTGGCTATGATTACAGTTTGTTAAAATGACTTCCAATTTTGAGTTGATTCAAAGTATTTTCTCAAGCTTAAGTACCCTTAATCACAGTAAAATTAGATTTGGGATTAGTTTGCTTAAATTAAATTACATTGTTGTTTAACAATATTTAAAGTAGCCTCTATGAACCAGGAGTGATTAAAAATGGTTTTAAACTGCAGTTTTCAAATAAATAAGAAATAATCGACTGAAGTTGTCAAAGCATTAAAGCTCTGAAAAGCATGGCAAGGCACGTTTATATGTATACAGTAACACATTAATAGAAAAGGCCAAAGAAAACGCGAAATCCATCCACATCAGATAAATGAAGATGAGTAAAAGCTCTTTTAGTGCCTCTTTCAGTAGCTCTGAATAGCATTCCCTTAATACCTGAATAAATGTAGTTTTACCAACAGGTTGGTGAAAAATATCCAACAGAAAAGAACATCTGAAGACCTTTCTAACCACTGGTATTTTGGAAAAGATATACAACACCCCTGTGGTTAAATGGGGAGACAAAGATGTTTAGGAGATGACAGAGCTGCATGTGCAACTTCATTTAACTTAAATATCTAAAATACCTCGAGTAACAGACAGAAAATGTCATCGTCCATCACAGAAACTGCGCTGCTTGTCATACTAATAAAATTTATAATCAATTAATAGCTGACTATATTTGAATTTATTGGACACGCACAGTCGGAGGAGAAATGTTCCTGCTAGTTCAATGAATCACGGACAACAGCAGCAGAAGGAACAGAGATCTGCTGTTCTACTAAAGCAGACACAATGTCCATACCAGGGATCTGTTGAACTTCCTGTGTCACCCTGGATGCAGATCAAAGGCTACAAGTTGAATCTTGGCTGTCCCGTGTGAGCGCACAAACTCCAAACTGGGAAGTTAAGTGTGTTTCTTCCATCTGTTTCACACACACATTTCACTGACTGCAGCTATTTACAGCCAGCAGTACACGCCCCCCTGATCCATCCACTTTCACCTCTCACACACACACACACACACACAAGCTTCCTGGGGCAATGTGAGAGCATCCATTCATTCAGCAGAGGCCAGCTGCGCACCTGGTGACAGCCCAGGAAGGCGGTGTTGGCTGGTGAGGGGAGGGAGGGGTGGTCTCCACTGAATGGATCCACAGCTCTGTCCTTCAACCTGCACATTCCTGTTCTTAAGGCAGCGGTGCAGACGTAGGAATGCCTCCTCATGTAAGGGATTACTGTGTTTACGGCCGGCTGAAAAGACCCTTCAGAAGATAATCAGAGATGAACGCCTCAGGTGTTGTGTTCACAAGTACACAAGTATAATGACGCTGTATCAAATATGTAACATTACCTAATACATTTCCCGCATGTAGGACAATCACAGGTTACCGATCAGTGAAGATCAGTGAGATTACTAAGAACACCATGAATTGGAAAACAGGCATTCTATTTTACCACTGGAGCACTATTTCCCATTCCCATTTGCGATAATATCGCGATATAATAAAATTAGATTTTCGAACCACAGAAGCTGCAAATTTAAAGATGATGTGATTTGGTCACATGACTGGTGAGTGAGCGAAGCAGAGCAGTTAGCGAGAAAAGTCAAAGCTTTGCTTTAAAGGTAGGGTAGGTAATTTTCTCCAGATACACTTTTTAAGTTATTGGTTGAAATTGTCTTTATGTCCTGACAGAAATCCCATGTGCTTTGAAAAAAGGAACAAAGAAAATCTGTCATCTGTAGCAGCTGTTAGCCTATAAAAACTTCAACCAATGAAAAAAGACTAACTGGGGATGCACCGAAATGAAAATATGAGGCCGAAGCCGAATAAAATATAAACACTTGGCCGAATACCGAATACCGAATGCGGTTGTTAAGTTTTTCACTATGTTTTTTTAATAGTGCATGAATAGGCTAGAATTCATTTTTAGACCTGTTTTTTTAAAGAAAGCAAATGTTTATTGAATATTCTGACATTTTTAAAATATTCCAGTAGCGTTTGCTTTTCAAAAAAAAGTACAACAAACTTATTCATTTATATTAGGCCTTCAAACAACACAAAACATGCATTCCAAAAAAACTAAAGTGCTTTTGGCACAAGTCTGCTTAGCCAGGCTAATAATGTAAACCTAGGGCACTATAAAATAAGTTTCATTTTTTTCCAAATTCCGTTTTATTTTTTCCCAAATTCCGTATTTTCCACTTGAATTTTTTAAATAATTTTCTTTTTTTTTTTTATAAATATTTATAATTTTGTCAAAAAAAAAAAAAAGTTTTTAACTCCTGTGAGGAACTAAAATAAATACAAAAAACACATACATATAAAAAAATAAAGTAAGATACAATTAAAAATGAGATATAAGTTGTAGTGACATGATTTATTCTGACTGCTCCTTTTTAATTATTTATATGTCATAAAGATGTACGAGAACAGCACTGATGTCACAACTGTGATCACTCAGCTGCTACTGCGTGATCAATTAAGACTCTGACAGACGCAGACTTCTGTCCACGTTGGTCACAGTGATTCAACTATTTTCATACTATGTCCAACATAAAGTCACAGTTTGATCCACTACAGAGTGAAACAAGCTGTCATATGCAGATGAGGATGGACCACAAACTGTTCCCACACATATTTTAATGAGGCTCAGCTCAGGTCGCTTTAAACTATTTATATTTAAAACTGCGTATTATGGGAGTTATTAGTTGTGTTTCACTGCAAACATCCCTCTGTATTAAAGCAGGACGCTCTGCTGCTGGATTATTTCCCCATATCTCCAGCATCTAACGCTTTATAGCGATGATGATGATGATGATGATGATGAAGATGATGATGATGATGAAGGAGAGAGATTTTAACTGTGACTCAGACAGAAGAATGTTGCCAATCCTCAGTCACATGCAATAATCTGATCAATGATCTGATCAAATCAACCTGTTACATTATTTATCAATGAAGGCGTTTCAAATAATCGCTAACGTCGACTACAAAAATTCGTTGACACAGATTTTATAGTGTCGACATGTCGTTTAATCTTGGATAAAAAGGCACTTCCTGGTGCAGGTCCTTACATGAACTGCAGGGGCAGTACCACCATTGGACGCTGGACATTGGAAAATACAAGCGAGGAAAAATGGCAGACAAACTGTTGAAGAACCCCGAAAGCTTCGACCTAAAGTTTCTAAGATGTGAGTACATTTCAGCTAAGATAAAGCAGCAAAACAAGTTAGATGTAAACTATGTGAGGTACAACCGGCTTTCCATGGTAAGCGCAAGCACCCCGCAGCTGGTGTTCCATATTCTTCATGTCCAGCGGAAAGGTGAGATCATAAGTCATGAGTAAGCGTGTGTGTGTGTGTGTGTGTGTGTGTGTGTGTGTGTTTTAGTGTGTGTATGTCAGGTGGTGTGTGTGTGTGTGTGTGTGTGTGTGTGTGTGTGTGTGTGTGTGTGTGCGCGCCAGAGGCAGGGGAGAGTTCACTTCTTCGACCGTACGTTAGCATTCCTCACTTTCATAATCATTCAAAAATGTAGAAAGTATCGAAATACAGCGCACAGAAAAACAGAAGTAAACAACATCCATGCGGGTTTGCATGACTTCTGAAGAGGGCGTGTTCATGGGCGTGTCAGACAAGCTTGGAGTTTCTTAAAGAGACAGAGGCAAAATCGAAGCGTCATGAACCGTGTGCTACAGAGGAAAATTTTTTTTAAGTTTTTTTTAAAAATTTGAAGCATTTTCCCAAAAAATGTGGGTAGCATAGTTATTTGAATATGCCATAGAATGGTACTATGTGCCTGAAAAAAACATGATACCCCCCTTTAATGTTTTTACCACCAGAACCTGTAAGGCAGGTTAGCAATTGTTTTTCCCTTATGAGTAGTTGTTCAAGACCACATGAACTTTGTATTATTTCATTTATGTATTTTTTGTTGTGATCGCAATTTCTCATGTTGAAAATACTATGATATAAAACTATTATAAATACATTAGTTTGTTTTAATCCCATTCTGTAAAACCTGCTGTACAGGGTCACTTTCACAGGTGTGAGGATTTATTTAAGCCAGAGGGTTAAAATAGCGATTCAACAATATGTGCTTCAAAACCAAAACAATAATCCTGATTAGTCGACTAATCGAAAAAATGATTGATTGATTAGTTGATTACAAAAAGAATCGTTAGTTGTAGCTCTACTTTAATGAAATCCCCCCCCTCTCCCCCCCCATCTGACCACACCTTGAATCATTTACACAACTTGGCCTCTAGGAGCGCTGTGTGGGCGGTGCTAAGCACTCAAAATTGAGGCCTGAGAATGCAGGAATAAAACTTTGAAATGTACTTTATTTGAATTGTATTTGTGGAAAGCCCCTTGAGATGTGACATCTCGTTTTCAAGGGGGACCAAGAACATATGACATTTCACAAACAGCAAATTACCAAACATACAACAACTAATACTGACAAAAATACAATTTTGCTCATAACCCACATCTCCCACATCTCAGGGTAAATGTATACATATAGATCTACACGTGAATGTTAACAGTATATAGATCAACATACATCATACAACAAAACACAGCAGATAATTTAAATACATATACATAGCTAAATAATACACATCGATGGTCGTTTCCTTCTCCGTCATTCTATTGACTGTGTTGAGGAAACAAAATGACAAAGAAGCAATCATTAAAAGCACTGACAATCTGTTTTTAAGTAAATATAAAAAGAAAAAATGGTTCAGAGGAAAAGTAAAACATTTTTACGAATCACTTTGTTTAAAAATGTTGATTCGGCAGAAAAGATCACTCCTCTTCATTGCGACCTCTCGTTCATGCCTGCAGCCGTCATGCATCGTTAGACTTTTAAGTAGAGCTGCAACTAACGATTATTTCTGTAGTCGACTAATCTATTGATTATTTTTTTTGATAAGTCGCCTAGTCCTGATTATTTTTCTGTTTAGAAGCACATATTTTGGACTGCTGTGTCCCAGTTGTACTGTGACGTGTTTCACAGAGAGGAATTAAAACAATGACATAAAACCTGTATTTGTTATATTTAATACATAAAATATCATTGAAATCACAAACTTAAAGTGTAACTTGTCTTCAACAAAGTAGTAGTAATAGTAGTAAATAAGTAACTTTAAAATAAGGAGGTAACCTGCCTGCAGGTTGTGGAGGTAATGAGGTTTAAATCAATCACAGAGTTCCTTTTACTTAAATCAAGTCCATAAAATAAAAGAATAAATAAAAACATCTTGTTTGAAAGAATCCTTACAAGTTAAGGAATGTCTAATTAATGTTATCCAAATAACACAGCTGATAATAAATGAAAGAGGTTTACTGTTCAGAATATTTAAATCACTGACTGTCGGCTAACAAACACATTAGCCTGTGATTAGAAATGAAAGATTGGGTAAATGTCAGCGGTAGTGATGTCACTCCTCTCTCAGTCCGTGTCCAAACCGGGGCTCCTCTGTGTTTCCGTTTGGGATGTCCCTCCCTCCGTGTATCTCTGTCGTGCTTTAACGATTGACAGCTGAATTTCAATATTTACACTTAAAGTGTTTCACTGGTTTGTTTTCAGTGAAAAATTCTGGAGCTTTAGAAACTTTAAGTCGCGTTAAGCTTCTTCAGTTTTTTCCTTCGCTGCCATAATTCTTCGCTGTTTACTTGCACAAAGTTGGTGGTGCAACACTGCCCCTAGCAGTCAATGTAAGGTACTGCAGCAGAAAGAAAGCAGGATTTTATCATTAATTTACAAGATTGAATGACGCGTCGACACTAAGAAATCTGCGTCGACAAATTTTTGTAGTCGAGATTATTATGTCGACTAATCATTGCAGCCTTACTTATAAGGAATTAAACTTGCTCCCCCTTCACTCTCTGTATTGGATTCACTGGCATCCTCATGGTTGGGCACAACTGTGGAGCTCTTAGTGACTTTTTTTCAAAGCAACTCGTGAAAAATATCGGACTTGATCTTGTGTTATTGGAGAGTTTTTTACTGTTTTCGAGACTCGATTATCGGACAAAAATGGCCCTAAAGGGCCTTTTAGGTTTTTGGGCGAAAGACTTTAATCACCGAAACAACATAACCAAAACAGGATGTTGTGATAAGCAAAACCTGTGGCCAGCTTAAACATTTTAGGAATATAAACATGTTGGTATCAAACAGCAAAGGTATTGTTTTTAGGTTTTTATAAAGCATAAAAATCTAAGAATCTTGGAATCTATATCCATACTCCTGACAGTTCAGAACTTCCCGTACAGCTTCTGTCTACCTTCACACCCTTGATTACAAGCACTGACCACCACGTACCCCAACTCATGTTCCCTTCAGTGCCAGGAACATTTTGTTCACCTCCGTTACTCCAATAGCTGATCTTTTATGCTAACGCAGAAAACCTGACTGACACAATTGCCTCAGTTTCCAGCAGACAGGAAAAAAGTACATTACATAACAAATGGATGAAGAAAAAGGAGAAATAAAAGCATGCTTGATCTCTGGTTCTGCCGTTTTGTCTAAATGTGACGCATTAGGAAGCAGGAGTGTTAAAATGTATGTTAGCGTTGGAGGCCTGCGCAGGTTTAGCAGTTCCAGCTGCGATGAGTTGGGACTGTGGTTAGGGGCCCAACGTCTTTCTCAGAGCGGATTCAAACTTTTAGCCAGCAGCAGCTGGAGACCATCATGCTGCTGGCACCGCGCACACACACACACGCACACATGCACGCTCACGTACACACCTGTCAGACATTCATGATTTCCATAGTAATCAGCAGAGCTGCAGTATGGTCATGCCAAAGGAAAAGAAAGACATGGACGAGGGTTCTTGGATGTTGAGTCGGGTTGGTTTGGTTAATCATAGAAACAAGAAAATATTGAAGACATGAGCTGCTCTTGTTTGTTGCTGTTGGTGATTGTAAGGAGAGAGATTCAATTTTAAGAGTCAAGAGTTCCTTTGTTTTAGCTTAGCTTAATTACACTTTAAAATAACAGTTGGGTGATGTTCTTTAACTAACTTCAGATTTCTGGGGATGCAAAACAAATGATCAGTGTCAGGTTCTGTTTGGTTTTAGTGGTCTTTAGCCCTTGTGGTCCTCTTTTTGTTTTTCTGTGAGTACTTGTTTATTCTGTTTTCAATTCTCGTTTCATGTTTTAACTCGTCTTTGGACACTGAATGATTGCTGGTTCATTGTCAATGTAACCCTCCTCATGTGCTGCTGCGTTTTGACCCCTGCTCCCTGTTTTCCTTGTGCCTTTTTGGATTTGGTTTTTTGTTAATTTAATTATTAAAAATGGACTGGTTTTATGAACGCTACACCTGCCTGCTGCCTCAATCTCTTCCTGTGATGGGGTCCTCCAATCGGCAGATAATGACAACAATTGTATCTATTTCAAAAACCAATAAGATCATCTGAGTCAATAACATACAGTAGCTTCACCCCTCAGCCAGTGCTGCTTCTAGCGAAATTACTCAGCTCCTGTATGGAAAGCAAATTTTGATAAGTAAGGATTTCTGGATAAGGGAAAGCTATTTTACTTTACTTCACCTAAAAGGTTTTTACAGGTGATATGAAAAAGCTGTTTTTCCTACTGTCAAAGAAAGCTTTGAAAGATATGGATGACACATATTTTTGCAGATAAACACCATTTTCTCAATTGTGTCCTAATGGATATTTTACTTTTACTGTAGTGTATACATTAAATAAATTATCTTGACAAGAACAAATGTACTCATTTATCTTTCTGTGAACACAGTATTGTAAGAAAACATTTTTTTAATGGAGATTAATGGGCTTTGGAGGACATAAAAACCAGAAACATGAACTTAGTAGTTGACTTTTTGGTTCCTATGATGTTTTTGTATTGGTTATCACTATCAAGACACAGACATTTAAAGAGTCAGTTAAGCAAAATTTTTCAGAACAAAAAAACCAAATGTTATTGTTACCGTCAAAAACCGAACTTTTGAGTGACCTTCAACATTTTGCTTGAATAAATCGCTATCAAAGAATTTACAAGAACAACTTTTGGATGACATACAGGTACAACTTTTAAAATGTGAGTTGTGTCTTGTGTGGTTAAGCAGCTTTATGTGTAGCTAATTGTGAACATTAGAAACTTGATCAAAACAGTACAGATCTGAGGATAACATCATGAATGATGTAAGACATTTGCAGTTTAGCAGATATACTTTGGTTTGACGCACTTAGGAGCAGATTCACTAAGATCTGACATAAAGGGTGGTAAACCAGGTGTGTCCCTTTGCTCACCTGTTGTGAGGAATTTAATAATGTAGAAAACAAAATAAACAAAAATTTACAAAGAGTTATTGCAGCAACAGATAAATCAGTCTGCACCATTTGAAGATAATCTACTGGCCATCATCCAGCAGGTCTGAGCTTCTGAGTAGCGCTGTGTCACGCACACTCTCTAATGGGAACATTGTGCCATCACTGCTTAAATTATGCAGCTGATCAGCTCATTCTGGCCTGATGCTACTTGCGACACGAGAGTTTGACGGTTAAAACATGGAGAGAAAGTGGCAAGAGCTCCCTGGAGCGGTGCGTCCGGAGCGATATCCATGAAGCATCCTCTGCACCACAGTCACAACAGACTCCACATGGGCAGCCTCATATCCAACTGTTTCTCTCCCTCACACACACTTTACTCTGCATTTTCTTTCAGTGGTGTTAATATTGACTATTGTTTTATTTAAATTATTTTCTTATACTAGAAAGGTTAACTGAAGCTTTTTTTTTTCATCTCTGCTGCTGTGTTTTGTGTCAACATTTACCACAGCTGTGATCTCTGTGTGTGAGCTTGCACCTAAATATGGAGTGTATTAATTATGGTGCAGAAAACTGTCACTGTAAACAGTTTCAGATTTGATGAATTGCATTGCGCCCACTGCAATAGTTTATTTGCATTTCCTCCTCCCATTTTTTTTGCGCCCCTTATGAGATCTGCCTACTTTACATTATCATCAGAGGGAAACTAAATGGATTGTGGGCACATTGTGACGCTCTACAGATGTGCAGTCCTGATTCCCTGAGGTTTGTACCCCTTATTAGCGTGTGGTGTGATGTTTGCACATGTTTTAATACCCCTAAACTAGGTTCGGGCAATTTTTCCTGAAAAAAAAAATGCATAGAACAATCCCAAAATAAAAAGTAAATGAGGCTCTGTCATTCAACTATTTTAAGCTTTAACTCAGGTTTAAACAAAAGTGCTACAGCAACTTCACAGTAGCTTAAATTTTCTGACAAGAACTCAGATAACTACATATTTTATAACATATAACATTACAATAAAAAAATATTAAACTCTTCCCTTAGCATCTCAGCATAGTGCGAATAAAAAATTAAACATGCCTGTGGCACACATATAGCCTACTCAAAGGGTAAACACATGTAAACAAAGCGGGGGCTGGCTCACATCGTGCTACGGTAACCCACAAGGACAGAATGCGAAAAAGTCTGAAAAAACTGTGGTGGGAAAAAAAAAAGAATTTTATATATATATATATGAAAATCGTTTTTACCTACAAATTTGATTAATAGATTAAATCGATTTTTTTGCCCAGCCCTACCCTAAACCTTTAGTGAATCCACCCCTTAATGCTTTATGCAGTCCAATTTATTGTTTTGGATTGGAACGTGTTAAATTGTGCATCTTAATCTGAGATCATTTAAATACTCAACATTCAAACAGGAAAAGTGTGTAGTGGAGGAGTGTGCAGATTATCAGCTGATATCTTCAGGGGGTAACTGCTCCATATTTCAACACTATTCTTTAGGCTTTTCATGCATGTGCTGAAGAACTCAGTTCAAATCATGCAGATGGCAAAGATAACATCCCGTAACAAGACTAAAATGATTATTTTCCCTTAGCTCCCGCATATGAGAGAAACTTGTCTTTATATTCAAATGATCTTTTTTCAATTATTATCTTTAAGTTGTACTATCAAAAGATCAAAGGAATACCTTCATTCCCACACAATACTGGAGTGGTTTCTTTTCATTTCATTACCAGGGCACTCAAAGTATCAAAGTAGAAAGGAGCTCATGCTCAGATGTCTTTAGCAGGACTTCTCAGTTAAATGGAAACAACAATTTGATTAGAATCTGGTATCTATAGCTTCCAATGGTTGTCCTTAAAATGAACCACACTGTCACCAGTCACATGACCCAACCTACTGGTGGAACTGGATCCAAGTCAATTGGACAAGTTAAGAGTAGAGAAGAAAACTTGATGGTTTTAACTGAACTATTCTAACATGTTACAGTGAGAAAATCATTCAAGCAGAATTACTGTGGGTTCCTTCACTGCATCAGTAGAACTTTTCCACTGGTGGTGTGGATAAAACTGCTGTTTAGCCTGGCTACTGAACAAAAACCTGTAATGACCTACTTTCTCCTATCCCAATTCCCCCACCTCTTGCTTCTTCGTCCTCACACAGCAAAAACACAGAATGAGGACTGAAAGTGTGAGGTGGATAGGCCAATCAGCAGACACACTGCCATGGATTTATGTTTTGAACACAAACAAAATGAGAGCGTACAGAAAAAAATCCTCTGCCCTACGGGATATCAACAACCTCCTCCACATGCAACACAATATAATAATGCATGAAGCAGCAAAAATAGTTAACTGTAAGAAGAAAAGTTTTACAATGGTGAAAACCTGTCGTCTTTAGAAAGTCATTATCATTGATTTCAAGGATATCTTTATATGCCAAATGATTTGTCTCCTCTTTCTAGGATATTATTTACACTGGTTTGAGTGAGGCGATGGAAAGCTGTAAAAAGGGCGGAGCTGCTGGGAGAAGTGGGTGGGGCTCTTAGTACCTACTCTGGTAACAAAGCTGGAAACAGTCAGTGTGTGCTGGAAGCTCATTGCCTGAGCTGCTTGTGAAGGGAAAAAGCTCTGCCATAATGCTGATGTCTGCAGCAGAGACTTGGACTCAAATTTCCTAACATGCTGTGAAAAGTGATCCACACCTCTTTCTCCAGTCCAATATTCCCGGCTGGTCCACAAAAGGCAGGCTTGTCATTTACTATTAACCCAAGATGAAGATGAATTGCACAGAGGGCCCTGCTAGTCAGTATAAGATCAGCTTATATGCATTCAATTATTAATGGGAACTGTGTTCTCGTGGATCCTTTAAGAATCGTGAAAGGCATTCAATCCAATCAAGACCCTAATTGGCATTAAGTCTCAATACTTTCAAAATAATACTACTTATTAATAATATTAATTATTATAGATAATTCCTAACATTCAAAATTATCTACTATATAAGTAAAAACCACTGCTTGTTATGCTGTTTCTTGCAATGTGAAAGAAATCTAATCATGTAAATAAAACTACTATACATTTTATTTACCAACACACTGCAAGTCTTCCATATTGTAAAATAATGGATTAATTGTATTTACAGTCTGTTTTTTTACTGCTGGACACTAATTTCTCCTTCTTTCGAGACAACTTCTATTTTTTATTTTATCTACTTGTATAAAATGAATACATAATATGGCCTCAATAAAATAAATAGCCTAAGTAATCAATAAACAAACATGTTTTAATTAACAGTGAATAAGACATGTGCACCACACGGACGCTCACGGGAGACAGATGCCTCACTCCACAACCAGATCTTTTGCCATATGGAATGAAGTTTGAACGTGGCCGGGATGAAGGAGTCGCCTTGTGCCTCGACGGGCACGGCAGGTGCGAGGGCCCGTTATCAATGCTTGTAGTTTGAATTTTACATTGTCACTATCACTGTGTTGAGGAAATATTAAACAGCTCATCCTCTTTGTCAGCGACAAAGTTGCTCTCTTTACGTCATGTTTATGACTAATTAGCAGTAGATGTATCAGTAAATCAGTGATTAAACAGTGAGTTTGCCATCTGCATGTCCTGATGAACCCTGATGTACAGAACTGAAAAACAAAGGCAGTTCAAACAGCTGCTCTGTATGAACAAAGGAGCTCTCCAGCATCTGCCATTGTGTCATAGCCATAGTAACTTTCTGATTCACTGAAGTCCTCCCTGATCTGTAGCTGAAATACAATGTAGTAGAGCAGTGGAAGAGCGTAGCTGTAGCACGGAGCACAAGTACAAATGTGTTGTGTGCTTGTTTATTACACATATTGAACTGAATGTGAACACATAAACCCAAAGAAACAAGCTCTCACACACACAAGTATACACACTAAGAATGTCAAAGCCAAGAATGGCCATAAAAAACCTTGTTCCATGGGCCAAAATTGCCCACAAGTTTTTGTCAACAACTTACACGGTAGCTCCGCAGCGGAGCCTCCATGGTGTGTACCGCCACCCCTCCCCCTCCCCCTCCCGCCCCCAGCCCTCACACACACAGACGGCAGTGATCGTCACGGCTACCTGAAGCTGCCGTGCTGCGATACATCATGGACCGCTACTTGGTTAACACCAGACAACCGTCCAACAAAGTGAACATATTCAAGTTCCTCCGTCAGATCCACCCAAAGTTCCACAAACACGGGGACAGAGATGAACCTGTAGCAACAATTATGAACTGGAAACTCAACTAAAGCTAACTATGCTAAGCTAACACACCGACACACTAACGCTAACCACTCCATATAAGTGATAGACCAAGTAAATAGAACACGTCTTACTGTCATAAAGCCATCAATTTGATTATGGTCAGATTTAACACTTGTATGGAAGAATAAAAGCTAAACATGTCACACGTGTGAAATAAATGTTAGCATAAATACTAATGTCACTATTCACTATTTTTTTATTGTATTTTACATGTTCACAGACAAAGCTGGTCCCATTAGACTAATGTAACTATTGAGATTATTACACCTAAATATACTGAATGATTAAATCATCAGCTTGATTGGTTTAATTATAGGAAATCATAGTTATTTATCAACCATAACTTTATGTAACTCATTATCAGATAAATGAAACAAGATTCAGTAGCAGTAAAAACACTAATGGAATTGTTTATGATTTTCATGTGCCTTTTTTTTAGAAAATAATTTCATTTTAAGTGAGGAAATAAATTAATAATAATAACACTAATAGAGTGACCCACATGCACTAATATACTCCATGAAATATCAGCTCATGAACTCTTTGAGTCAGCAGCTATTGTAGCCTTTTTTAATGTGTCTAGTGTTGATGTATTAAGATTTATTTGTGTTTGTAAGGAACCTGTTTACACTTTAGGTTGGGAATTGTTTTATTTATTTATAGTTTTTTATTTATTGTGATGTTTATCATTATCGGGATATTTTTTTTTGTCCATAATCCCTAACACACACTGTGCTGCCCTCTATCAGTGTTGTGTGAATTTTACTGACTGTGCTTTTTGTCCTTGTAGACTTGCCGTAGTTTCATTTTCCAAAGAAGCAGGCCTTGAAGCAAGCTGTTGTTTTTACTCCTCATTCTTTCATTTTTTCTTCACTGAACCCTAAAGAGCATATGTCTGTAAGTAATGCTTACACTTTCACAATTGTTACCTGACATGGTCTGCTGCAAACATTAACAGTTGTGTGGAAAACTTCAAAAAACGGGAGTGATGCTAATGCGTTAGCCAGTCAATGGCGTTTTCCATGTTAAGTTAGCATTGAGCTAATTGCTAGATTTCTCTAGTGGTTAATCCATGATAATTTCAGCACATATTAATGTTTACGTGTGTTGTGCATAATAAGTAATGACTCAGTGTTTGTTTATGTGGTAGAAAGAGTCAAAATACATTACAAATATGTAACATTATTTTATTTGTGTGTTGTAGTTTCACAGTGCTTCTAACAGTAAACATCTTAAACGTAACTGCTGACTCCTGGATGTTTATTAAGGAACCTGTTTAGCTATCTGCCAAGCTAGAAATCAGCTCTCCATCCTAGTAAGGGCAGAATAGTGAAAAGAGAGACGCCTAACGGCTCACAGAAAAATGGATCTTCGAGGAAACACACAGCCCCCTCCTGTCACTCAAGCTGCAATAAACACGATGGACTATAATGACGACATATTTGAGATGCGCTCAGTATGTTCCAACACCTCAAGGGCCAGTCAGCGTTCCACAGCCAGTGTCGTTGCAGCTAGGGCGCGTGCAAAAGCGGAGGCAGCACGTGCACAAGCACTGTTTGCACAAAAGGAAGCAGATACGATTAAAGCACAAGCATACATTGAAGAAGAGCAACAAAAGGCCGTAGCAGAGGCTGCTGGAAAGAAAGCGGAGATACACGCCAGTCTGTACAAGCTGAAGCTGGAAAGCGCAGCTGCAGCTGCCATCGCTGAAGCTGATGTTCTGGAGGCAGCTGCTGAGAATGAATGTGGAGAGTTAGATTGTGATCGTCTAAAAAAATGAATATGCTGAGCATAAGTACATGAAGAATCCAAAACCTGAATCTTACGAGACTCAAAGCTACGAGAACCCACATCAACACCAATGCGCCGGCCAACAACGAACGACAGTGAGAAAACGGTAGAAAACGGTAAAGAGGAGTCAAGCGAGATCAGCTGCTATGAATTCTGTGACTAACCTGCTCAGCAAACACTTAAACTGAGGGACGATGCTACTCCATATTACCTTCACGATCAAGATCCATCCAGTGCTGGCCACCTGAAACACGGTTGCACGGTTTAAATCCACCCAAAGACACTTCCAGCCAAACAACGCAGCCACACAATACAGGACCATTCAGCGGTAGCTACCAACTTCCTCCGCCAAATACAAGTGTTTTCTTCTAGAACCAAGGAGCCCAGTTCATCATCTACAACAGATCTGGCCAAGTATTTAATACGTCGGGAGATAATAAGCTCCGGGCTGCTAAGATTCGACAATCATCCCGAAAATTATTGGGCCTGGAAGGTATCTTTCTGCAGTTCTACAGATGACTTAAACCTGACATCGAGGGAAGCGCTCGATCTGCTATGTAAATGGCTTGGGCCAAAATCATCCGAGCATGCAAAGAGAATACAAGCAGTCCACATCCATGATGCAGGAGCAGGCTTTCGCATGGTATGGCAGAGGTTCAAAGACTGCTATGGCTCACCGGAAGCAATAGAAAATGCACTCCTCAAGAAGGTTGATGATTTTCCAAAAATCTCAAACCGAGACAATCAAAGGTTGAGAGAGCTGGGAGACATTCTGTTAGAGCTTGAAGCTGCCAGGACAGATGGATTTTTACCTGGTCTCAATTACCTGGACACATCTCGTGGCATCACTCCAATTGTCCAAAAGCTGCCTTACTCCCTGCATGACAAATGGGTCTCTCTAGCATCTTGTTACAAGGAAAATCACCGGATACCTTACCCACCTTTCTCCTTCTTTGCAAAAGTTTGTTTGTGATCAAGCCAGAACACTCAATGACCCAAGCTTTGCCTCACTCACAGGTGGTTTGAGTATGGGGAAAGCAGAGTATTCCTACAAACACAATGTGAAGACGCCCATCTCTGTCAAAAAGACAGAAGTCTCGATAGACTCGAACAGCAGCCCTGACAGTCCCTCAGAGAAAAGGATGGCTGACGCAGACAAACAGGGTCCACTACACAACAAACCACACCCCCTCGGTAAGTGTTGTGGTTTTAGGAGCAAATCCTTGGATGAGCGGAAAGCATATCTCAAACAGCTGAATATTTGCTATAGGTACTGTGCATCATCCAGTCACCTAGCTAAAGACTGTGGAAAAAATGTTCAGTGCAGAGAATGCAAGAGTGACCGTCATCCTACTGCACTACATCCGTGGATAACAGAGATCTCTGCAGCCACAAGAGATCAAGGCGAGGAGCAAGAGGAAGGAGCCTCTCGAGCAGTCACATCGAAATGCACCGACATATGTGGAACTACAGTCAGGTCAAGATCATGCTCCAAAATCTGCCTCGTCAGAGTTTATCCAGCAAGCCAGAGAGATAGAGCTGTCAAGGTTTATGTTGTCTTAGATGAGCAGAGCAATAAGTCCCTGGCGAGATCAGACTTTTTCGAACTCTTTGGTATTACACAGGGCACAGCAACATATACCCTGAAGACCTGCTCTGGAGTTATTGAAACCACAGACCGACGAGCTAACAATTTCATCATAGAATCATTGGATGGTAGAACTCACATTCCACTTCCCGCTCTAATCGAATGTGACATGCTCCCAGATGACAAGTTGGAAATTCCCACACCTGAGATCGCCAGACACTATTCACACCTCAAGCGGGTCGTAGACAAGATCCCAGCTCTAGATCCCTCTGCAGCCATCCTTATCCTGCTTGGTCGAGACATACCATGGGCACACAAGGTTTAAGAACAATGCAATGGCCCCCACGATGCTCCCTACGCCCAGCGTCTCGACTTGGGCTGGGTGATTGTAGGAGAAGTAAGTCTTGGGAGAGCTCACAAACCAGATCGTGCCAATGTCTACCGAACCAATGTGCTGAGTAAAGGGTGTACATCTATGTTTGATCCTTGCACCAACAGTCTCCACATCAGAGAGATGTTTGATACTCCAGTGCATCACCATCATTTTCCAAAGGTGGACGAGAGGACAGACCTGTTTGAAGAAAAAGACGGTCTTGGTGAAGGAGTCTTCCAGCGCACACCACACGATGACAAGCCTGCCATGTCCGTGGAAGATAAAGCCTTTCTGGAAATAATGGACACAGAGGTCTTCATGGACAACTCAAACAGTTGGGTGGCACCACTACCCTTCAGAGAGCCAAGGCGCAAACTTCCTAACAATAGGACACAAGCAGTCAAGCGTCTTTCGACCTTACGCCACATGCTCGGGAAAAAGCCAGACATGAAGGAACATATGGTTACTTTCATGCGCAAGATCTTTGAGGAAAGTCATGCGGAACGAACCCCACCACTCAGTGGAGGACAGGAGTGTTGGTTTCTACCAATATTTGGAGTTTATCATCCACATAAACCAGGCCAGGTACGAGCAGTGTTTGATTCCAGCGCTAAACATGACGGTGTCTCTCTCAACGACATCCTGTTGAGTGGACCTGACCTGACCTAAACAATACACTCTTGGGAGTTCTCATTCGCTTCTGTAAGGAACCTGTGGCGGTGGCAGCGAATATAGAACAAATGTTCTACCGCTTCAAAGTCTGTAAGGAACACCACACTTTCCTACGTTTCCTCTGGTTCGAGGACAATGACCCTGCCAAAAAGATCACAGAGTACCGCATGACCGTACACGTATTTGGCAATAACCCTTCTCCCGCTGTTGCCATATATGGCTTGAGAAGAGCTGCTCTGCAAGGTCAAGAAAAATATGGCACAGAGGCAAAACAATTTGTTCTAAGAAACTTTTATGTTGATGACGGACTTACCTCATTCTCCACCGACAATGACGCTATCCAAGTCTTGAAAAGGACCAAAGAGATGTTAGCCGAGTCAAACATTTGACTGCACAAAGTAGCTTCAAACCATAATGCAGTGATGGCAGCCATTCCACTTGAGGAACATGCTAAAGAGCTGAAAGACCTGGAGCTAGGGGTGGATCCTTTACCCCTGCAGAGGAGCTTCGGTCTCAATTGGCACCTTCAAACCGACAGCTTAACCTTCTTTGTCTCTAGAGAGGAGAAGCCATTTACCCGCAGGGATATTCTCTCTACAGTCAACTGCATATTTGATCCCTTGGGGTTTGTGGCTCCAGTAACGGTACAAGGCAAGGCTCTAGTCAGGGAACTGTGCACCAAACAATATGGATGGTATGCTCAAATACCAGCTGAAAAGGAGACACAGTGGAGGTCTTGGAAAGACTCACTCAAAGCACTCGAGCAACTCCACATTCCAAGACCATACCTACCTGTTTCCTTGCTCGCCACACAACACAGGAAACTATGTGTCTATTCCGACGCGTCCACTGGCTTACCTCAGAGCATGCAACGAGGAGGGACACAGCCATGTTGGATTCTGCATGGGGAAATCCAAGTTAGCACCATGTCACTCCCATACTGTGCCCCGTCTGGCGCTTTGTGTGACCGTGCTCGCAGTTGAGCTAGCCAACATGTTAGTGGATGAGCTAGCCAACATGTTAGTGGATGAGCTAGATGTTGAAATCCACTCAGTGAAGTTCTACACTGACTCTAGAGTTGTCTTGGGCTATATCTACAACACCAACCGAAGGTTCTATGTGTATGTTGCCAACAGGGTCGCACGCATCCGGAAGTCATCACATTCAGAACAGTGGCACTTTGTCAGCACGGACCACAATCCTGCAGATCACGGTACACGACCAGTACCAGCGGCGCTTTTGGGAGAAACTAGTTGGTTTTCAGGACCCTCCTTTCTCAAAACAGTCGATGGAGCTACGTCTATCCAGCCAGAGCATTTTGAGCTTGTTGAACCAGACTCTGATGTAGATGTACGCCCACTGATCATTATCTTTGCTACAAAATCTTCTGAAGCTCTGCTTGGTTCACAAAGATTTGAACGCTTTTCCAGCTGGAAGCTACTCACACATGGGATAGCCAAGCTTATTCAGAAAGTCAGAACCTATTCCCAAGCTCCGGAGGGAGACATGCCAAAAGCAGATGAGTTTATACAGGCAAGAACAATAATTGTCCGGACCATACAGCAAGAGCCTTTTAAAGAGGAAATCAAGAGCCTGTCCAAAAGCGATCCCATCCTGGATACTGATGGTGTGCTGAGGATTGGCGGTCGCATGTCATCAGCTGCAATCTCTTGGGAGGAGAAACATCCGATAATCATCCCTAAGAACAACCACATTGTTACATTGATGGTGAAGCATTACCATAACCCTAAAGAGCATATTTATGTAAGTAATGCTTACACTTTAAGTTAATTGTTACCTGAGATGGTCTGCTGCAAACGTTCATAGTTGTGTGGAAAACTTCAAAAAACGGGAGTGATGCTAATGCGTTAGCCAGTCAATGGCATTTTCCATGTTAAGTTAGCATTGAGCTAATTGCTAGATTTTTCTAGTGGTTAATCCATGATAATTTCAGCACATATTAATGTTTACGTGTGTTGTGCATAATAAGTAATGACTCAGTGTTTGTTTATGTGGTAGAAAGAGTCAAAATACATTACAAATATGTAACATTATTTTATTTGTGTGTTGTAGTTTCACAGTGCTTCTAACAGTAAACATCTTAAACGTAACTGCTGACTCCTGGATGTTTATTAAGGAACCTGTTTAGCTATCTGCCAAGCTAGAAATCAGCTCTACATCCTAGTAAGGGCAGAATACACACCTTCACACGTTGACCAGAAACCCAAAAAACATTCAAACTCCTTCAATAACGATAGAAAACCATTCAAAATTAACAACAAACCAGAAATATCCACATTATTTCTGCAGACACTACTGTGAAGATCAATTTGGGTCCAACTTGTTGTTGAATTGAAGAGTGGCCAGTGACTGGTGTTATATTTAATATATTCTCAAACAGTATAACGGTACATTACTGGCCTGACTGTGTGTACAGTACTACAAAATGAGCAGAGTGCTTTAAATAGCAAAACCCGTGTTAGTCATAACTAAATCCAGCTGTTTCAAACACTCACTGGAGCTGCTCAGTCTCTTTCTTGTCCTCCTCACCTCTTCTGGCCACAGAAATAATCAATTTAAGACAATAATGCATTGTTTTGTCCTACGGCTGCATCACATTGAGTCACAAACAACATGTCAGCTCATCCAATAAAGGCGATACGAGTGGAATTCAGCAGCTAAAAGTGAAACTGTTTCTGAACACTCGCACTGCGCTTCACCTCCATACGGAAGGTAAGGATAATAACTGTGGCTGTGAATTGCATTAAAACGGTTAAAACAGCTATTAGCAATCATTGCTGGGGTTGAGTTAATGAAAATGATCATTCTTTGTTTCTGTTGCTCAGCTGTGCTGCTCTGATAACAAACACTATAGAATATTCCGGGCCTGTTTCCTCTGTTATGTAGTTTGGTGATTGCTGACATTCAAACGGCCATAACTTCTTAAATATTATTTAATTTCTATGTGTGTGACACCATTGGAAAGGTTAGAATCCACACTTTCAGAATGTGCAAATAACTCAAAACAACCCGTGGTCGACTTGTTCCTGCTTTTCTCATGCCATGTCACAAATATATAAGACGCATTAAAAACAATGAGGGGTACTTGATGTTTTAGAAATTCGGGGGGGAAACAAGACAGAAATGTTGGAGAACTATGCACGTTAACATACAACAAGGGCCAAAACCATTGAAGACCGGTAGCTGCTTGGCAGTAAACCAGTCTGTCTCCATCATGACAGCTCTCACTGGCTGACTTCTGCCCTGCTCCCAGTCACCATGTGGTGGATGCATTGTGGTCCCTGAATGTGTGTCTGACCCCTCTGAGGGAGGCTGGAGCCCCCATGTTAGTGAGGTGATGACGAGTGCGGATCAGCACAGCCTTGTTTACACATTACAGACCACACAGACAAGACGCAGCCGCAACAACATGTGCACACCATGTGTGTCTTAATTACAGACAGCCAGTGACTGGTCAACTGCTCAGCAGCCCCATCACACATGAGAGGGAGCAGGGATCGTTCATGCTTAGTCATACCAGTACTAATATGAGGCAAACAAAGCAGTGTGCAGATGGATCCTGGAGAGAGCTGCACACCAAGCATAAAAAAGGCAAAAACATTGACATCCTGAAATAAAGACACGTCAGTAATAGGCTGCAGAGAATACGGCCCACACAGAGCAGCGGTAATTTAGACTAAAAATCTTTGTCATAGTTAACGGTGACTACATGTTTTTTAAGTGACAATAAATTAGAGGTCGACCTATATATCGGCCGGGCGATATATGGACTTTTTACCATCACCAGCCCTCCCTAAGGAAGGATAAGAAACACTTTATTATAGGGAGGATATGAAAACAGAGGGTAGTGTTACACCTAGGTGAGGGGGAAGGGAACAGGGAGGAGAGACTCAAGGTAGGAAATGGAAAGGGTGAGGAGGAGTTTATTATTTTAAAGTGAGAGAGAGATGTGATGTTATAGTTGTGCATATGGTGACAAGTGTGAAGCTTAAGTATAATGGTGGTGGCTGTGAACAGAGGAAAGGAGTGAGTGGTTATAACTAATACAGGTATTTATTTTAAACTGATAACTTACACATTGTATATTGTTGTCATGCTTTACTGCTAATTACCCGTCCTGTACTTTTTGTTTTACTTGGTTGTGTACGGGTATATTTGAAGTTCAATAAATGTTTTATTGGTGTATTTAGTTTAATTTCTAATATATACATTTAAGTCATATGAGTGTTTCAATTGTCTTTAAAAAAAAAAGTATATCAGCCTCAAATATCAACTTCCAAAATGGCTTTTTTTTAAATTGGTATCGGCATCGGCCTCTGAAAATCCCGTATAGGTCGACCTCTACAATAAATGACTACCGCTAATTTGAAAAATGCAGGTTAATAAAAACTATATCAAAATTTGTTAATATTTATGTTGACTAATAAAAACTAAACTATAATTCTGTCACATGGAATGAAATCCAATCAGAACTCATGTGATCTTACGCACTGTTTACATCAAATCTGTCGGTGTGTATTTACAAACACTAATACCATCCAATATTAGGTTTATCGATCTTTGACTCAAATGAATCTTTAAAAAAAACAACTTTTATTATGTATATTTTAGTCAACTAAAATCTTAATGCCACTACTGGGAATGTAATTTACTACAGCCAAAAGTGTGCTGTTTTCAACATGAACTTGTATATCACTGTTATCACACTCTGAGTAAAACATCCAGAATCTGGAAGGATGGAAGCATTTTAACCCCCGATTTCTTTACTTTTAAAATTGATCTTTTTTTGTTTTTGTTAGTTTGGGTTTTTGTTGTTTTTGTTTTGTTTTTTGTTTTTTGCTTTAAAATTACTTTCTCATTTATTTGATAAAAATAGCAATTTAAAAAAATGATGTAATTGTTATACAAAACTTAACTGGTACTATCCAGAACACTTTAGTTTAAACTACCAGTGAAGAATATATGATACAATGATGATTCTAAATGGCTGTTAGAGGCCACATGGTATGTTGATAAAAAATAAAAGGCAGGGGAGTCATTTAAATACACCAATATTACAATAAATGTACACAGTATAATATACAATCATTCTAGCATGTATTTCACTAATTATTAACATATTTGAAAGTTGTTTAGGAAATTTTAGAGAAATTCACAGTGACATTATTGTGGCGCGTTTGAACCCAGAACAGGAACATTTCAATTAAAAAAATGGACTAATGAATTAATGTAAGTATCACTGTTTAAATCAACTTCGATTTTAGTTTTGTTCTCACATTAGTGCAACTGTAAACAAATACATAAAGATAAAATAAGTCCCATTAAGCTATAACATTATAGTTGCTGCAGATTAAGATCAGCTGTAAGTGTTCTACAAGAGAAAAGAACACAATTTGAGTTTAATGATAAAGAATTAATAGTGTTTTCTAGATTCTCAATGCATCAGTTTGTTAACACAAAGACTTAAAAATACAACAGGTCTCAGTGTTTTGTAAATGAGACCCCATTGTCTCAATGGGACTGGCTGCCGGTCCCTCACTGAGCACCAAGTGAGATAAGACAGCAGAGCACCTCAGTAGAAGATCATGGATTAATGTCTCAGCGGTTCCTCCTAAAGGTGTAGGAAAAAACTAATTTGGCGATGTAACCCAAACAACGTCCAAATTTATTTTTTAATCATGTTTTTTTTAACCATTTAATTGCGCGAATATATGCATAGCACTTGAACGCTCACAGACCTTGTTAAACTACCTCACTCCTCAATGCATATTAGCTTTGGAAGGTGATTGCACTTTATTTTCATAAAACAGACACTTTTTTTAAAGAATTTAAGAGCTTATAAGAATCTGTTGTAGAAGCAAAAGTTAAACTTTTTAGAAAAATGTAATTTGACAGTTTGATATATACCACTTTTTTCTGATATTGATACTTGAATTATAGTTTGATTGATTGATTATACTTTATTAATCCCCGAGGGGAAATTCAGTTGCAGTTACATCCCGACCAAGAAACTTAGATGAGAAATATAAAACAATGGGTAGGAAGAAGAGATAAAAAAAAAGGCAAAAACCAAACTAGGCCCTTGTAGAGAGGGGCGGAGTTTGGGATCATGAGAAAACTCTTCAGCAAACATTGCAATGAAAACACATGGGGGACAGGTACGGGAGTACTGGGGAGCAGCAAGCAAGAGCAGCGCTCCGTTACCATTTACTTGTTTTTCGCAAGTTTAAAAAAAAAAATTGTATTTTAGACCATTTTGTACTTTTACAGGTGAAATTTGTAATTATTGATATCATTAAATATTACGATTTATATCGTATTGTTTAGTATTGGGATATATTGTATTGTGACATGCAAATTGTCATTGTGTTATATTCATGCAATGCACAGCCCTAGTTCCTCCTGCAATGTGTGAACAACTGCATCTTATCCGGTGCTTGGTGTATTTGTAACACTAACGTGAAGAGCATGATTGTAAAGATCGTGAAACAATGTCTTATCTCAGTGGTTCTCAAACTTTTTTTGGCTGAAGTACCCCCTTTCGTTTCTTTCTGAATCTAAGTACCCCCTTCTGTCCAACTACAACATATTGCTTAGAAAACTGTTCAAAAACATCTATAGAGCACAATGATAGAATGAGCAGGTGATAACACACACACATAAAGAATCTCATTTTGTAAATAAGTGGAAAGAAACAGTTTTTAGTCCAGTGGTTTCCAACCTTTTTTGGATCGTGACACAATTTTGATATCAAGAATTTCTGGCGACCCCAAAGACATTTTTTTTCCTAGAATTACTTTTTTATCATGTTTTTTTTACTGCATTTTAGTTGAACTAGATTTCTATTTCACAAAGTAAAAGTATAGAAATACAGTTGCTTAAAATTGTTTTAATTAAAAAAAAGTAATTCATCTACCTATAAAAGCAAGGGAGGTCTGTGTGTGTGCGTGTGTGTGTGTGGATGTGAGTGTGTGTGGATGTGTGGATGTGTGTGTGGAGCAAATATCTCCCCGACGCGGTGCGAGTTCGACCTGAAACTTGGTCAACGGGTTCCAAATACCCCGAGTGTGTGTATCTGTTATTTTGGAGTAATTTGGTCATTTCAAAATGTTTATTTAAATTTTATTTCACTTCTGGACGGCCCTGAAATGAAACCTATTCAGCTTTTGACCTCAGGGTGTGAGGGGGTGCTAGCGCACCATCTGTTGAGAGACGACTTCCGGCATCCATCTTGATCACAGTTGAGGCGACTTCCGGCATCCATCTTGATCACAGTTGAGGCGACTTCCGGTATCCATTTTGAAGGCGAAACAGATGAACTGTGAATCAACTGCTATTCATCCACGTTCCAAATACCCCGAGTGTGTGCATCTGTTATTTTGGAGTAATTTGGTGAAGCAAAATGGTCAAAACATTAATTTTATAATTACGGCTCCCTCGGTAAGAGCGCGCTACTTCCGGTTCTGGGTTCATGACATCACCATGTCGCAGGTTGTTTGGGTTCAAAAAAACAAAAAAAGGTTAATATTAAAAATGTTTTTGTACCGCTAAAAGTCATTAAAGTTAATATTTCATGGTTATTTAATATTATTCCCGTGATTCCAAACTTCCTTTAAATCTCCGGTCACAGATTTCACTTCGTCCGTCGTCTCATGACTGTGAGCAGTGGCTGTGCTGACGGACGTTAGTCGACCTAATCACAAACTATCTGGTTATTCAGACAGAGTTCTGCGCAAGGGTAAGTGTTCTTATATTATTCTATGTGCTAAGAAAGGATGCTAGCAGCTACAATGTAAACAAACACACGCACACACACACACGGCTGATGCGGATCACACAGAGCCGTTTAGAGAGAGTTGCGACTTTGGTGTTGCAAAACGTTTATTTTTCGCGGTACTTCTGTGTCTCTCAGCAAGACGCGCGCGTGTGTGAAGATAATGCACGGAGAAGATGGATGTAGACACACACACACAGTATTTATAATAAAAATATACTAAATGAGTAAAATTAAACAAAAAACTAAACAATATTTATACAAAAAGTACACAAAATTACAACAGAAATGCATAAAAATATACAAAAATGCTCCAAAAACATACATTACAGAAAAATACATCAAACAAAAAAAAATTAAAATGAGTATTAAAAAACAACAAACACATTTATCATGCACATGTCCCATAAAATTAAACCATTTGCAAAACATTTATTTTTTGTGGTACTTCCGTGTCTCTCTTAGCAAGACGCGTGTGTGAAGATAATGCACGGAGGAAATGGATGTAGACACACACACACACACACAGTATTTATAATAAAAATATACTAAATGAGTAAAATAAAACAAAAATCGAAACAATATTTATACAAAAAGTACACAAAATTACAACAGAAATGCATAAAAATATACAAAAATGCTCCAAAAACACACAAAACATACATTACAGAAAAATACATCAAACAAAAAAAATTAAAATGAGTATTAAAAAACAACAAACACATTTATCATGCACATGTCCCATAAAATTAAACCATTTGCAAAACATTTATTTTTTGTGGTACTTCCGTGTCTCTCTTAGCAAGACGCGTGTGTGAAGATAATGCACGGAGGAGATGGATGTAGACACACACACACACACACACAGTATTCATAATAAAAATATACTAAATTAGTAAAATAAAACAAAAAACTGAACAATATTAATACAAAAATAACTCTACAATAACACTACAATGGCAACAAAAAACAATAATTATACAAAAAATGCACAAAAAGACAACTGAAAGATAAAAAATACACAATGATGACTTCAAAAACATACATTACAGAAAAATACAACAAAAATATGAAAATGACTGAATACACAAAACTAAATATTTATACAAAAAATACACAAAATGACTCCTGAATCACACTACAATGGCAACAAAAACCATAATTATACAAAAAATGCACAAAAACACAACAGAGAGATACAAAAATACACATGACTCCAAAAAACATTCATTAAAGAAAAATACACCAAACAAAAAAGTATAAAAGTGAGTAAAAAAACAAACAACAAACACATTTATCATGCACATGTCCCGTAGAATTAAACCAGGAAAATTGCACCCACATTTATACCCCTTATGCTCCCACATAAATGCATACTTCCGACAGGCACTGTACTAGTTTCAATTAATAATTAAAACTATTTAAAAATGTTTTTAATTTTTCCGAAATTTCAAGTGAACCTACATGGGGTCCCGATCCCTCGGTTGAAAAAAGCTGATTTAATAGGTCCTGAATAGATTCATTTCTATAGTTTGTATCATTTCCGGTCATATCATGCCTGGGGCGGGACCAAGACTAGTACTTTATTTGTTAATTTTCCACTTTCTCTCTCTCAAGTACCCCCTGCAGTGCCATCGCGTACCCCCATTTGAAAAACACTGTCTTATCTAATGCAGGTTTCCTCTTAATCACAGTAGGAGTTTCAAGGAGCATGCCGTGTGTGTGTGTGTGTGTGTGTGTGTGTGTGTGTGTGTGTGTGTGTGTGTGTGTGTGTGTGTGTGTGTTTACAGTAAATACAGCTGTGTATTTTTTCCCCAGTTCACTGCCCATTCACATACAAAGAGCATCCAAAGACTCACCGCAGTGACCCCACATTGAATTAATGAAGATGGACACTTAAATAAGCATCTGCTGTGACATCAAACCTAAATGAGAAAAAGCATCTGAGAGTCTTTTCACGGCTGATTTATGGAGCGTTATGTGTGTAAAGGCAACAAACAAGCCCACTGCAGCACTAACTAAGAGGCAGCGCTGACAGCGTAGCCTCTCATCTTCTAACCTCACCACACTCGTCGCTCACAACGGGAGCTTTGATCACTGCCACACTCTGCTTCCCATTCACATGCTCACTGTGCTCATCCATTTTCCACAGCAGACCTGTGTGGAGGTGAGTCCTCTCTTCCACACAGGTATGCATGTGTGTCAGTGCTGCCACATTCCTGCTGCTTACAGACTAAAACAGACATAGGCAACTGGCTGCCCGGGGGCCAGATTCGGCCCTCGGTCTAATTTTATGTGGCCCCCAAAGTAAATGTACAAAATGACAGAAAAGTACACAAAGCAAGAGCAAGAATACATTAAAAAACACAAAGAATTAAAACATTGCTGGAAAATACAGGAGAAGACAAGAGGAAAAACACAGAAAATACTACAAAAATGAACAAACAGTAATATACAAAATTAGTAAATTATACAAAATTACAGAAAATGACAAAAAAAAGTACACCAAAAGACTAGAAAAACATGAAAAATGACTCTGCAAACCCACAGTAATAACAAACAAGGAAAATGACAACAGACACAAAAATTACTCCAAAAAATGCAAAATGACAGCACTAACACACTGTATTACTACAAAAACATATATTTTACAGGAAAATAACACAAAAGGACAACAGAAAGGAAAAAATGCCTCATAAGTAAGACAACAATAAACATAAACAAAATGAGAGAAAAACACTTACTAGGGATATTCCAAAACAACTTTTTAACTTCCGATACGATACCGATATTGGCGCCTTGAGTGTTTGGCCGATACCGACATCGATACGATATCAACACGAATCATATATACTTTTATTACTTATTAATATTTTGTAGTGTGGAATGTTAGAAAAGGCTTGATCATGTGATGTCACTCAAACAGAGAACAATAGTCAGCAACAGTAGGGATGAGAAAAACTGACCCATGTATTATTATCCAATTGGTTACATACATTTTAACCTTCAACATAATATCTAGAGTATTCTACAACTGAATAAATTTAATATAACATATATCAAAAATTTTAGATGCAGTCCGATATTCCTTTTCTGGCTGATCTCGGACCGATATCCGATATCAATATCGGATCGGGACCCCCTAAAAATGACTATAAAAACTCTTTGTTCTTTCCTGTATTAGTCTCAGATCGCTCATTATACTAAATGCTGACATGAATGTTGATCATGTGGCCCTGCAATCAAACAAACACATTTTGTGAAAAAAGTTGCCTACCTCTGGACTAGAGGAAGCAGATATAAGGGCTGAGTGGCATTAGAGTGTAGGATCATGGTAGATGTGGCCCAGAGATCATGTGGATAGATGGTATATTGGACCAGAGGAAACTATCATTGTATCCTCAGCTCCACGTCCCATCCCCACAGAACAAAACCATCAGAAACCACAGAGTTTAAGATTTTATCCAAAGGTCATCACCTTCTACAGCTATTTTTTTTTAGTAAATATTGGAATAAATATTCTAAATAGAGTTCAGTTGGATCATACGAAAATCAGTTTAATGAAGTACAAACAAAAGGGAGGAAATCTACATTTCAGGACTGAGAGATACAAAGACACTATGATTTCTATATGATTAAAGTTACTTGTGTGATTTCTGTTTTGTGATAAAAGAAGAAGAAGAAGAAAAAAACACTCTTTGGATTTCAAATGGTTAGAATTAGGCCTTAAAAAATGATCCACGGTATTGCACATCCTCTGCAACGCTTCCAGATTTCCATCATTTCACCAAAAATGGAAATTCAAGCCGAATGTCCATTTTTGATGCTTTACACTAGTCCCTCTCTTGTAGTGGGTGTTTTCTCCTTTGCCTCTTCACTTCCACTCATTCACCATAATCCTTGCAGGTATAACATTGCACTAATGTTCCTGGTACACCAGCATGGGATATTCTAACTGTATTATTCAGTATTTTTCTTGTCCCGTTCTCTCCTTCATTTCCACTATAACTCCTGGTTGAATATAGTCTGGTTCTGCTGGAGGTTTCTTTCTGGTAAAGGGGAGTTAAATCTCTCATCGTTGCTTTTATAAAAAATGTTGTTGTTCCCTGAGGGTATAACTTACTTTAATATGATGAGTGCCCTGAGATGACTGATTCATTTGGTGCTGTAGCCTAAGAATAAGTGCAAACTGTATAGAAAACAAGGCAGAAATGAGGTAACGGGCTGAAACTTCCTACCTGGTCCCGTTGGATGCATGGCAGAGAGGTCCGGCGGTGGGACTTGCTGTGGGACTGACTGTGTGCCATGTCTGAGGCTATCACCGAACTGGACCTCCTGCGCCTCTTAAATACCGGCACCTCTTCCCTACAGGCTCCGGTCACGGGGGTGCAGCCCTCCTTGTGTGTGCCTTGGTTGGGAAGAACCCCGTCAGCATACCTCGCCAGTAGGATTCCCAGCACTCCCAGCAGGTACGCCACGCACGGTCTCCAGGCGGTACGCACGCTGTGCAGCGAAAACAGTGAAACGGTCCTGACGAGGCTGACGAACAGGATCACAGTTGTGCCCGGATCCAGCCGCGCTACCATGAGTGCGCACAGAAGCACGAGCACAGCCGCGGGGGTGCGTGCGAGGAGCCGTTCATCCGCTCCGTCCAGGAGACACCCAGCTGCAGCTTCTCCCAGGTGGGACAGTGTGAGCACGGACAGCGCGGTCTGGGTCCGAACCCTGCTGTGGAGCAGGTACAGGCCGAGCCAGAAGAAGGCACATAGGAGGGCGGAGAGTGGAGAGAGCGCCTTCCACACAGTGTGCAGCAGCTCCGCGGCGCAGCCTGAGAGCCAGTGAAGGAGAAAGGATCTGTCCTCCTCTGCTCTCCACTCTGCACATCTGAGCAGCACAGCGAGGGCTACCGACAGCGAGCCTACGCACGCGACCCCCCGCAGCCTCACCCACGACTCACAGCCTCTGTCACGGCACAGCGCGCGGACACGTGCTTTCATATAACCAGTGTGATCCAGTGCGTCTCGGCTTTGCGCACTGGCACCGTCAGCGTCTGCAGACATCACTCTATGTAGATATGAAGTATGAGGAAGTCTAAATGCGTGGTCGTGGGACAGGGCAGGAGTTAGCAGCAAAACAAACATGCTTTATTGTGCGCATTCCGATACGCACGTGAACCTCTCCATTTACGCACGGAGCTGCGCAGCCAGTGTGCGGTTTTTTCTTTGTTTTCCCGGGTGTGAGGAGGACAGGCCGCTGTCTCAAACAGGCTGAGATGAGCCCGGATGGCTGAATAACCTAGATGCATCGGATCTAGGACGATACCTCCCCGCGCACGTCCTTTCCTGCTGCCCTGCTTTGGACATCTCCTGGTTTTCACCACGGGCCGGCTCGTGCTGAAGCACCAACAGCACAGATCTCTACAAAACACCAATAGTGCCCTTCTGCAGAACACCCGTGTAACCACTTCCTGGGGTATCCCATTACTTTGCAGGGTAGACGCGGTTGAGGATGTTGTTGCTCCACATTGAGAGTTTAGACATCAGCTCTCCAGGCTGAGAATCAAAGCACACAAACTCCTGTGAAACCCCCGAATCCTCCTTGGGTGTTTTAATCTCTGCTTTAAAAAAAAAAAAAATAAGTTTGTCATTTTTAATATTTACACATATTAATCTGCCATGGTATTTTTAAAAGCCTATAGGATTGTAGTGTTAGTTTATAACAAAACAAATGCATTTTTAATAGGCATTTCAGTTGGACAAGCGTGACTAAATCTAGAATATATTGGGTTTAATTTTAAAGTTTAAAATTTTCAGAGGCCCTCCAAACAGTTTTTTCAAGATAAATATAAGAACAGTGTTTTCAGAAATGTGGGTCATTTTTTTTTTTTTGGTGTGTTGCCAGTTTTCAAAAAGTTATTCAAGCAAAACATTATTTCTCAGATTTGATTTGATTTATTTATTTATTTTAAAAAGGACTTTATGGTTTGTCATGGTCTCCATCGGTAATTTATAAATGTGGTGATGTCATATTTGAGAAGATACAGTTTTTTTCCTATTTTTTTATTCAAAAAACAGTAAATGCTTACCTTAACATTTTTTTTCAAAATACAACTACAAAAATATGAATAAAATGGTTATGAGCAAATTAAACTAGAAGAAACTAAAATTCTTTCCTTGCTTGCTCCAATGTTCTGTAACCCTTTAATGCACAAACTTTGTAACTCCAACAATAACACTCTAAGCAATGCCTGCAGAACTGATGGAAGACGTGAGTAATACAATACACATATTGTAACTATGGATTTTATTTTTTTATGTTCCAACATGGATACAGTATTTTTAGGGGCCCTTATGGGCGATAAACATAAACACGCAGCTTGAAACCCAAAAAATGTCGTAGTCTGATAGTAATGGATTTTTAAATGCAATGTAAACAGCTCAATTGGAATCGGACAATCTGAAGCTTGTTTTTCACACCCATTGTGATTGACAATGGAGCTCATTAACTGGAATCAGACATGACGTTCTGCGGTTGCACTATTTTTTTCCGTGTCCCATAAACCCCCATAAGAAGGAGGAGATTGATGGCAAACAAGAAGCAGAAGTCACACTTTTTGGATGGACAAAGGACCTGTTTCCACGTTTCCACAGCAAAAGGAGTGGAACATCTCAACATGTATAGATGGAGAAAAGTATTTTTATTTGCTGTAATCGTCCTCTTGTGTACACGCAGAATTACGTCATACACATACAGAATACAGCACAGCCTCTGAAGGCGAAGTCAGACAGAGTTTGTCATGAGTTGGGTTTTCTCCCTTGTATGTATCATTGTGAGCATAGCTTGATCACTGTGTGCATGTGCGATTGTTTTCCTGTCTCCACCTTCTTAAAGCTGCTGGGGACGATGATGTGTTTAAAGATAAAGACAAATTGTAGGCCTCTAATGATCAATAAATCAAAGATAATTTACTCACAATCAGTTGGAGAAGGGATACATTTCTGCTTCAGTGTAAACAATTGGTTTGTTACCATGTCAGACAAGTTTTGCGCATTGCATTGTGGGATGTGGAGTCCCGAACCTGTGAAAGTGTTTTTACGTCATTCTTACTGTGATTTCTTTTGTTTGCCCCAAAAACTCTGCCAAAGGGATTTCCCAACACATTTCTGGTATTTTCATAGACTGAAAATTGCAGAAAAAACATTATTATTTTGAGGGCTTTACGGAAAGTTCTGAATACGGTCCAAATTGAGGTGATATCACAACTCAAACAAAAATGGAGTCAAGCATATCCCTATCCTCTTTGTCTGGCAAAGAAACACAGGAAATCCCATGGAGGAAGTAAAAGCACTTTTATGCATCAATCTACGGGACTCCACATACCACAATGCAATGCGCGAAACTTTTCCGAGAAAGTGAATAAGAGAATGTTTACAGTGGAGACTTTGAGCGTCAAGGTCAATTTTTTACATTTGCTTGTGAGTATTTTACCTTTGATTTATTTATCTATGACCTATACTTTTTCTTTAAAATAATGATTTTAGAAATTCAAACAAATCTAAAAACGCACCCACAACCAGTGTTGTGCTAGTTACTGAAAAAACTTAACTAGTTACCGTTACTAGTTACTTCATTCACAAAGTAACTCAATTAATATTTTGATTACTTACCCCAAAAATTAATGAGTTACCTGAAAAAGTAACTTTACGTTACTTAGAATTAAAAATTGTATTCTTTTTTCGGTCATTTGTGTCCATACAGCTTCATATCAGTGCTGCATCAGAAAAGAATCCACTGTTGATCAACTGTGCGGCGGTTTAGGAAGGCAATTAAGGCAAGACAAATTTATTTGTATAGCGCATTTCATACACAAGGCAACTCAATGTGCTTTACATGATAAAAGATTCAACAGCTTAAAATCAATTCAAATCATCAACAAATACATTACATCAACAACATGACCATAAATCTCTCTCTCAATCATATGCAGTAGAGAATAAAAGTGCCTTTAACTTTGATTTAAAAATGTTCACATGTGATGCTGACTTCAGCTCTGCTGGTAGTTTGTTCCACTTCTTTGCAGCATAACAACTAAAAGCAGCATCACCATGTTTACTGTGAGCTCTGGGCTCCACTATCTGACCTGTGTCCATAGATCTGAGAGACCTGCTGGGTTCATACCTGACTAACATGTCACTGATGTATTCTGGACCAAACCCATTCACAGATTTATACACCAGCAGCAGAACTTTAAAGTCTATTCTGAGGCTGACTGGGAGCCAGTGTAAAGACTTTAAAACTGAAATAATGTGCTCTGACCTCTTTGTTCTGGTTAAGACTCGAGCTGCAGCGTTCTGAACCATCTGTAGCTGTCTGATGCTCTTTTGGGGGATTCCTGTCAGAAGACCATTACAATAGTCCAGTCTGCTGGAGATAAAAGCATGGACCAGTTTCTCCTGATCTTTCTGAGCCATTAAACCTTTCACTCTGGAGATGTTCTTTAGGTGGTAGAAGGCTGTTTTTGTGATAGATTTGATCTGACTGCTGAATGTAAGAACACCAAGGTTTTTGACTTGGTCTTTAGCT
Organism: Gouania willdenowi; assembly: GCF_900634775.1. NCBI lineage: Eukaryota > Metazoa > Chordata > Actinopteri > Blenniiformes > Gobiesocidae > Gouania > Gouania willdenowi. The sequence goes on along the minus strand of NC_041049.1, from coordinate 30,312,125 downwards.
TTTAAAGAATGAGACTCAAGATACTTGCTGACAGCAGTCCTCTTTTCCTTGTTACCAAAGACAATCACCTCCATCTTGTCATGGTTTAGTTGAAGGAAGTTTTCACTCATCCAGCAGTTTACTTTTTCTAAGCAGTCACACAACACCTCAATGGTTCCATAGTCCCAATGAAGTGTTGTAATCAGAGGGTCAGTGGTTTGAATGCCTCCTACCCCTACTACTCCTGTATTAACATTGCTTTGGATAAAAGCCTCTGATAAATGAATGTTATTGTATCCAATCCCACAGTTCCTAATTGTTTACATTCACAGTACTAAACTCTGCTCAGTATTAGTCTTTACAAACACCAATCTGACTCAAACACAAACTAATTTTTCAATGCCAGTTTATTTAACTGAGACCAGCAGGAATTCTGAAATAAATAACACAAAACAACCTAAATATTATTCAGAATCAAAGATAAAAAAAAATAAAGTGGCTTCACCAACATAAAAATAGTTATGTTTATCCCTTAGAACATCCTCCTACAGCTTAAGTGCAAAAACTAGTAACAACGTACAACATAAATGCAAAAAACCTGATTAAATAAATAAATGAAAGCAATCTGAATGAACATTCGGAATACAATTTGACCAACTCTGCTTTGTAAAAACTGTTATAAAACAATCATATATTGTTCATATAAAGCACAAAACAGCTGCTCCTAAATTAAAACTGAGAAAAATTTCAAACTTAGCACAACTTAAGAGTTGCACCTTAACATATGTAAAGTAAGCTGTCCATGTTTCAAATACAGATTCTGCTGTTGTATATGTTTATGTTTATAAAAATAAATATGTAAAAAAAAAATCACAGCATTTTTCTAAGCTACACAATGCAATACATAGGACATGGTATCAGGCTATCGAGCTGCTGAAAGCAGTGACTCCACAGTAGCAACAGGCCGCATATTTTCAACAACATACCATGCTATAGCTTTGCTAATCTGTCCCTGGTTGACAGTCACAGTCCAGTTAAAATCCATCCGCTGTTGTTTCGGTGCAGAGGCTTCCCTCATGTCCACCACCGCAGCGTTTGCTTCGAGCTTCACCGATGCATGTATTTTTTGGAGGCAGATTGGTAAAATAATGTGCATATTTCAAATCTGAAAGGCTCGTCTTGCTCTCGCATTGACTCGCCATGATTAGTGCACGTTATAGTAAACAAGAGACACACCAACAATGCTTCTTCTGTAAACAGGAAGAATACTGCGGCTAGCAAAGTAACTGACAAACACACCATATTGTAACGTAACTGAGTTTGTTTCTTTAAAAAATATTGCGTTAGAGTACTAGTTACTGTCGATAGTAATGTTGGGGCGGTAACGCGTACAAATAATGCTTTACTGCCCAACACTGCCTACAACAGATCCATTGTTAGTTTGAAGTATTAAAATATATAATGTTATTCACTTTTATTGTCATATATGTACTACACACACAAAATGTGTTCTCTTCTTTTAGTCCATCCTTGAGGAGCAGCGAGCAGTCACAGTTGGGGAGTCATTAGAACAAGCTAGCACTTTATTTTTCAACTGGTTTACCTTTTCTGTCTTTATGTTTAATGGGTTCTTTAAAGGGCAAACACAGGAATTTGTAGTGGATTTGATATTTTTCCATTAAGGAAGAAAAAAAAAAAGATTTCAGAAAGCTGTTTACACATGGACTGGTTATCGGTATCGTTTACATCTTGACATGTATCCGTTCATGTCTTCCCTCTCCTCCTCCACCAGCGTTCTCCCTACAGACTGAGACAGGTCTTTCTACACATGGCGAGCTCTGTGTATCCCTTGTCAGCTGTGATTAGCCCAAGGCAGGGGAGGAGAAGCGCTAACAGAGAGCGATAGGAGCCAGCGGAGGCCGGTCCTGTCCATCACCTCTAAGCACATGTTCTCAGTGTGCAGGACAAGCCTTTCTTTCACTGTTCATCACTCAGGACAACCCCAGAACGAAAGAATATTTAAACTTCTTATCACACAGGGAGCTATTCTCAATAATCTTGCCTTGCCCTAACGGTTTATTTATATGTGACAGGAAGCGTTTTCATTTGACCAACTAAAGATTAGAGGAATGAAAGGAAGTGAATGTTAAGCAGTAGAATTCAACACATACACGGTAGAATAGATACCACACAGATGTTGCTCCTCTGTGGCTCCAAACAAGCGCTGCAGGAGTGATAATGAATTGTGAAATGAATCCACTCATAATGCCAGCATCCAACAAATAAAAGGCTTTACAGATGTGAACAAACTGGAGCAACACCTGTGGTTCAATATGTTAACAGCTGGTTCAGCTTGATTCCTGCAAATTGTCACTGACCAGAAATAATAAGACCTATCATTAACTGAGATCCTTTCACTTTCTGGATTAGGGCTGATGAATCATTGCTGCACTTCGTGCTTTAAACAAGGAATTTCAGAAGGAACTGTGGAAAAAAAATTCTATTGATTTTGCAAACATGGCTAGAGACCATTAGGAATTACCCATAGAAATTTTAATGACGCACACGTAACCTTTTTTTGGCCTTGCTATGGTTCATTGTAAAAGGGAAATGGTTTACAAGAAAGCAGTCATCAGACATCTGGTTTGGATGTTGCATGGGGAGGTGGTGATCAGATGTGACCTCTGGGGCTGCTGACAGATCTGATGGCTACTTGGGAAGCGTCAATGTCCGAAAGCCAGCTTCCTGTGGAGTTGTTTACCGTTACAGCTCATCAGCCTGGAGCCTACCCGCTCTCCTGGTCCCAACATTAGCCTGTGATGACGTAATATCCAATCATTGATAAAGTCTTCAGGCTAATAAACAGCCTCTAAATAGTAACTCGTCAAACACAGCACGTGTTGATCTCGGTATTGGTGAAGTAATAATACATCAAATGTTGGTAGATTTAAACTTGAAAGACAAAAATGAAGAAAGCAAGTGAGTGGTGTGTTGGAAACAAATTTAACACTTGAGTGCACTGAAAGAGATCCATTCAAGAGTGTTCAGCTGCCCTCATGGCCAGCAGTTGGCTCAGGTTCAAGTTTCCACCAAGGTGCGTTAGACACTCATCTCATCATACACGTGCACACACACATTGACATGCACGTGCAAACACTTCCTGACACAGTCAATTTATTTGTGTATGCACAGTCACATGTGCTGTCAAACAGCGGTCACCCGAGGAATCCAAACACAAAACAAAACGTGCTTGTTTTGAATTGCATAATCTGGAAAAGAGAGGACAACCCAATGTTTATGCACTGGTACCTCTCTAAGTTATTGTATGAGTGCTAATGCTTCACTAACAGAAGTGCTGTGCTGCAGGAAAACAGTTTAGACCTGAAATCCGAACCTATCAATTTTTCTAACGTGCCACCTCCTCAGCCACTAGGGGGAGCAACACTAAAATGCTGAGCTAAATAATTTCCATGTTAAAAAAAAAAGAAGGTAAAAATAAATAGTTTTTAGGATCCGACAAAATAAAGGGAAAAAGGAAAAAGAAGGTTTTTGCTAAGTTAGTCACACTGATGGACAAAGTGATGATGAGTCTGAACAATGTCACACTTTAAGATAAAACTTGTTTAATAAGTTAATAATGTTATCATTAGAATATTTGTGCTTAGGAAAACGCATAATTATGCATCCTGTTCATTTTATTTTCTTTTAAAGATGAGCTTTACAGAGTATGTGGCTGTGTTCAAAATGTCATACTAACGTACTACTCATACTAAGTCTGACATCAAAATGAGTATGTAGTGCATTCACATTAGATAGTATGGACATTTTTTAAGTTTGCACGGTGGGCACACTAGTCATACTCAACCGTACTATCATGCGAACGGAACGTAAAACCGTTCTGGGACCGGCTTCAAACTAAAAATCAAAAGAAAAGCATCTCTTCTTGCCTTCCATTAATTTCTTAACACTTTTGTAAATAGAACTCTTGTTTTGAAGTTAACCTGGAGTTTTGTCAGTAGCACAATGGCAGGTCTCAGAAAATCTCCGAAATGTTGGCATGAAATGTGTTTTCGTGAGTTTTATGGATCAAATGACCACATGTTGATATTCTACTTTGTCAATTTCTCACTTAAAATGTTTTCAGAACTTTCAAAAGTTGGAGAATCAATGGAGATATTTAGCCTCAGTGTGCTTCAGGTTTTTGTCGTAGGTTTGAAATGCATCTTGGGAAACTTGGAAGTATACTTCAGTCAGGGCCACGGGAAGTGCCTAGTGGCGAGTGGGAGATTTAAAAAAACATTTTTTTTTTTTTTTTTTAACTGGAATGTTTTATTATACAACATGAACTACTCATGAATTATGAGTAGTACATGATTCATGATTATTCATTAATCAGCGCTGCTGATTAATGAATAATTCTTTTTTCTTCTTCTGTTTTCCTTTACAGAAAAAATTCCATAGACCATAGACAATATTTACAAATCTTATACATTATAATACAGTAAGTGTGTGTGTGTGTGTGTGTGTGTGTGTGTGTGTGTGTGTGTGTGTGTGTGTGTGTGTGTGTGTGTGTGTGTGTGTGTGTGTGTGTGCGTTTAAATAGCACATTTGTCCGAAATTAAATTCTCTTCACTCTGTAGGGGGCGCTAACACACCAATGTCCGTTTTTCCACATTGAGCTGGTTTAGGGCCAAGAGCTTAACAACTGGGTCACATTTGACGCAAATCGGAGTTTGTATGTGCAAAATTTTATATTTTGGCCAAAATTCATGGCTCCGCCCTGCAAACACCATAAAAAGTTATCAAAAATCCATGAATACCTTTCGGTGTCCTACTTCTCTAGATGATCTCTGGCGATTTTGATCCCCGTCAGTGAAACGTCCTAGGAGAAATGCGTTAAAATACGTGAGTGAAAATAGCAATTTTGCAATTTTCAATTCAAGATTTTGGACTTCCTGTGTGTTTTTTGGCGTGGTCTTATTAATGTGTTTTTCTTGTCTTGTCATTGTCTACTTCTGTGTCAATGTTCCTGATTCTACGATGAATAAACGCATTTTTGGCGTACTTGGTGCTGCTGGCGCGTCAGAAATTACAGAGGCCTGCAACTGAATTTTGTTTGAACTTTTGTGATCCTTCGTAATGGTTTAGTGGGTGAAAAGTGGATGAGTTGGTTCCGACACCGGGAAACAACAAAGAAAGAAAATAATAATCCAACCCAATAACAATGTTTCCCCCTTTTTGAGTATCATGAACTATACATTTTGGGAAAGCGCGGAGGCATGCCTGATATGACAAGAATCCCTGGTCACTGACGGGCACGTGGCGTTCGCATAGGCTCCGCCCCTTCCCTCGTAGTGTGGCCACTACGAGAGCAAGAGGCCCTTCACCAGCTCGTGGAAAAGTAAAAAAAATTTAGCCAATTAAAAATTTTTTTGCACAATTCATAAATTCCTCAAGATTTTTTTGGGAAATGATTTTGACACATAGGCTATTACGTGTATTTTGGACTTTTTAAACTGTACCTGGCAAATGAAATCCTTTCTGATTTCTGATTAATTTTAGGCCTACCCAACACAGGTTCACGTTCACGGAAGTTACTTATCAACGTTAGGCAGGCTAGTGGTCAAGGAGTAAAGAGGTTTCCCTCTCTCTCCATGCAGCAACATACAGCCATGGCAGCAGCAGACTAGTACATTTACAGTCTAATGACAGAAACGAGGAGGAAATATGGCATATGGATCTGCACCACCAATAAAGCGTAACTTTTCCAAATATGGTGCCCTTTCCTGCGTACCAAGTCCTTCCCTGTATGCCTTTGCATCTATAATGCATTTTGAGGAGCTTTTCTGTGGTTTATCCATCGCAGTGCTTACCTCAGAGTGCCTCCAACATGTATTGTTTACCTCTGTTGCCGCCAGCATGGCCGCACATCCGGGTCACTGCCCAGATCGTGACGTCATTGAAAATCCTCTATAGAGTCTCGTGACATAATGTAGATGGTGCAGTGACTGAGGTTCATGTCAGCTGACCAAAACATTGTTATAGCGTTATTGTGAAATTTAACTAATAGAACACACTGTATATTCATCTGAGAACTGATGATGTCTCTGAGTTACAGACCCTAACTGTGTATGTGACAATACAGTGGTGAATCTCAATTTATTTAATTTTAAAATGTATTTTAAATACATAAATTTTTTGTCCAAAAAAACAACCAATTTTTTCACAGCACCCCCTGTTCAAAATTACTTCCAGCAGCCCTGACTTCAGTGGGAACAGTCATCATACTAATCCTCCTAACCATACTTATAGTATATAGTAGACATTCTGGGTTGGCGATGTGTCATATGACAGCAGATTATATCTTTGCAGTGAAGCCCCATTGAGTTTGCTTTGTTTACAATGGTAATAAGGAGTACAACTTTCCTGTAGTTTGCTGCCATTTAACATTGGTTCCAGTGTTTCCAACAGAAGCTTATTGTGACACTGCAGTTGTGTAAGAATCATCCAGGCGGCTGTGTGTGTGATCATTAGACTACCTCTTGGGAGCCTGAGCTCAATGTAGCTGAATTAGAAAAAAGCTAGGTAATCTTTTTGGGTGGAAGCGCTGTGAGCAGAGAGAAAATAGAAACACTGCCTCAGATGAATAATGCAATCTCAGGGTTTGAGTGTAAAACAAGCTTCACATTTTTCTGCACACATATTCAGGGGAGTTCATAAAGTTGGATGTGTGAGTTCTGAATATTTCAGAATGAAGATTTTAAAGCAGAAAGTGTGCAGAAGCTTACACCTTTGAGGTGAATAGTGCAGACATCAGCTTGGATATCCCATTTTTCCTTAGTCAGAAAAGACCAAGGAAAGCATTTATCTTTGTTTATCTTTCACCTTCTTTGTGAGAGTTTAGTGCCGGGAGAGTTTATGTTTGTTTAAACTCCCTTCCTGAGCATTTCCGAAAACTATAATGCAACATAAAAGGGCAGAGCATGATATTTCACTTCAGGCTGCATTTTTAATGGGTCTGTGCTTGTTGAAGACAAGCTGACCACTGGACAGATATTTAGAACTGGTGTTCAGGTTCGGTCACATAGTGTCGTTTGCGCTGCAGCATTCTTCCTTTCCTGCTGCGGCAACCACAGCAGGAAACAGCAGGAAACAGTAGTTTAGTCCACTGTGCCCATCTCCAAGCCGTCTTTTTCTCATTCTTTTTTATTTCGGAATTATTGGGACGGCTCTACAAGCCGTCATGAACACGCACCAGTGTCATTTGACGTCACCATCAGCGTCATTTGACTCCACGTCTTCAGTGTTCAGATCATAACAAACTGTACAAAATGTATCACAAAACATTTTCAAGGCAATAGGTAGACATGTGTGGATTCATTCTATTTGGTTTAGAGCACTTCATCACTCATTAGCACTAAAAAAAACTTGCGCAGAAACTTCTTCCTTCTCTGTTTGTTCTTTCACAACATTCACCAATGGAGCAGGAACAAGTTGCTGAGCTTTTGGTGGTTATAAAGCCAAGTTTTGCACCGTCACCGGCCCTTCCTGACCACCCACGATGCCGCATGCTCTACGTGCATACTTCCTGTGCTTGATTTGTTCTGAGATGTTTTCACGGCGCTCCTAATCACTCTAGGTTTTAATTGGAAACGCTATATGTAATCTTTCTTAGAGTATTGGACCAGAACCAGACCTTTCAACTCTTTGCATTTGTTGGAGATACAGGAGGTCACGGGTAAAGTCTCTGCAGCAACTTTCCAGTCAGGAAAAAACATGATGGTAATGGGCAGGTTTTTCCAAAAGCTTTATCACCAACAACTACCACGTAAATGCTTGTTGACTGCAGTACATGTGCTCACTTCCCTTTGTGTTTAAACAACTAATAAACAAAATAAGCCTCATTAGGAGTCGCTGCTAACGGGACAATCTGTAACTACAGCTAAAGATTTGTTGATTTGTGACTGAGGGATTACAGTGGCCTTAATGTGATGACAAACCCCCATAACAAACTGTTGATGAAACTCTTTCCATGGCTACAGGATGAAGTCAGACATCTATGAGTGTGAGACTAAAAACAAGCTTTTTTTACCCGTTGAAGACAATAAAAAACAAATGTGATGGCTTTCAGAGCATATTTGGAAATGTGTATCAATCAAAGGACTTATTTCTACATAGGTTTTCAAAACTTGTACTGTTTGCTTTTTGGTGCAATGCTAGTTTATCATCAGAGCTGCATGATGACGCCACAATTTGTGTTGAAGCAGGCCAACATCTAAAACCCGCAGGTCTGATAACCTCCAGGACCATATTTGATTGAGCGCCGCGTTTGACATTGACTTCTAGTGGAGTTGGGGCGAAGCACTGAGTTCACAATACAATATACTAACAATGAAATATGTTTGTAAAGGAAAAAAGACAAAAGAAAATGGCCCTGCCTTTATTTGACTTTAACTCTGGACATACTTACATACTCACTCTGGGTATGACCTTTTCGACTCAATATGAATATAAAACCATAACAATCTGGCGTGTAGTAGATTACGTGGATATTTTTAACTTTTTGAACTCACCTCTTGTGTCTGCGAAAAGAAATTGTAAAACGAAATTAGGGGAGACTTTTTGACTGGCTGTAAATGGGCTTCTTGTGTGTTTTTGATATTGGAATCATTATGCTGAAAATCTATTAAAGACTAGACAGTTTTGGGGCTAGTAAAAGTAGCATCTGGAAGTTTGTTCTGGAAACAAAAGCTATTTTTAGTTTTGTCCCCTTGATTTTCTGTATCTTTTGTATCTCCTGATGTTTTTACGTTTTATCCTGGTTGCCATCACAGAATACTCCACTAAAAACACAGTTTTAAGAGGAGAGAAAAGAAGGAAGTAATCCATAAAGTGTGTGGTCCTTCAGAGGAAGCAGGCAGATTTAGACCTCCTTTTACGAACCCTCTCTTGGCACTCTCCATCCTTCTTCTGTCAATAACATTTTATGGGAAACACCAACGTAGCCGATACCATAAACAGAGACTTTTAAGGCATTGTTTTTTATTTCTAAATTGAAAACGTAATCCTATCATCACAAGTCACTTCTCTGCCTTCGTTAGAAGAAGAGGAGAGACATTAGAGAGAGTGTGAGGACAGCCGTGCAGGCTTTAAAAAGCCCTACTTAGCCTTCGCAGTGGCTCTTTGACGTCATTTAATGGAAGAAAGTCAGTCCAAAGTAAACTGACAAATGTCACTAGCAGCTTATGGTTGTCGTTCCGTTAAGCCTGGTGCTGAAAACATTAGGGAAGTATTGTACTTCATACTGGTCTTCAGAAAGTGCAGCACTGGGTCATAGGGTTTCAAATGGGGTGTACTCTGTAGAACAGGAATGGAATTGTACAATATCAAATAAATATTAAAGTGGATAATGGGTAATTTAGCTGTAACTGGTAAATGAACCCCAAAGTAACCAAGGAACAAAAACTAAGCATAGACTATTTAGAACAATAAGGAGTCATTTACACCAGCCTGTAGCCAGCTTTAACAGCACCAGGGTTTGTTTTCTTGGAATGTCTGGCTCATTTGGCCAGGTGCGATCACAGACATCCGGTGCGGAGCAAAATAGCCAACTCTAATTCAATGAACTGCGGTTAAAACGCAGTTTTTGCGATGAGAGAATGTGGCTTTTATTTGCATTTTATACATGATTATGACAGTAAAGTATGCCCCAAACAGAGCAGGACTGGACAGGACCAAAAATCCAGGGGAGTCAGCTGCAGCCCTTTTCACTCCCCAGGTCCTGGACCAGGTTGCCGCACACAGACAGGATAGGACTGTAGGATTTATTTCAGCTGGTATCCCACGTCTTTACCGCTCCTGTTTTCATGCAGTCTTGTTGATCAGCTCGTAATAAGCCTGCTCACTTTTAAGTTTTTCTTTCTGATGTAATGGTCCAAATAGTATCCAAATAAACTGGTGACTGACTAAAATTTGTGATTAGAGATTTTCACAAAAATAATTACACAGCTTTTGAGGGCAGTAAAAAAAAATTACATTGTCCATGTTTTAACACCTAGCACTACCAACGGTAGACGTCATACACGGAAGTTGATCACAAAAAAATGAGGGGCACCAGTTGACACACCATAACACACCAACTCTGTTTCCATTAATCAGTTATGTTGTGTTTGTCATAATCAAAAATACCCCCAGCCTGTGAGCCAGATAGCAAAATAATAGGTGACATGTAGGAAGTAGCAGCGCACCTTTGGATGTGAGATCGTCCATGCTCATCGGAGCTCAGAGGGAGAAAGAAAGGCGTTTACGAGACAGAAAATGGCGCTACGTGCCAGGAGCGCACACTCCGACCAGAGCATGTGTGGAATTCATAAATGTGGCTATTGTGAGATAAAACCATAAAAAACGGGGTAAGCAGTGACCCTCTGCATGTCAGGGAGGAGGAGGAAGTTGGGTGTGTGCAGACTGACGGGAGAGAAAGTTGGAGGAACGCCAAAATACAGTAAGAAATCCATTCAACTCTGACCCAGATAGATAAGTATTAATAATTTTGCCATCAAAAGCCCGGTCTGTGTTTTTTTTTTTAGTTTTATATAAGGAAACGATGTTCAGATGTTAGAGTTGTCACTAAAGCAAAAAAAAAAAGCTTTAAAGTCACTGACAGGGTTTTTTTTTTTACAAAAAGGCTTTTTTCTCAGCTTTTTGCTCTGAAACTGAAGATTTGTGTAAAACTTGCTCTATTCAATTTTTTTTGATGAAAGTAGAGGCTTCAATCTTTCAGAATCTGGTGTCAGATTTCAGATAGTCGAAGCAGAAAATATTCTCTGGGTCTTTAAAAATCAGTCAAAATGCTCAAAAATGGCTGGCACTGAGGGGGGTAGAAAAATAATCCAAAAATATCATCATCATCATCAATAAATGAAACTTAACATACATTGAAATTACTTCAAAAGACACAGATCACATCACCAAACAACTTTCAGCTGCATGTGTTTGGGGATAAAGAGAGGAAGTCCTGCCTATCCAGGTCTGTATTTATTTGTGGAGTGGAGGGGAATTTGAACCTGTAGTCTTTGAAAAACAAACTTGTAGTTTCTAACAGAATCCATGCAGACCGTTCTACAGCGACTGTCAGCCAACCACTCACAGGAAGCAATGATCCAGCTATACGTAACCTTTTATTTCATTGCAATGGGAATCATAGATGGCAGGTGGCAGAAATGTAAAGTGCTTTAGGCTTGGAGTTTTTATGAAATGTACTAAAGAAATAAATTATGGTTGATTGATTGATTATTAATAATGCATTAGATTTTATATAGCGCTTTTCATGGACCTGGATCAATGCGCTTTACATTGATGTGCATTATTCTTTCACCCAACACACAGTGGGGGTAAGGTACTATTCTAGTCACAGCTGCCCTGGGGCAGACTGACAGAAGAAAGGCTGCCATAGTGCACCATTGGTCCGTCCGACCACCACCAACACTCATACATACACCATAATCATACTAGGCAATGTATGTCTTGCCTAAGGACACAATGACAGATACCACTGGAGCTACTACCCTCCCACTGTGGCACCTGAATTATCAGTGGCCTCCCATCCATCTACTAACCAGGCCCAGCCCTGCTTAGCTTCTTAGATCTGATGAGATCAGGCAATGACAGGCAGGTATGGCCACTTTTTGACTAATACATTAAGTTTCCTAGAGACCAGGAACTAGTTTGCTAAAAACGCTGTTAACACCAGTTTTTGAATTATCCTTTGCAGTGACAATAAGAGCCGACAATGAAGGATCAAATGCAACATTGCTATAAATGCTTAGATGGAGATTTCTCTCACTAACTCTGAACAGACATTTAGAGCTACAATCACTGCCAGAATGAGTGCTGGATCACAGACAACACCACCACACTCATTGCATATTAGGGCACAAAAAAGATAAATCCTTGGTCCACATGCAACATTATGATCTACTGTACTGAAAGTTTGTCAGCCTCTCCTTGGGTTAGCACCTGGGAAGATTTGCTTCTTGTTTCTGAACTCTTGTACCCATGGATACACTGAACATCACCCCATGTCAGGAGTGTTTATACAAGCCTGCTGCATGCCCAGACACTCTGTACCAACAGATCTACTTTAGCCTTTAAAGGCAAAGGCGCCAGTTATAACTAAAACAATGGATCAAGGTCGAGCTGCTTCAACATCAGTTACAATAAAGCAACAACAGGCTGAGCAAAGAGGAGTGTAGAGACAAGAACACATCACTGTTCCTTTTACATCCCTTTTTCATTTTGATATGAGTAAAGCTCATTTTTATAAAAATATGTCTGGACTTACTCTTGTGAATTGATCTGTTATTGTGACCATTCACTCAAGTGCAGTAAACGTGATGAGTAAATAATTAAACTTTAGGGTTGTTTTCTCAGATTTAAAGGTGTTTATGTTTCATATAATTTTTCTTATTTATTTTGAACTTCCTTACTTTCTGATTGCTTAATATTTTGTGTAATTTCACATTCAAAAGGGATTGTATTGAGCCAAATGTATTGAAATATACCAGAACATTTCTGTGGTTGTGCATTATGCACAACATATTCGCGGCTCACGATGAGTATTCAATAATTAAAGTGCTAAAATGGCACATGCTTAAAAATTTAGAGATAACCCCTTTGCCAGAGCGCTCTGCACTGTTCTTTCTGTCCTACCAGTGAGATGTTCATTGAAGTCATGTTTTATAGTCCTAAAAACCATTTCAACATTTTGGATGCACAGGAGAGCTGAAAAAAATAAATAAATACAAAAGCATGTTTTTTTTTAAAAAACACCTCATGATATACGCAACTTAATATCATCCACTTCCACATTTGATGAAGTCTTTCATTTTTATTAGAATTTCAACCTTCATAAACTTACATACACAACAATTTTATGAACTGACATCCTTGTGATATGTTGGGTATTAAAATATTTAACAACGATACACATTTAGGCCTTTAATAATTTATTTAAGTCATCCTCATATGTGAAAAACCTGAAAAAGCTTAATAACATTTCCCCAGCAGAGGTGCTTGGCGCTATGGGAGTTTTTCCTACGTCTGCAGTATCAGATTAACAGTTTAATGACTTCCAAAAAGGTCCCGGTTCCTTTCCTGTCTGGACTTCCATGGGCTCAGACTTGTGTTTGTTGGACCTGAAGTTTTCCCTGAGGGGGCTGGGCCTCCAAAGACTTCGAGCTCTGACAGAACAAACCATCAAGCCTGGCTCTGATCTAATCTATGCCAGGCAAAAAAAAAAAAAAAACAGCAGCGTCTGTTATTAGTCCTGTGCTGGAGGAAAGTGCTGCTTCCTTTAAACAAGCACTCTGACTTTGGCCTTCATGGCCAGATAAGCCCTCAGACTACCTAATCACTCCGGAAGCCTCAAATAAAGTACGCCAAAGAAACCTTCATTCACAGATGGATGTATGTATGAGCGTGTAACCAGGGCCAAGTGTGCATGATAAACAGGGACTGTTGCTATACTTGCATGATTATGTGAACATCTTATACATGTTTGGATGCACAGCCCATGCACAGCACGCTAGGCTGCGACAGCAGGCAGAACATCTGTGAACTAAGATTTTCACTTTTCCATAGCTTGATCTTTTTTTTAACAGTAATGAGAGATGCTGCAATGCATAAAGTCTGAGCAACGCCAATGTCATGTGACCAAGTTGACCTGAATTATGAAGTGGGGAAATAGAATAATTCATGATAACATTTTACATACATATTCGGGGTCTAAAGACATTAGCACTCCCTGGGAAAGTCCCATAATGCAACCCATCTACCTCAGAAATGAATAATAAAAATAATGATGTGATGAGTCATTGTAGCTCAAACAGTGCTCAGGTTAACAAGATCTGCATCAGGTTTTGGGGAGCCAGGACAACTGATGACAAATGGACTACTTAAACAAAACGTATATGGACAAGAGCACAAAACATTGGAATTTTACTATACTTACTAGTATAGCTACTATACCTCTAAATGTCAAAACCCACAAATGGAGTGAACTAAGAAATATCTAGTAGCACAGTGTTCCAACATCTGTAGTCTCCACCTGCTATCACAACTAGAGATCAATGAAATACAACAATGCTAAGGCAAGGGTAAACCAGGAAGCAAGGTCAGTTGAGGGGATATAATTATCCCCCCCATGACAAGAAAGAGGATAACCCCAGATACAAACATCCTCAATGAAAGAGCTGCTGACATGAGAATGGGAACATGGGAACAATGGAATCCTGGCATCCCTGTAATCTACCGAAGCTGAATTTTCAAGTACAATCAGAAGATCTTCAAGAAGATGAGAATGCTGCCCCAAGTACCATCTTGACAGGTACCATTACTGTACCATCAAGCCTATCCACAGTACAGCATGGATGGTGGGATTTAGGATGGGAACAGTGCATCAAAACCAGTATCCTCCAAAGCAGAGAGTTAGAGGCCAAGATAAAGGGTTCAGAGAGGTCATCCGGTTAGCAGAGCTATATACTGTAGGGGCAATGTGGTGATTACAGAAGCACCAAGGAAATAAAACAATCTCTCCTTTTCTCAGGCACTTGAAACTGCCAAAGACTAACGGCTCAATCCTTTTCCTGAAGAGGTACACCAGAGAAGTGGAGGCCAGGAGAATAAAGTCAAGGCTAATTCTTTTGTTTAGCACATTTCATACACAAGGCAATTTGATGTGCTTTACATGATTAAAAAGTGCAACAGAATCCATAAGAACATTAAAACATTTAACTGGGTTTTGCTAGCAGTTTGTTCCACTTCTTTGCAGCATAACATCTAAAAGCAGCATCACCATGTTTGCTGTGAACTCTGGGCTCCACTCTCTGACCTGTGTCCATAGATCTGAGAGACCTGCTGGGTTCATACCTGACTAACATGTCACAGATGTATTCTGGACCAAACCCATTCACAGATTTATACACCAGCAGCAGAACTTTAAAGTCTATTCTGAGGCTGACTGGGAGCCAGTGTAAAGACTTTAAAACTGGAGTAATGTGTTCTGGCCTCTTTGTTCTGGTTAAAGGTGCAGTCTGCGACTTAGGGATCCCTCTCTCCCCCTCCCTCCCTGCTGCTTTCTTGCCCTGCCTCCAAACTTTCCAAAGTCCCTCCCTCAGAAGAGTTAACAAGCTAACGTTAGACAGACAGCAACATCACAGTAATATGCAAGGACGTGCCGTCAGGGTAGGCAAGGTAGGCAGTGCCTACCCAAGGGTGAATTGATATTTTGATTATTTGTTTTAATTATAATATAATTATAAATTATTTATTTTTCCATTTCCAATAGCCTACAGTACCTATAAGTTTGAAAGTGTCTGCATTTTGTGCGTTTCATAGCCCAAATGATGAAACAGTGCTATTTCCTGGAACAGCTGCACAGTCTCATTCCGCTGTAAGGCAGAGGGAGGCCACGCCCCCTCCCAAAGGCATGTTGCTCCTCTGCTTCCCATTGCGTGTTTTTCCGTGTTTGCGCATGCACAGTCAGGTCCCCAAGATGACAACCAAAGGCAGCGTAGAGACCTGCCTTTGGCGGGAACCGCGCTATGCTAAATACTATACGTAAGTTCACAGTACATTAGTGAATTGATGCCATGTGACCGCTGCTGCTACGTTCTCTAGCTAGTGAGCGGGATAACACTACAGGCAGGATGACAGTGCTAGAGATGATAGAGAAACTTTTTTTTTGAGGAAAAACGACAGCTTTTAAAAGATGGGAGACAAACACCTGAGTTACCAGACCTTCAGCAACGGTAAGGTCAGAAAATGTTTCATATTTTCCACAGTGAATGATACTAAAGGAAGGATTGGATTTGTGGATACTCCTCACTGAGGCTGTTCTGAGTTGTTGTGGTTGTCATTTTCTCCATGTTTCTGTGTTTCCAACACAAACAACGGATGCGCTGTCGTGTCATTAGATATATCTTGTTGGGAGAGTATGGAGGCTATATTAAAGAATTGTTTATGTTTCTTTAATGGTGTTTATGATGTTTATTTTTCTTAGATGGCTAAATGCTTGTTCATGTGGATCTTGTTGAGTTTTTCTTTCTTATTATGAATTTTATATTTTGATAAGCGCATTGAGATGACTTTGTTGGAAATTGCTTTATACAAATACAATTGATTTGAATTGAATTAACACTTGCCAGCAGAAACATATGAAATTGTCATTGGTGGTCTCGATTTGCAACGTGCCTACCCAACCCTAGTGGTCACGGCACATCACTGGTAATATAACATGCTCTGTTAAAAGCATTATACTGGAGCACTTCTTTCTCTCTATGTGCACACACCTCAGCAACAGCAGCAACAACACAGTGTCACTTACAGCACCTTTCAAGCAGAAAAGTCACTAATTCCATGTTCAACTCCTCCAGACCATACACTGTAAAAAAGACGGCGCTACAGCCCAGAGAAAGGGGCGGGGCCTGTGAGATAGCCCATCAAACACAATCCTGGCTCTGATTGGTTCTTTTTGCTCGGTCGCGATGCATTCTGGCAATCTGCCAAAGGCTGCAGGAGCAGCAAGGGGGGCTCATTGAGCCTCTTACATAGCGACAGCTTTAGCAAATCTGACAAAAAGTCACTTTTTTAAGAGTTGCAGACTGTACCTTTAAGACCCGAGCTGCAGCGTTCTGAACAAGATCTAGCAGTTTGATGCTCTTTTGGGAGATTCCTGTCAGAAGACCATTACAAACAGGACGTTCTCCACAGAACCAGTCAAGGTGTTCTAGTGACAGGGGAATAACAGCAGGTCAAACACCATGAGCTAAGATGGAAATATACTGGACCGGCATATGGGAGAAAAAAGAATCACAAATGACAGATGCCTGATGGCTAGTGGACCAAAGAGCTGACCATAGCAACCTTCCTAAACCAGTAACCACTTCAATGGCAGATATCCAGAAATGAATCCCATTAATAATCTAATCCATTACATCCTTGTCTATCCAAGTCAGTTTGGAGTGATTGAGCATGTTTTCGATGGCTCACCTGATGGTCTCTCATGTTTTACATAACCATATGGGCCACTGTTCATTTTGAGGCTATTTAAGGTCAAACAAGTATATATTTTGACTTTTTTATGTTTTGGATTTTGTTGCACCATCAAGTTGTGCAGTATCATATTCAGTTGCCAGCAGTAAGCTGCTTCATGCCATAGCTTGGTAGTGATAGCAGCTGTATATGTATATGCAAAGCAGGAGTTGCCAGAGAAAAACGTCATTATAACAGTCATCTAGAATTGACTTTGACCCATTATTGTTTTTCTTGTAAAACTATATTGGAAAAAAATAAATATATTGAGTTTCAGTTGCCTATTGCAACTTTGAGGAAAAATAATGAGATATGAAGATTGGTCCAAATCACCCATGCCTATTGTAACCAAAGTAGTCACGTTTTATCTGGTGAAGGATATGATTGTCCCAACTGTGGGAAATTAGGGGTCCAAAACACGGCTTAAAGTAGCATTAACATGAGTGTGTTACCTCAAAAACAAATCACTAGACTGACATGCTGCCTTGTTAGGTAGCAAATGTTGCTATGCCACTTTTGTTAAACAAAGTTAAAAAGACTGTGTGACTAAAAGAACTTGAAGTTTGGCATGTCAGCCTTTTTGTGTTCAAGCAGTCTGTGGATATTTCATAACAAGATGCTGACGTTCAGCCGTCAACACACACAGAAGTTGGTCACAAGAAACAAGGAGCACCAGTAGAGTCATTACACCACAGAAAACCGCTGCTTGTCTGGTTTTTCAGTTTTCTGTATTTCTTTTTTGGTTTTACATTAGTAAAACAAAATTATATTAATTGGTGTTGTATGTGTTTGTCTATTCCGTCCTCTTCCTCTTCTTTTGCATTTTTGGAGGTGGTTTAGTTGGCAAAAAACGTGTCTTATTAATAAGTTACAAGTTATATAATGCATATGAGTTACAGTTATAAAAATATAAATATTAAAAAGTGTATTATGACATTTAGTCAAATATGGGTTTTTAGTCATTTATACTAGACTGACAAGTATATATACCTGTATAGTATTGACGTGAATGTGCTGCCACACAGTCGCACCCACAGATAACAGCAGCATATTAAGAAAACTGTACTTTCATATCAGAGTGGAAGTCAGCTCAACAGAGCTTTGTCCAGATTACCAGGTCTAATTAAGATCAATGACTGCATTTACTTGTCTTGGCTCAGTGTATAAATCAAATGTGACAGTGCTGTATTAAGTCTGCCTGCAGGGCAAGTGGCTGCTACAGCAGCAGGCTGTCATTACAACACAAAGCCTCAGAGGGCAGGCGCTTTTGACAGGCTTTCTTAGCAAACGCTCCACTCTGACACCTAGTGAACGCACACCGGACCTCTCAGACCCCCCTGGTCCTGTTTACCTTTCAGACCACACCAGACGTTCTGACAAGGAAGAATGTCAGACGCACAGTCCTGCTAACACTGCAGGACACCCACTGTGTGATCCAATAAGTGGAAAACAATGGTGTTAAGTTCCATGAAACGAAACATTTTGTCTTGTATTTTTGTTCTTTTAAGACTTGAACCGACAACTTTCAACAACCTCATCTAGTTTAAAAGGATTTCAAAATAAATGTTTGGCCTTTCAGTCTAGAGCAGGTATTGTTACTTATGATTACACTTCTTTGTGAATAAACAGGAATCTTGATAAATGAACTTGAATTTTATAGGGCTTTATCCCTACACTGAAGTTGTCCCAAAGTGCTTTACATATCAGCTCATTCACCTATTCACACACCAATGGGACTGGGTGGCCATGCAAGAAGCTAGTCAACCACTGGGAGCAACTTAGGGTTCAGTATCTTGCCCAAGGACACTTTGACAGGTATAGACTGGGATTGAACCCCCAATCTCTTGATCAGAAGATGACCACTCTACCGCCTGAGCCACAATAGGTTTTTCTGAGTATATTTCTAAATCAGTAATTTTACTTGTACTTAAGTACATTTTAAAATAAGCAATTAATTACAATTAATAAAAATGTCTACACCCAACCCTTACTAAGTAAATTATTATTATTTGTTTTAAAATTATCAACGGACATTGAGAAACTACCAGATAATCAAATGCATCACAGCCGACCAATCACATTAAATGTAATGCAAGACACCAAAACAGCACTGAATAGAGCTTATTTTCTCAGTTCATAAATGTATCTAGAGCCTGAGAGTTTTTTTTATTTTGAATTGAATTTATGGGTGTTATTTTATTTAAAAAAAAACACAGCTCAAAAAAAGCTGGAGAAACAGCTTCAAACATTAAGGTCAGATTTGTGCTTTTCTGGTAACTTTCAATCTAGTATCAGAGCATTCAAAGTGTGCGGCATTTACATCTGTGTGGAAATCAAGGAGGAGATGTCAGTAGTAACTCATCGTTCCATCGTTATCTTTAATGTGTTACAGTCGTTGCATTCACTGTTGCATCAGAGACCCTGGAAGAGGTGCCATCTCCATCGGCTAATTAGTGGCACCAGCTGCTGATCTCAGCGCTGCCATCGTGGTCTTCAAAGCAGAGGCCAAGGGTTTATGATCCATGTCAGCCTGATAATCTACAACATTTTCAATTAGGACACTTTGAAAAACAAACAACTTCAGCTGGACTGGGAGTTTTTCCACTCCAGTGCAACAAAGTACCTAATGACATAACCAGGACTTTTTTCAGTTCCCAGAAACATGCATGATTAAAAAGATATGATGGTGGATCTTGGAATTTTTTCTTAAGAGAAATGAGTGCTTAATGTGACAAAACAACATGTAAATTCATCTATTACTTTGTGTGTGACATAATTATTATTTTTGTGCTGCTTGTAATGCATTTCAAACTGATGTATTTCAATTGAATGTTAGTAGTTGACTAAAAAATCAAGAGTTGACAATAATCACTATATAAATATATAAATAAACACTATATCCATATCCATTAGTTTTCAGGAGAGAAAAGTGACAAAATTCTGACAGATGAGTATTGAAAAAAAGAAAGAAGTAAAGACCAATGTAATTGCCAATCTTAAGTTTTCACATTTGTAATTTATAAAAATCCATCAAACCTGCATTGATGCTCACTGTATATTTTCTGTAGAAAATATAATTATTATTCTTATTTTTTTTGTTTTATTTGCGGTGTTCTCATGGTAAAAAGAATAGCATGTAGAACAATTAGTTTTTTATTTGGAGAAAGCAGCAATTGCTCAACGAAGTGAATTATTTTACTTTGCACTAGCTTAGTGACTGAGGACGGCTCTACGCAGGGGCAAGAGGGGGCAACGACCCCTCAAATCAAAATTTTAAAAGTAACAGAAAAATCCACCGAAAAGGGGACACGAAGACGATATGGTATCAGCTTCCTCTCATCTCTCTTTCCCTTAGCTGTGAGCGCACACAGACACACCTCCTCCCAGCCCTCAGTAAACATCCAATCACTGTTAGTATGCAAAGGAGCCAAGACATAGCGTGTGGTGTGGTGTTAGGTTTCAGCGCGACCACGGAGCAATAAGACTTTGAAGAAGCAGCTGAGTTCTCTCAGTCATCCATTTTTCAGAGCTTTTAAAAAGTGTAGTGCTCCTGTGGAGTGGAGAGAAAGAAGATTTTTGAACTGTTCAGTTTCATCCATGTCCACGTACCTGCGTATTTATGTGAAACTTTGACCCCTCACCAGCCAAGCAGAGCCCTACGTTCTGCCCAACACCACCTGCTCGAGGTGCCCAGGTCACGTTACAAACAGTGGGGTGATCGTGCTATTGCTGTGTCAGGTCCAAAACTCTGGAACTCGTTGCCGCTTGAGTTACATGCCATCAAAAACCTGCCCCCTTTCAAAGCAAAACTAAAGTCTCACCTGTTTAGGAAGGCATTTGATACATAGTTCTGTGGAACTTGTTTTAGATGTGTTAATGGTCTGTTTTTAATGATATATTGTGCTGTTTTGAAGTGTTTGATTGCTAACAAAAAAGAAAAAAGAAAGAAAACAGAAAACATTTTGTTCTATATTTGTTGTGTTTAATAAATTCGTTTTTTATTATTATTTTTTTTATAAGAATACCTTTCAGTTTTGTAAATAATAATCATAGTGTGTGAAGTCTTACTGAGAATTAGGCTATCCAGTTAAGATATGTTATGTTGTTGGTTGATAAAATCTGAATAAAGGATACTTTATTTCATTTCTTTATTTCATTTGTGTCTTATTTTATTTTATTTTTTCTCTCCCTCACACACTTTACACTGCATTTTCTTATTCAGTGGTTGTTAACATTGACTATTATTTTATTTAAATTATTTTCTTATGCAAGAAACGTTAACTGGAGCAATTTTTTTCCATTTCCGCTGTGTTTATTCAGTGCAGCCATGATCTCTGTGTGTGTGTTTGCACCTGCTTCTGAGTTGTGCTATTTTCGGTGCAAAAAACAGTCATCGCAAACATTTCCTGGTTTGATGAATTGCTTTGCATCCCCTGCATTATTTATTTGCATTTCCTCCTTCCATTTTTTTGCTTCCCTTGTGAGCTCCGCCTACTTTACATATTCATCAGAGGGAAGCGCGGTCAATGGATTGATGCACAGCAGCTGCACACTCCTGATTCCCTGAGGTTTGTACCCTTTTTTAGCACATGGAGTGACGTTTGCACATGTTTTAATACCCCTAAACCTTTAGTGAATCCGCCCCTGAGTGCAATTCACTTCTCTAGGTTGGGGTCGGACACATACTGTAGCTGACAGCCCAATTCAATGAAGAAAACACTGTTACTATAAGCACAAAGGAAACAAAATGCTGGAGCATTACGTGTACATATGATGCTCCCTAACATTTGTGACTGCCCCCTCATATATGCCTGCCTACAACCGGCCCTGTTAGTGACCCTTACTGTAACTGTGATGCCCTGAAGGTGAAAAGTTACATAAAAACATTCATTGTATAATTCATTATACAATTTGCTATCTTCTGTTTCTCCCATTATAAAATAATATGCTGTAGTACCAAATAGGATGATTATTTATGATCAGGTTACGGATTGTGTCAAATCTCATACAACGTAACATGGCAGTGAGCATGTCTGAGTAGTGGGCATGTTTAATGAATTCTGGGTGCTCTACAAGGACTTTCAAAAGAAAAAAGAGTATTTTATATTTATATGAGGTTTAGAAAGAGCTCTCAAGTGAAATTCACTATCGGTACCCTTTAAAGGAAGGGTTCTTAGGACTTCTAACATTCTTTTTTAAATTGAAAACTATTTTGTATATATTATTTTACTTTTTAACTTGTCAAAATTAATATATATGTTTTTGCACAACTTGGTTTTATGTTTCAGTTGTAATCACTGCCATTGGTCAAGGACTTCACAGAATGTACATGCATGTTCCTTGTTCATAAATACATTTTCAAGTAATTCTTACCTTTAGTTTTCATCCTTGCATTATGGCTTTTATTGTTATGATAGTATGATGCAATGTTCTGTCCTGAAAATGTTACTGTACACATTGTGAATAATGCACTGAAGCTTTATTTGAAGAAAATCAAATTCACAATATCTACTGGAAAGATTGCAATTAGATATTTTTCGTAAAATTGTTCAGCCCTACTTCAAAGCGTCCAAAGATAACCATCGGCCACAAGTTCTTACCATGCACTGGTGTCTGTCTGTCTGTCTGTCTGTCTGTCTGTCTGTCTGTCTGTGTGTGTGTGTGTGTGTGTGTGTGTGTGTGTGTGTGTGTGTGTGTGTGTGTGAGAGAAATTCAGTGCATTTTTTTTCTGTTTTTGGAGTCATGTACTTTGGGAGGAACACAAAATGAAACTGAGGGCCGCATATCTGGTTTTAATCAATATGTGCTAAGTTAGAGCTGTGCAGCATTAAACAAGCAGTAAAAATGACTGTGGATCTTTGGAACATGTACTTTATCTCTTCATGTATAAAGAACACACAGCACAGTTCAAACACCAGAACACTCCCTCTGTGGTTCAACAATCCATCCTGCTTTGCAATCCACTTTCTGCATTTACAGCTCAGGCTGAAGCTGGAAAGATGGCAGACGACGACAGCAGCAGACATTCTTGGAGTTTAAATGTCATCACGATAGCCTGACCACAAGTCCACAAATTGACACACCATCATCTGTGTCTGGCCTCTTGGCACGCTCGTGGTTACATGTCTCCCTCTCTCTTAAAAACCGGGAGGACAGAGAAATGTGCAGTTGTTAAAAGCTTGTGCAACACAGTTTTTAGAGGTGATCTGTTTTTTACAGGGACTGTGGTGGTGGTGGTCACATCAGTGGTGCTTGTGGTTAGGGTGGAAAATCCTAATTATACACCGACTCGCTAAATATTTAGAAGTGAAGGAGCAGGATGGAAACAAAATGGCGTGTAAGAATGGCGTCTTGATAAAAGGCACAAACAGAATCTTTGAATGATTCCTTTACAAAGTGTTTCCTTTGTGATCTCATGCAGGAAACAAATCACTCTGGAGAGTATAAGACATGCATGCATGAACACAGACCCCCATGCACGCATACATTTGTACATGAATGCTATATAACTTTGCCTGGCAACCAAGGCTTCAAGGCAGAGCTTTGCATTTATTTTATTCATCTCTTTATTCATCATCAAGCCAGCTGTTCATCAATAAAACCCTTTGTTTTGCTACTATTCTGATGCATCATCCAAAGAATGAGTTGGTCAGCTACCCACTTTAACTGACTTTTACTGACTATTTAAAACCAAACTAATCTATGACATTTAGATCAAACAACTTCACCTGGACCAAACGTTTTCCACACAGAAGGATTATGTGTCGGAATGCAACAAAATTTCGGGGGCACGAAATTTCACAGAATAAAAAAACAACTTTATTAAAATGAAAGGTTCACAAAATAAAACCAAATAAAAAAGTTTTAAAAGAATGCAGCGGCGCAAAGACATTTGACTCTCCTCAGAGGCATTCAGCGCTTGATTGGAAATGGGCCACACCTGAGTGTTAAACAGCAGGGAGCTAATCACTCACACAACCCAACACACTCAGTTTAAGGTGGAGACATGAGCAGGAATAACTGGGAACACAAAAACACAAGAGTTAACAAAGCATGACACAATCAAAAACTGAAATACTAAACTAGAAATACTAAAATTGATTAACTGAAAGAGGACTACAAGCGCTTAATACAAATCCTGACATAAACCTCCTTAAGGAGTGGGTCCCAAACGCTCCAAAACAGTGGCTGGGGTCCTGGAGGAGGGACCAGGCAGTGTTCTTCTGGCAGTCTGCCATGTGGCAAGCCTGACAGGACTGGAAAGAGTTGGTTGGGCGGTCTGCTGTGTGGTGAAGCTGGCAACTTGGAGAACTCAGGCTGGACAGATGAGGACGACAATGAGAGCTTGGGCAGAGCTGCTGAAGATGACAAAAGAGCCTTTTCCACCAGACAGGAGCTGGAGCTAACTTGGAGCTCTTTCCGTTTCCACTAACAGAGCTCCAGCTCTCGAAGCCAAAAACGAGAGCTACGCTGGCCTCAAATAGCTTCTGGGAGACAACCCAGCTCTAAAGTTGGCTGGTGCTAGGCGGGGGGGGGGGGGGGGGGGGGGTTATCGACGGTCCTCCAAAAACAAAAAGCAGCCATTTTTAAGCTTGCGAGCGGCTGTTAGCGTTAGCGTACATCTGATAAAAAAAATAAAAAATACATTTAAAAGTGAGTCCAACAAGAAGACACAGCAGTGGTCAGAGGAAGGGAACACTGTTTCCTGGTACTGTGGGTGTCTGAAGAGATTCAGGAGAAAGTGGACGGACTGAGCCCCACAGACCGAACAGAACTACAAACATGACGGAGCTTGTCCTGTAGAACTGTTACTATTAATGGTACGTTTTAGTTCACCCTGTCATGAGCGTACTACCAATACACTTGCTACGATATTCCCTCATCAATATTATTAACCTTATGTCTAACGTGGTGCAGGCCAGCCAGTTAGCCACTGGTGAGCTCGGAAACCATGACAATGAAACCACTAATGGGGAACGTGAGCTGGGTTTAGACTGTCGTGAGACAGGTTAGTTTACCCTACTGATGATGTGTTGTTGCAATAGAAGTTCTGAATACCTGTATTCAGAACTTCCCTTGTTGTTACACAATGGCCATGTAATAATATTGCGGAACTATATGGTAACAACGTTTCTTGCTCATTTCAGAGTTGATGACGTAGATTTTGAGGCAATGTTTCATCTGCAGGTCAGCTCGTCTTCATCTCAGAACTAATGCAGTAAGAGTTATTCAGACTATACAAACATCAACATGAACAATATTATCTGTTGGTCCATCCTGAAATATCATTATACAACATTTACTTGAATTTACAATTGTTTATGAATAAATGAAACTAATACTATTTTTTAATGCTTCTATGCTGGAAAAACCGTGGAAGATGTTAACACAGATTTTCTTCCATGTAACAGTCAGGGACAGGGTTTATGGACCAGAACAAGCAGGACCAGGAACACGTCCATGGTCCACAACCTCCAGCTTATAATGAACTCCACAGCACTGGTTGGACTGGTGTTGTTTCCAGAGCAGGCAAAGAGGCAGGTTTTGGCCCTTTGCAATAGAAAACCCAGAATCCTCTTTTACATAAATGTTTATACATACATACTGTATATATACTGTATAGATGATTTGTAAATCTATTTCCACATTGTGTAAATACATACAAGGACTTTGTTCATTGTTTAATGCCTACTTGTAAGCACACACATTTATTTTTTTTAACTTAATTGCTCTTTATATCCACTCTTTCTGAGTTTCAAACATCAGCATGTTATTTTTTACCCCAAGAAGATAGAAACATAACCTGCCCTGCTGCAGCACATACTATTAGATTAGTATTTTTTATTTTGATACATTTATAGGACTATAAAGTTCATGCAATACTTAAGGAGTAGGACATTTTAATGAGAGAATGCAATTGAGATTTCCTCAAATCAAACAATTTATTGAAACAAATCAAACAGCAGCTGTGGGTATAAAACACCCGTAGGGAAGGGGCACTGCCACGCCCCACATATTCAAACTCGAGGGGGAGCAGGGCATTCTGCTGATGACACTTCTGAGCACTTTTAAAAACCGAATGGAGCAGCTCAGCAGCAGAATCAAAGCAAGGGCACTTCCACGCAGGTCACCCATGGTGCACAAAAACACCAACTACCAGCGTCTCGAGCGGACAAAATTTGGACTCTACCAGTGGATAACGCACGTATCCAAGCACTTTTGTAAAACTTTGGGAGAAACAGTATCAATGTGAGAGATCTCCCCTGCTTCCACACTCCTTTTCCCAAGCTTTTAACTTATGATTATGTATTTTCTGTATTTACCTTTATTGTTGTTAGTTTCTTTTTTTTTACTTAAAAAGTGTCTGAGTTTTTGAAAAGCGCTTATAGATCAAATTTATTATTATTATTGAAGGAACAACCGAGATTTCCGAGTGTGAAAAGGACAGTATGAGTTCTCACTTTGAAAAGGTAAATTTACGAGGTACACATTCACTTAGCAGGTCCATGATTATTTTCTATTAAGCTATTATTTTAATTCAATTTACAAATTTGAAGGAAGTGCACAAGATGGAAAAATAAACAGGCCGATAAGTGAAGTCGCACTGATTATCTGATTGTGTGAAAAGAATTTTCAGCTTGTGTGCAGCATTAGCTTTAGCAGCTAACATTTCTACCTTGGAGACCGATACCACGTTTCCACAAAAATCTTTCAAGAAATCAATCCTCCAATGGGAAAAATAATTTAAATCTCTGTCAGACTCACTGTCAGCCAAGGCAAGTTTATACCTCTTGACCTTTGACCTCATGCACGAGAACTGAACAAGAGAGACATTTCCGAGAGTGTGAAAAGGCTTATTGGAGGGTCACCGGTTCAAATCCAACTTGGGCCATCACTGTGGGATGTTGAGCAAGTCCCTTAACCCTAACCGCATGTGTCGGATGTTGCTTTGGATAAAAGCATCTGCTAAATTATATTGTAATCTTGTAAGTACACAGTATAGTAACTAATTTGCAAACTCACATAGCTTTGTGTGTGATCATACAAAGATCAACCCCGTGGGTCTTCTGCAGAAATCCACAGTGACAGCTGGCTTGGCTGAGCTGCTGCTCTTCAAGCTAAGAAGAGTTTGTTGAGATGGAAAAAGCCAGCATGGTCAGAGATGGCTTGGGTAAACCAGACTTTAACCTGTTAAATCACTTTGATGAAATACCCCCCCAGAAGGAACTTCAACACACATCCTTGTGTTGTCCATACTAATGAATAAACTATTTTAAAGAAAATCTAAAAAAAAAAAAAAGCACAACAAACACCTAAATAAAGAGGAAAATCAAAGAAATCAGGTGTGGCCTAATGTAAACACTGGACCAGAATCATTGTCAAAACATGGCTGCTTCAAATAGGCTGTATTTTACGGTAAAAAATATATATTTGTACTGCTGACCTCTCTCTCACTCCATCACAATCACCAATCAGTGCCTAGAATTAAGGGATGCATAAACCTGCAATCAAGGTTTTTGGCCCATGTATTGAATTTCCATCTGCATCATTGAATATGTGTCATCTTCACCATTGATGCTTCCACCAATGCTCCTCACCGAATTAGGTTCTAGTGGATTGTGAATTGAGAACAGCTCAAATCCACCATAGCCCAGCGTATAGCCAGAACCCGATAAGCCCTCCTGGATCACCTGGCCAATTTCCATCATCAGACACTCTTTGCAGAAGTGACCGGGCTGCCCACATCTTCAACATTCAGATCCGGGCGTCTAAACGACTGTCTGTGGTCTGGGAATGTTTGCCTGAGCAGATGGGACCTGTGGAGAGGGAAAGAAAGGTGACCCTACCAATGATGCCGAAATCTGCAGTCCATAAACTGCACCACAACGACAAACTAAATAATTCTCCCTTCTCCTGCCGTCTCTCCACGCTGCAGCCAACATGCCGTTGGCAGCTTCAACAAAGACTCACTTTTATTATTTTTTTGTTTTGGATTTTTTTTTTTTTTAATTTCCATTACACATTTAGTTGAGGCTTTCATACTGGGGGTTTCCACTGGATACGTCTCCGCTGCGCCACGGCACCATTCCGGTTTTGCTCCGCTGTCCACCGTCTGGTAATTCCCACTGGTTGCGTTTTGAGTGCGCCACAGTGCACTCTGGTTGGACGACTGTGATGTCATCTCCTTCCCAGATGAGGACTACCGCGTCTGGGAAGGAGCAGACACGCACCGCAGTGGACCCGGTGGAAATGAACACATAGACTAAAAATGAACACATAGACTAAAAATCAGCTCCGGTGACGTGGCGGAGACGTAACGCAGCGGAGCCGCATCCAGTGGAAATTGGGCATTAAAGACTATTACCTATTGTATTGTCTTTTTTTTTCTTGGAGACTCCAATAGGTGGTTATATTTCGGGATTCCTCTACTAAAATACAATTTCATTTAACAGATGCTTTTATCCAAAGCGATATACAACACAAGCAGTTAGGGTTAGGGTGATGGCCCAGGTTGTATTTGAATTGGTGACACTCTGATCACAAACCTGCTTCCTCAACCGTTACGCCACCATCTCTCCAGTCTGTTTCTGTGTGTCATTTCCTTTTACTTCTGTTATCTCTAAATGCCACCCTTTAAACAACAGCCTCATTGTCCGTTTCAGACACTTGGGATGAGTTTCCCACTTACCACATCAAATCAAAACTATCCACAGCAGTAAAATCCTGTGTGAGGTTCTGTGTCACCGGCAGTGCCTTCAGTGCAACATCAGCGGGACACACAACGCAACGTTCAGAGCAGCTGTGTGTCTCACAGACATGAGAAAATGCATCAAAGCAGAAAAACAGAGCCATTAGATAGAGCTGTCAGTGGATGGGGAAACAGGTACAAACGTAATACTGCAGGTCAGTGAACACTGCACTGTGGCCCTGAGAGTCAGATATCTCTTCTGGAGGACAAGCTCGTAAATCAGCTGAGTGGCTGTTTTTATGTTGGCCCTGCACTGTATGCTTTTATCTGCAGTATTTAACTACAGTGAACCTGACAGGTGCAGCAGTATAAAGGAAGAGCTCTGATAAACTGTGTTGAGGGCAATACCATCATCCATCTCAGTCGAACCTGGGTTTGACCTTCCACTGACAGGACCAGCAGTTTAACAACAGCATCAGTGTATACGTACAAGCTCAAGTATCAATCCAGACCAACAATAAAGATATTTTTGACATTGAGTTAGCAATTACAATACAGCAAACTATCCCCAACAATGATAAAAATAATTGGAGAAAATATCAGTACATGTATGAAGAGGAAAAGCAACAGGTCAGATGAATAAGTGTGGAAGTATTTCGAGGACTGAATTTAGACTAAAAACACAATATTCTGTCATCATTCAGATTAATTTCATGCTTTGTTCATTACTCCATTCATTGCCTGTAGCTGTAGCTGAATATAATCTCTTTAGTCTCTAAATAATTCATAAAAGTTAAAGTTTTAATTCTCAATTATAAACCAGTGGTTCTCTACTGGTCTGGCGTCATGACAAAGCTGCAAGAAAAATGTTAAAATAAAATAACAAAAACAATATAAGATCATTTTAAAAAATCATGTCCGGCTCCAAACAAAGAAAAGCCAAGTCAAATGCCTGCAACCAACAAAAAACAGGCCCGTGACCCACAAGTTGACAACTGCTGTTCTAGACAATATATAATGAATATTCTATGATCTTGATGGCCCAGTGTGTGGATGCTTGGACACACACCGGACTGTGCATCGTGTCTATGTAAGTTTAATCAGCAGATTGGAATCTTTGTGAATGCCTTGGTCAGCCAGCCAATGGGTAAGCTCGTGAGCAGCAGTGGGTCACAACAAAACAGGAAGCTCCACTGCCACTGTCACAACCACAATAACCAAACAACTATGCTATAATATTGTGACCAGGAGCCTCATTTATAAAACTGTGCATAGGTAAGATCGTGTCAGATGGCGTACGCTAAAACAGGAAACATATATATTTATAAACGAGGGCACACACACGTCCTACACCTGCTTCCATTTATAAGTCACGATCAACTCTAAAGTTGTTGCACGTGAGGAAACGTAATTACTCAGCCCACATGGTGCCTAGAAAAGGTCAGGGGAACACCTTTAATGAATATTCACAAATACAAACGTTTCGATGGCCCAAGAGGGAAAACATGCCAAAAAAGGAATTTCAGTCAATGTGAGGTGGAGGAACTGGTCAGTGAGGTGGAATCCAGAAAGAGAGCAGCAGTTGGTGAAGAAATAAAACATTAGCCTCTACCTCTGTGTGTTTCATAAGCTTCGCATCACTTCCAGCCACTGTCGTACAGCAGAGGCATTGACTTCGAACATGAGGGGATGGGGCTTGACATCAGGAAGAACATTAAAATCAGGTGGTGGCACTTTCTCCTTTTGTGCCATGCTGTGCAGCACAGCGTACACCCTCACTTTCTTACACACCTTTGCAGGTGTGTAAGAAAGGCTCCCTCCTGTGGCATTCCTTTCCCCCCCCCCCCCCCCCAAGTGTTGCATCATAGTCTGCATCACATAAACTCTGGATGACAAAGGAGCCTAAAAAACTACAGAAACTGAGGTTTCTTTTCTTTTTTCTCCATGAAGTGAGATTAACATTGAGCACTTATTGACTTATTTTAGTAAGATTATTCTCAAAGATGGAATTAACGGACATGGAGTCTGGTGGCGATATTTACCAGCACTCACTGTTGACAAGTTGCTTCATCTCTATTGCATTGTTTAAATGTGAAGAATGATCTGAAAATAAATAGTTGTTGCTAGAATAGCAGAAGCTCAACAGAGCGTGTCATCTAATGACCAGAGGGTTGGTGAGTTTAATTCCTCTTCACCCTTGCTATTGTCATGGCAACACCCTTTGTTTCAATGCCCTGTGTAAATTTCATTGTTTGAATGAATTTAGTATTGATTTGTGGGATGTAGGCACAAATTGGTAGTTCTTCATTTTCAGAATGACTGAGCTACAAACTGCAGCAGGTGAAGTAATTTGAAAATGTATTCATGGAAAGCCCCTTGAGATGCAACATCTCATTTTCGAGGGCGACCAAGAACACGTAACATTTCACATACAACAGATTAAAAATTGCAAAACAGCCAATTTTGACAAAAAGTTGTTGCTCGCAACCCACAACCTTCCCCACCACTCCACATTTCAGGGTACATATAGTGTATACAGATAAACATACATCATACAACCAAATGCAGCAGACATGTATAAACACATGCACACATAATATCTACATACAGTATATACATAGCTATATTTAGTTATATGACACACATCTATAGTTTTCTTTGACTGTGTTGAGGGAACAACAAAAAAAAAAAGCAAATTGTCATTAAAAAACACTGACAATCTGTTTTGAAGTATGTGAATAGAGTTGTTCTAAAGGAGCCTAAGGTGTTTAGTGACCTCAGTGATGGAGGCAGACGGTTCCAGTCTGAGGTAGCCTTAAAACAGAAGGGCCTCCGACCAACCTTTATACGAATGGTAGGAACAGTAAAAGTTAAATACTGAGAGTGTCACAATGAATAAGTTGAGGTAAATTGGACAAAAAAAACATTTAAAATTTGACAGTAAGGTAAAATGAAATGAAAACATTTTTTAAATGGAAACCAGTGATAGTTGAGTTTAAACTGTTTAATGTTGTTATTGCTGATTTTTAAGCTCTGTATTTTAAAAGTTCCCACATTTAAACAATGGTGTCTAATGGTGGGAGAATATATCCTGCAACAATCCCAATATCAAAATGTCACAAGTGGTATTGTGAGGGGGGAAAACAATTCCACACAATCTACTACACAGTAGTTGTACTCATATTGATTTGAAAATATCATGCCCAGAGTAAGTATATAAGTAAGTCCAGAGATAAAGTCAAGTAAAAACTACATTTTTCTTCGTCCTTTTACCTTTTCAAAAATATTGTATTGTATTGTATTGTATTGTATCGCAAGCCTTGTGTTGTTTATTGTATTGAATTGTGAATTGTGAATTGTCCAACCCCTTGTGTAGTGGGGAAAGGCCAGAACACCCCATGATTCATAGTTATACTACTGAAATTGTCTGAGATACAGCTCCAATGCCACTCTCAACATCGAGTCAAACCTTGTGTGAGTATCGTCCTTTGGCACACATCCTGTGTTTCACAAATGTTTTTTCATTAAATACACTTTTTTTATACACTTAATCTGAACAATTGTGTTTACAGTTAGGGTTACAGATTAAATCTAGCTGTTGGTGAAAAAATACTTCAAATTTGAACCATATATATCTCATTTCATTGCAGGTAAGACTTAAAACCATTGCCAGTGGCATTTTGTGTACATGCAGTGCACTGTGTTCCGGAACCCTGCATTGATGATGTTGAAAGGAGTACATGTGTTTGTGCGACACTGTATTATAACCTTGACAGCCCTGCGTCAGTGCAGCCAACAGAGGAGTGTGTGTCTGTGCCCATGTCCCTGTGCTGCAGGTCTGCAAAGCTTGGAATAACCTGATGACGTCACCTCAGGAGTCCTTTCTGCTATCACTCCCCAACAGCAGCGCTTTGCGTCAGTGCTCACATGCTGAGCCAGCCGACGAGGAGAGGGAGACTGTGAGGGAGGAGGCACAACAGGGTGAGGAGTTACAGGACTAAAGAGGGCAGAGAGGAGTCAAAGCGCCTGGAGGACGCGTCCTTGGATCATTTGATGGCTGCAAATGGGACCTGGGCCAAGATCACTCTGAAGAGGGAGAGGTTTTAATCAGACCAGGGAAGGGAGTGTGGAAAGGACTGTTTACACTAAGAGAGACGGACATATTTTTAAACTCTTTATTTAGCAAATTAAAAGTAGTCAAGCCAGTGGATGTAGAAGTATCTGTTTAAATAAAGATAACCATTTTTATTCCCACAATTTACAGTGTTTCAGCAGGAAGGATCGCAATAAAATCCAAGTGGACAGTATCCTTGTATTCAAGTTATATCCAAAAGTTCCAGGACATTTATCTGGGATTTGTTCCACCAT
The DNA here is from genome assembly GCF_900634775.1 of Gouania willdenowi. Taxonomy (NCBI): domain Eukaryota; kingdom Metazoa; phylum Chordata; class Actinopteri; order Blenniiformes; family Gobiesocidae; genus Gouania; species Gouania willdenowi. The sequence continues at coordinate 30,279,001 of NC_041049.1, read as the reverse complement.
GCAAATTGTTTTATATGGAATTTCCAGTGCGAGCTGGTGAGGTAGTTACCAATTCTGCTTCACTACAAGAAGGACACATGTTCAACAAGCATGTGATGTTCAATGAAGTCTCTGAAGTGGCTGTGATAGAATGGTGCTGCGTTTTACAGCTCTACCCTCTGGAGCTAATGCACCACATATACTTATACACACAAAGGTTGGCTCCCCACCCATCCCGTTTCTTTTAGTTGCACCTCATACATTTACTAAACACACACATTCACACAGAGGTTAGGGAAGAGCCTCTCCATTGGGGATTGAAGAGGTACTATAACAGGGTGGTAGGTGGGTTCACACATTTAGGCCTGTCAGGTGGGGGCCCGGCCCCCTCTGTTGATGGCTGGGCCACGGCATTGAGCACAAATACATCAGGGTGATGCGGTTGGGCGTGGCAGGGCAGTGGGCCTTTGGGGGCATTAGGTGGTGTTTTTGGGTGATCGCTTCGCAGGTTCCCCCTTGGCAGAGTCGGCCTTGCGGGGTGTGGGGGTGCCTCTCCCCTTCGGGTGTGGCTGGGTATGGCCTTGTATCCTGGTGGTGGCCCGGTGCACCAGTATCGGGGGTGGGCACGCTGCAGAGGTGCTAGCGTCTGTACCGGGGTTGGAGCGGGGTTACGTGGCCCTCCGCTCGCTGTTCTGGTGGTTGGGGGCACTGTTGATCGCCTGGTGGATCTGTCTTGCTGTCTGCGCACCCTTGGCTGGGGGCTGCTGCACCACACCATGTGTGTGCCGTTGGTGTGCCTCCCACTCACGGTGGCGGCAGTCGGCCGGTTGCATCGCCCCGTAGCTTGTGCTGTCCGGTGGGCAGTCCGGGGCTGTGCGGTTCGTGGGCTTGGTGTGAATCTTCCGGGGAGGGCAACGCGGACCGTGCTCTTGAATTCCTGCAGGTGCAGCGTGGAGTGGGGTCCGGTAATAATAAAAAACACACAGTAGTGGTCAGAGACAGCCAAGTGCACAACAGAGGACACACACGTGGACAGGCAATGGGTGATGACCAGGTCCAGAGTGTGTCTTCTGTTGTGAGTGGGCTGCATGACGTGCTGGGTAAAATCCATAAAACTAAGAAGATGTAAAAAGTCCCTCGCAAAAGAATCTCAAAAATTATCTACGTGTAGATAAAAATCCCAGATTAAAAGGATTCTATTATATTTGTTATAAATAATTGATTAAAAACTCTGAAAACTCACCAATAAAAACAGTGCACAGTTTTGGGGGTTTATAAACAGTGATACATAAAATTGGAGGATTGTTAAAAATAAAAGTGTGAAATTCAAAAGAAGAGTTAGAATCAAATAAAACAGGTTTGGTGGCAAAGCCGAGGGTGGTTATGGATGCTGTGCCACCTCCCCTCTTACCATCACATACAGTATGCTAAAAGAGAAGTTAAAATTTGGTGGTGAGGCCTCAGCAAGAATAATTGGTGCGTCTGTACCCAGCCAGGTTTCAGGTAAAAACAAACAATCAAGTTTGTGGTCTGAAATGAAATCATTTATATAAAAAGACCCATTTAAAAGAGAATGTACATTAGGAAGTGCCATTGTCAGTGTAATGGGTGTGTCAAAAAAAGGAGAGTGGGGTGATTTTCTGATTAAAAGAAAAGGCAGAGTCCGAAAACTATAAAAATTAGCACTGTTTTCACTTTGTTGTTGCTTGTATTGACTTCTGCTGGTGATTAAAATAGGGATGTGTGCAGGGAAGGATGGAAACCGTCAGGCATATGGATGAAAGCAGGACTGGACAGCGTACGTCATGTTGGAAACCAATACTCGGCTGCCCAGCCTGGCTGGGGTGGATCCCATCCCGTGCATAAAAAAAGGATCTATTCCAAAAGAGGTTAAAATTGTCAATTAAATCAATGCCATGGAATCTGCAGGAAGATTGAAGCCAGGTGTTAAGACTGAGGACCCTATTCCCACACTGGGCTCCACGGCCCAGTGTGGGAATAGGGTCACTGATGAGTAGAGTCTTCTGTTTTTTAAATGACTGAACAGGCTGTTAAAATCCTTCCTCGTTTCCTCAGACTGATGCTGCAATGTTGTGGGTGATGGAATCTCCAGTGATCAACGCCACTGGTGAAAAGAGTGGATGGATTAGGGGCCGTAGGCTGTGAGCTCCTCTGTACAGTTTACAGCCACTAGAGCAGGTGAAGGAACGGGGCAGGCTGACAGCTATAGATTCAGACAAGATAGCCACTCTCGGAGCGTTGGAGCACTGCTTCCTTCAGGAGCCTTCGCCGATGTTGCAGCCCTTCCTCTCGGCAACACACCACGACAAACCTTGGTCGTGAATGCACTGGCATGCCTTGGGCTGTGGGATAAGCTCGTACTGGGTTTAACCTTAGATACGTTGATCCCAAATATCAGTTTTTGGTATAACCACTCATTCCTTCGCTTTGTTCAAGTTGGGTGGGTGCTGTGTCACCCGCTTCAAATTCTCCACACTTGTCACCAGAATGGCTGAACTGATTACCCAACACAGTATGCACACAATGCACAACTGTAACATTACATTTCACTCTCACCTTAAAACAGTCAACCCCCCCCCCTGATTTTACTACCCTAACTTCCTCTTCCCTATTCTCTTCCCCCTCACTTAGGTGTAACACTGCCCTCTCTTTTTATATCCTCCCTTTACTAAAGTGTTTCTTACCCTTCCTTAGGGAGGGCTGGTGATGGTCACAATTATGCAATAAAATAAATTAATTTATTTAATTGCAATAACAAAAACATGCATTGCTGTCCTAAAGAGATTGCACTCCTTGTAGTGTTGACCTCCAACAGCATGTGCAGACAAAGTAAAAACACAAACTAAAATAAAAAAACAGTGTTGAGATGGATACGTTCAAAACACTTCACAGTAATCATAACAGATACTCATATATTCATCTGTTTTGAATGTAATGTGTGAAGTCTACTAGTCTATTCAACATACCGTGTTACAACATCATGGCCTACATTATTTCATTCTAGGGATGATGTTAACTGACCGTTTTTCTTGCAGACTAAACTGATGTTTCCTCATCGACTAGTCTATTACACAAGGTTTTTTCAATTCCATTTAAGTGCAAAATAATCTACAAGGGCAAAACATTGTTTTGAAATATATTGTGTACATTTAATAACTGTCTGAAAACATCCTGTGCACACCAAGTTATTAGTAGAAAACACAACTGAGAAATGTGCCCAGCGTGAGACACACAAGCAGATACATTTTGTTGAACATCAAGGTATCTCCTCAGTGATGAATCCCACTAAGCAAATCACACTCAAAATAAACTAATGAGCTCTGGAATCAATGTTTTGCATCTTTAAGTCATTTGGTTAAAGACAACAGAGATTTGGATATTAAGGGCATATACGACAAAGCTGGATTTCCTCTAATAGTGCTAACTTCCAGGATTCACTGTGTCCTGTACTACGACGCTGGCAAACTTCCTACTGGGGTAAATCACTATGGTAACTTAGACTGAACAGCTGACCTGGTCGCGACTAAATTAAGTGCTGGATAAGGTTCAAATCAGCATAAAGCCCGCCTCTAGGAAAATGGCCGGCCCTAGAATAAGTGGGTTTTTCTGTGGATACGCTGCTGCTTGGATCTGATGTGACGCTGACATGAGAGAGAGAATATTTAGGCTTTGATGCAATCCTTTCATTTAGGATTTTATCTGATAGACCAGGGGTCTGCAACCTGTGGCTCTGGAGCCTCATGTGGCTCTTTGACTCTTAAAAAAAAAAAAAAATGAAATAATGAATTGTTTTCTCTTACAGAGGGTGTTGATGATTAGTAACATGAACGTCAAATACAATTACGATAAAACAAATGGTTAACCTAAAAATAAATCACATTGTGCAATAACTCTGCCACCTTCCTACTTCAACTCCTACAACCTCTACAGACCATCAACTGTCCTTGCACCTGTAGCTAACCTTACGTTTTAAATACCTTGTAAGATAACTGAACTAACAAAAATACTATTTTAGAAGGATATAGAGATTGTATTTGTGTGGGGAAAGATGTATTTAATTGCCAACATGCCGCCTAAATATGCATGCTTTATGTTTTGCCAGAAATGAGCAATTAACGTGCTGACCAAGATGATTGTGTTCTCAAATTCAAGTTATTTTTTGTAGCTCATGAAATTATTTGATATTATTTTAACTGTGTAGAATTTTATATACTGTATTGTCTTCATTGAGAAGGTTTTTTTTCGGCTCCGGAAGGACTTTAATCCAGGCGAGATGAGGCAAAACGGCTCCTTTGAGAGTAAAGGTTGCAGACCCCTGTGATAGACTGACCTACATTACACTGTAAAGAATATACTGGGGATTTTACAGTAAACATCACATTGAAATACTATAAAAACAATAACAATATATTACTGTTTAACTTTTACATGTTTTTGTTGTATATGAATTACAAGAATTTATTGTATTTTTGCAGAAAAATGGTATTTTGTTGTATTCATGTTTAAAATTACAGAATTTACCTGGCAACTAAAATTACCAGTAAATAGCTGAAACTTCATTTTTACAGTTAATTCTATTTTTTACGTATTTCTTTACATCAGCAGCTTTTAAAGAATATGCATATTGTGAAGCATTCTGTATGCATTAGATTCCTTTCACCTGTTAAATAAAACCAGAGTCAGAGCTGTAAAAAACACACAATATAATACATTCAGTTTTACTGTAAACCTTCAGAACCTGAGGTGCTTTGCCTGAACAACTCCTAAAGTCCGAGCCCGAACACACACAGCTCAGCCTGGTAGGCTGTGAGCATCATGGAGACGTCTTTATGGGACACCGCAGACAACCACGGGAGCAGGTGTGCCGTGACGAGTGGTTCCACCGAGCAGAGGGGCTGGTGTGCTCTCTCCCGAGAAGCCACTGAGGCGGCAGGCAGTGCAGCCCGGGCCGGAGTGATGAAGGCGTCATCCTCCACTTCCTCTCCCGATACGTGGAGGTCAGAGGAGGCGTCGTCATCATCCCCGCTGTCCAACATGCGGGGGGATAGAGGCCGGTCGAGCTGGTAGCCCCAGCTGGAGCCATGTGCCATGAGGGAGGAAATATGGGTCTTGCTCAGACAGGCTAGCTTGGTGTGCTAGTTTTCTGCGAAGGCTTTAGACTGTGAACACCACACAGTGCTGAATGAGTGGATGAAATCTGTTCCCTCTTCAAATCGCCATGTGTGCATGAGGGTGGTCCCACACACTCTACAGGGAGAACACAGATTTCCTGTAGTTTTACAGTATCTCTCTGTAGAAAATTGATGCTAAATACTGTAATTCGTTTTTTTTACCCATGATGCTCTGCAGTACACAGTTTAACTTTGTAAAAGACAAAAACAAGAAGTTATTGTATATTTTTACTGTAGAAACTACAGCAATCGGTTACATTGTAGTTAGCTAATGAAGCCTGCGTGCATTTGGCGCTCTCTGGCCTAAATTCATTCGTACCCTATGGTGGCGCAGAGGGCCTCACTCCTGCAAGATAATACAGGCTGTATAACATATATATATATTGTCCACAAGGTCTGTTCCTTAATGAAGTGAAACTGATCAGAGTGTCTGTTTATTCTCCGATGAATTAACATTGTATAATATCACATATTTTACTATTGACAGGCATTAATTATCTGCTTTCATTCCTTCCTTCCTGTTATTCTGTAGCCACAGTGTTGTTTTTTACGGTGGCTGGGAAGTGTCTGGTGGCTGGTTTGCGTTCGTGTTGTGACCTGTTTGCATTTGTGTTCATTTCTTTAAATGCATTCACCTGACACTTCCCAGCCACCGGGTTTCCGCAACGGAAGTGTTTCCGACGGACCAGTATTACAGACGGACACGTTTCTAGCGGATGTTTTTAACCCACCAGAACAGAGAAGAACAAGAAGAAGACATCGAAACTCGTATGAAAATAAGTGAAAGTTGATTAGGATACTCTTATATTTTTCATATCAGGCTATCATATCATAATACCCGTCCGACTGTCCGACTGTAATACCGGTTCATCGGAAACACTTCCGTTGTGGCCGGTTTGCATTTGTGTTGTGACCTGTTTGCATTTGTGTTGTGACCTGTTTGCATTCGTGTTCGTTTCTGTAAATGCATTCACCTGACACTTCCCAGCCACCGTAGTTTTTGGTTTAAATTATGGTTTTTAAATCCTCATATTTTAAAACAATTATTTCTCAGTTGTGATGTAAGTTGCACTGCACAGTTTCTCCATGGTTGTGATAGGTCAGACACTGCAATCTCCACCCATTTTATGAGAGCATGCATGTAGCCAGGCTGAAATCGCCTGGATTAAGTGAACGTGTTGACAGCTTCATAGTACTGCTGCTCTGTGACAGAGAATGTCTGGGTAGGTGAAGTCCACTAAAGGAGAGATATCCTGGATATACTAAAATGAATTGTGCATTTACTTTGTGGGCTGCACAAAAATACACCGGTATGGACTTGGGCTGGAGAAAAGCTGATATGGCTACGGTGCGAGACAGGGCCGTAGCCATATCGGTTACTTGCTCACCCACAATACCATGCACTCGTCTTAATTTCCCATACTTGCTGTGTTTAGTCCAATCCGAGAATGGTTGTGTTCGCAACCTGAATCACTCTTAACTTGGATTAGAAATGCTTCGAGTTTGGAAGAAACAATTGCTCTAGAATTCGCCTGTTTGACCTGCTCTAGACTTCCTTAGAACAAAACATTTTCCTTTTTGGTCACTGGACCAAATCATTCGCACCCGTGTGTGTTTCAGGTGCTGGTTTAACCCTGCGCTGAACCAATGACAGTTGTCTGTTAATAAAAGCCGGATTACCACTAAAACAAACGTAAATATGTCATTTGTATGAGGAAAAAATAGGTTTTAATTGTGGGTTTCAGGTTGGGTTCTGTCTGATATAAATGCCTAATGTCGGTCGGACCTGTAGGTTTCACTTTTACTTTGTCGGGTTCTGGTCAAAGTTTGAAGGTTCATATCATAAATGGTCTGTGTTTAAAAGCAAATCGGCACCACAAAAAGCCAAAACAAAATCATTCATTCTCTGGCTCCACTGCACAAAAACTTTGACACAAACGTGATAATGCTCACGCAGGTCAGATTGGAGCCACAACCATTCACACTGGAGTCTGATACAGGTCACATTTTTAATAGTAATGTGAACGAACAAACAAAACATCGCTGTCATATTTTTAATTAGTCACAGCATTACCGCATACCGCAATAAAATAGGGAGGCGATATAATGGTCTTAAAATTTGGATACCGCCCAAGCCTAGCGCACATCACAGGAATGTGTTGGCTGTGAGGTGCCCTCAGTTTCCTCTCCTTAGCAGTGAGCTTATACTGGGTTGTGCATCATCATAACAGATCATACTATTTACAGTCAACCTCAGAGTATGTCAGTGTACAACCTGCATCCACAGATGGAGAATGCACTGATACAGGAGTCTGATTACTCCTTACTTCTTCTACCAATTTTTATTTTTTTTCTTCTGCATTTTCACAAAGAAGAGTTTTCAACATCTCCACATTTAGACCAAAAGGAGCAAGTATTTTAGGGACCCTGAAAGCATTTTCTAAAGATAATTCCAGAGTGGGTAAAGCTATAAATGCTGCTGAAGTCATCTTTAATCAGTGCGCTGTGGCACATTAGTGTGTCCTGTTTTAGTCCAAGCCCTGTGGTGAGCCAATCACGGAGCTTTTGCACGCTACTGTCGTAAAATTAAAGCAGATCTTCAGTCTTCAAAAGGCCAATGCCTGCTTTGTCCTGCAGGTAGAAATAAACTTGGTTAAGGAAATGGTACATTTCTACATTCATTTATTAATTGTTACAGGGAAGCTGAGCTAACTGAACCACCTGAAATTTTGCAGAAGAGCATTTGTGGAATTCCTCAGTTTTCAGATTTGTTTTGGTACTTTATTTTAAACTTTTGTGTTCTTTGGTCAAACAGTGGTCCACTGATCAAGCTTCACACAAAGAAAAGGCCACAGGTACAAACCTAAAAGTTAACTTTAACAGGTTTGGATATAGACAAAAGCCAGCAGACGCTGTTAAATGACTGAGATGCCAATATTAAAATAAGTTTGGACACAATCCACTATGTTTTTAATTCTTAGGGGAAGGTTTAGGGTGACCGACAAGGAATCAAAGAACAAGTGTAACATATTGTAAGACAGATAACTTCATGAAAGGTGATCACGATCTGATAAGGTGAAGCGTACCGCTCAGTGCGAAGAGGTTTTTTTTCCCTGAAAAATGGATTTTGGAAGCATATTGAGAGGAATGAAAGGGAAACGTAGGACTACAAAACTCGAAGACGCAGAGTGAGCGTCTCCTTTAAAACACATCTGGGAACTATTAGGGAGTGGGGAGGAAAACGCTGGGCTCAGCTGAAACTCTCCTCACCCCTCGCTCCACCACTCTTCTGCTTCGTATCCAACAAACACCTTCTGTCAAAGTAGAGGAGAGAGAGTGCAGTCTGTCAGAGAGTCCTTGAATCGGGGAGCTCTCACTCCCTCAAGGACCTCTGTATAAATAAATCCAGCTTCGTTGAGGAAAGACTTTTGTCTGGCATTAACAAAATGTACGTTAGCTACTAATGATTTTGAAACATTCATATACGATAGGGAATGTACATGCAAACTGGTATTTGACCTTTGTCAACATGCTAACAGCTTCTAGTAACAACAGACTGGCAGACACCCTGCCTTCTTTGCTGACCATGTGATATCCTCCACTGCAGAATAACCACTTGATGTACACATAAATTGGCTCCACGGGTAACACAGGTGAATTGGTATAAAATGGGGGAGAAAAACTACCCTGGCTGCACAGTGAACTGCTAGATAACCTAATTTAGAGATTATCAAAAGGAGCCCACAAAATGAGATTGTCTGATCTCTTGTCAGCATTTGGAATAACTAGTACAGTGCCCATCAGAAGTATGCATTTATGTGGGAGCATAAGTAGAGTTGTCAATTATGGCCAAATGAGTATGTGTTTGAAGGTTGGATGTAAAAGAGGTGTACATACTCTGTGCTCTGTCGTGTTATAAAGGGGTATATTTGCCGGTGCAAAATGTGGGTGCAATTTTCCTTGTTTAATATATGGGACATGTGTATGTGTTTGTTGTTTGTTTTTTGCTCACTTTTATATTTTTTTTTGTTTTGTGTATTTTTCTGTAATGTATGTTTTTTGGAGTCATTATGTGTATTTTTTTTCTTTCAGTTGTCTTTTTTTGCATTTTTTGTACAACTGTTTTTAGTTGCCATTGTAGTGTGATTCTGGAGTCATTTTGTGTACTTTTTGTAAGAATATTGTTTCGTTTTTTGTTTTATTTTACTCATTTAGTATATTTTTATTATAAATAAATACCGTGTGTGTGTTCCCGTGAAATGTTTGAGACGCTGATAACAAAACTCCATAGTGATTGTAGCGCCAATCAGAAAAACAACAAAACTGTGCAAAACAAAATGTAAAACTCCAAACTACATGAGTGAGTTAGTAAATTAAAGTATTATTTACAATTTGGCTGTCTTTTTTTAAAAACAAAAATCATTGTTGACCTTCAAACCGAGTGGTCAGAGCTTAACTTCCATGCGTGGCACCACCAAGATTCTGCAGTTTTCCAGATGGTGTATAGATTTTAGATTGTTATAGTACAAAATATTCTGTGGGTCTTTAACTCATTCAGTGCCAGCCATTTTCAAAATTTCTACCCACTCTGTTCCAGCTGCTTTAGAGCATTTTAACTAATTTTTAAAGACCCACAGAATATTTTGTACTATGACAATATAAATTTAATACCAGATTGAACTGTTAGTCTGTTTCCATTTTCTACCTCATCAAACCCCTTCCCTCTCTCTGACCTCTGTCCATCATGGCTAATCTCTCATCCAAAGGTGCACTGCTGCCACATACATGGCACCAGTTGGTCACTACAGCATAGTACAAGGCTGATATTCATGAGAGAACTCCGTCACACTGACTGGCAGCGAGCATTTGGATGTGAAATGACGTATATTTATGTCAATGGCAGTGAGTGAATTACTGGAGATAGAAATTTCTCCCATGCTTGGTGAATGGTGATATGACCAGGATCACTGATCCAGATAACAGTCAATATAATTTGCGCTCTTTGATGTTCTAATGCAGTAAGTACCCAATCACTGCAATTTGCTCATGCCCTGCAAACCAAACACTGCATTAGGTTATTGTACCAGGAACCAAATATGAATGTTTTTAAGTTCCTGCAGGCCTGCAGTTCTATTGGGGACAAACAGACAACACAATATGAAACGTAGCACACTGATTACCGTGAGGCCCTTCAGCATTTGTGGTCATCTGAGCTCAGCATTAGGATTTGCTGGACCCTTTAGCCTTTTGGATTTGATTTGATTTGGTGACACTGCCTCGAACCTCCTGTGGAAAATTGGATTTTTTTTCTGTCTTCTGCTCTCTTCACCCCATCCTCTGTTTCCTGTTTATGTTGTGTTCAGGGGTCTTCACTGTGCTTGTGGCAAAAAAAAAAAAAAGATTTAACTGAGGGCCCCAGGACAATCCACTAGCGGAATTAAAACCTAATACAATAATAAACTGTACCTATATGTCATCCAAAAATTGTCCCCATTTACTATTGATGCCAGTGACCCCAAAAAACTCTGCAAAAGTGATGTTTGTGGTGGTTTTTTTTAACAGATTGAAAACCAAAACAATGGCGGATGTTGATATTGTGGCTTAACAGAAGTAACCCGAATACACCTCAAACAAACCAGAAAAAAATTATGTGAATTGCTGTCTTGTCTGGAGAAGAAACAATAAGAAATTAAAGTAAGAATGAATTAAAACACTTCTTAAAGCAGTGGCTCCTAACCTGGGTTTTATTGAACCTCAGGGGTTGGTTAAGTCAATGGTTTGGCAGGGGCAAAGACACACAGTAAAAATGTGTTACACAAAATACATTTCCATGATTACAATTAGTTATTTAAAGATAAATTACAATAATAATGTTAAATTGTAATTCTTTACAAATTTTAATCAAAAGCTTTCTGAGCAAAGCAAAAATGGGCCCATGCTTACTTGTGTGTTTCAATAAAATATATACCAATGTTTTAAATATATCTCTAATTGATAAAGAAAAAAAAAAAAAAATATATATATATACATTTGTAATTACTAAGGGTTCTGTGAATGCACTGACATCTTTGCATTCTTCTACAGGACTCCAAATCCCACAATGCAATGTGCGAAACTTTTTCAAAATTCATGTCACAATGAACATAGAAAATAGTTAGACCAACTTAATTGAATTGTTTCATTTGGTTACACTTAAATAGTATAATTTGAAATGACTGAAATTTAGTTAATAACAATTGATTTGACTAACATTAATTTTGTAATTTAATTGTTTTATGTTTTGCATCAGTTCAACTTACTGTAAAATGAAGGCAAGTCAACTTAGTCAACATTTGCGTCAACCCATTTGACACAAATGAGAATAGCAAGTTGTAGACAGGAGAATTCTAAACTTTGAATTACTTCAACAACTGCTGAAATACAATTTTGCACATGACAATTTGCCAACAAATACAGTGTGGATTGGTAGAGCCATAAACAAACTTTCGAGCTGCAATTTTTTTCCTTCAACATTTGTTTGTGAATGAATCCCTAAAAAAGATTTATGTACACAACTTTAGTATCACATAAAGATAGGGTTATAAAAATGTGAGTTATGTGGTTAAGCAGGTGTAGTTAATTTCAATCATAGTTTTATTATCGTTTACATTTTGATAGAATTTTTAATTTATTATACCATATGATGTGCCAACCAATTTTGTACCTTCGTCTCCTCTGTCTAGGCCACTTATTGACCATTTCAGTGATTCAATGTTTGACGTATTAAAAGATTGGCAGTAGGTATTCACCACCACATTTACTCAATGACACAGACGTGGATTTTCCTGTGTGGTCACAGTGGTGTGAGTGCAGTGTGGCATCCGTCCATGTCTTCAACCAAATGGCACGGCTCATGTGATGGCATTAGCACAAATGTCAGTCACTCAGTCCCAGAGGTTGTGTAAAGGGCAAACTTTCTTTTCTCCATCGTAGCAGAGCAGCTTTCCACTAACAGATCAAATTCCCAGAGCATGTCTCCATTTCCTTTTCAATGGATGGAGCAGATGGATGGAGGAGAAGAGAACATAAGTTAAACACAGAGGTTCTCTTGTGAGGTTGGCAGTGCAGAGAAATGGTGCTTTTTTGGTACTAAGTGTTTATATTCTCATCACAGCAGCAGTGTGGGAATTCATGGGAGGGATAAAGACCAATGTATAAAGCAGACACGTCTATCTTTAGTTCCCTGTCAATCTGACCGTTGTTCTGTACATGCAGGAAACAGTGATTGAAGCTAAGTCCACATTGTCCTATTGACAAGAAATGAAAAAATAGGACTTCCCATAGATATTTGAAACATAGGGGTGGGAATCTGTAGGCACCTTACGATTCGATTCGATTACGATTCAAGGGGATTCGATTCGATTCTAAATCGATTATTAAAGTATTTTGATGCATGTTTTATTCACAAAATATCTGTTCTATTCACTGTGTCCACGCACTGTATAAAAATATATATTATTTGTAGTTAGAAAAAAAGAGATACATTACCATTCATTATCCTTTATTACTAATGGAAGAAGTGTGTGAAGTGAAAATGTACAAGTTTTTTAAACAAAGGTAGTAGCAGCCTTCCTTGTGATGTAACTTCAATTAAAAAAAAAGTATGACATAAGCTTCCAGTCATTAGAGATAAAGTGCGTGGTTATAAGATGTCTACGCATCACGTCACTGCTATCCTACCCGCTTTCTGCAGCGATGCTGTGACTTCTGTTTTGGTTGGTTGTAAAGCTTCGGGATGGCCGTATCAGTAAAATACCGTCAAGAAGGGATGGTATATCTCGGCTCCGAGTGTGCAGCAGCGAACGAAAGCCCTGGTTTTCCACGACCGAGGAAGGACGTAAATCCTTAACAATAAATGTTGCAATCGACTTGTTAATCCACTTTACCTTTTCCGAAGAGGGTGGAAGCTTTGTTGTGACTTGTTCAATTGTTCTCTGGTTAGCAGAAATACTTTTAGCCATAGCAGCAGCCGACTTTGACTCCTCCTCCGGATGAAAGCGTGCTATAAGGCTTCTCATGTTCGTTGTGTTCCCAAAGTACTTTTAAATGTATTTACTGCTGATTTTAAATGTTTTTGCTGCTGATTTTAATGTTTTTTATTGATTTTTAAGCTGTTGAATATTTTCTGTTGCACTTTCTAATCATGTAAAGCACATTGAGTTGCTTTGTATATGAAACACGCTATACAAATAAATGTGCCTTGCCTTGCCTTAGATTTTAGTTTATTTATTTATTTTAAGTATTTTTTAATAACTTGTATCAATCCTTAGGGGCTTGCTTACATGTTCCTACTGAGTTTACATGTTACAATTCAGAGGAGAAAATTCCGATCTCCAACTTCAAAGCGTTCCACATTGAAATATATCTCAAAAACATGGCTGACACGCAGAGTATTTACAACAAAGGTAATAATGTCGCTGTGTGAGTAGAACTAAAATTATTCAGAAAGAAAGTTTTTTTTATTGACACAATTAAAGCTGCAGTGTGTACTTTTTTTGCCGTTATTTGGCAAAAACTCCATAATCATTTTTGAACATATTGTAATCCAAATTGTTCTGAGTGGACAGTGAATCTATTCTCCTTCTCTTGGTTCTGCAAAAGACATTTAGAAATTCTGAAAAGTGATGCTGGATTTCAGCCAATTAGAGATATTTCTACAAACACTTGTGCTCCATGAGCGGTTTTGGGCATTTCTATTGGCTGATTGACTTAAGTCGATAGTAAAAGTGAAATGGCGGACGTTCTAGCAGAAGTCTCCATCGTGGCGTTAGGCACAACAGTTACACGGCAAATCAAGCGGAAAAAAAGGCAGACTGAGGTGAAGAAGCAACAGTCTAAAGGCACAAACATACTCAGGAAGAACGGACCGCTTTGTGTCCTCACTGATCCCCGTGATTGCAGAGGTTCCTCCACACACACTGGTTTCAGAGGGAGAGTCATAACAGATGGGATACATCATGTGTAAACCTAAGAGAAGCTTAGGTGGAGAGCTGAAAACACAGCCGCCTCTGTGAGCTTTCTGGCAGGGACGAGCTGACGGGAGCAGCCACTGTTCAGGACAGTAACTACAGTGATACAAGCTTTCATGTTGGAGTCTCTAAAATACCAGAAAATATTGAGAAAAAAATGTCACTAAGAGCGTTCACAAAGACACCTGTAAGGGAGGTTAAGTTTCGGTTTTGAAATGGAGCAGAAAGAGGATTCTGCATACTGCAAAGCAAACATCCATCCATTTTTGGACTCGCTTGTTCCTTTTTATCATGGTTGCGGGGGTCTGCTGGTGCCCATCTCCAGCTCTCATTGGGTGTTAGGCGGCAGTACACCCTGGACAGGGCAGTATGTAGAAAAAAATAAATATTGCACTCAAAATATTTTATTATTGTTCCAAATTATACAAATGTACATTTTATGTTGTTTATATGAGTTTTAAAGAGGAAGAGTCACAATTTGTACCTTTTTAAATAAAGGTAGAAATGTTTTAACCCATTTCAGCAACAAGACATTTAAAGGTATCCACGTGAGGCTTTAAAACACAAAAAAAATGTGATAAATAATTAACTAAAATAAAATAGAAGTATTTTAAATGTATTCTGAAATCGTGAAAACAGCTAGTTGATAATCAAAAGAAAATACCATAAATACAGCCAGCATTACTGTGTTCCTAAATAGCAGTAAGTGATCTGTAAGCATATTGACTATTATTATTTATTAGAGTTTTTGACATTAAATGTGCTTTTATTCAATGCTTTACCACTGATGGTGTGGTTCTGCACGTGCCCCACTATTGTTGTGTGATGTCAGACAACTGATTCTCAAAAAAGTCAGGTTTCCCAACTTTACCAAGTGGGAGCTCAGACATCTGGGGATGTTCTAATGCACTTTTTTATTGGTGACGCAGGAATATTGCTAAACAATAAATTAAGAACACAGCTACCTATGTGTCTCTCATCTCAGGGTGTTACAATGACAGCTTAGCATTACATCGAGAAGGGAGAAAATGCATTGCTCCTTGCAATCAAATCTGTAACAAGTCCAATTTATGTTGGTTATCCCTCTGTGATAGAATGCCTTGATATGTAAATTGTTGTCTCAGAAAGGCAGAGTGGTTATTAAAACATGAGGCAGAGTGAAAATGATTCAGGAATGACCTCAGTAATTTATTCATATCGTTGCACTCTGCTGTCTAAACATTTCCAATGTAGCGTAAATCATCGCTTCGATTATTCTGCTCATTACATTTATTTTATTATTTCTATTTTTTATTATTAATGGAGGAGCTAAAGAACATGAACTAAATAAAAGAAAGACATTTTTTAAATGCATTGTTTTCCTTCTTGTATCAAAGATGAATGAATTGATGGATTACCAAAACTGCAATTGCCTGCTCCTTCGTGCTGCCATGCTTTCCCCACATATACACACCACTTGAATAAAAATGTGAAAATGGATTTCTGAATGTGAGAATAAATAACAGCTGGGGCTTCCTTGAGGGCATTTTAAATTGGAGGACTGGAAATAGAGGAAACAGCTCAGTGACGCAAAATGTCAGATTAAAACACTGCACAGACAATGTAGAAACAATGCTGTCTTCACTCCAGTGTAAACTGTCAATGGCTGATTTTTAAAAAAACCTAAAGAGAGTCGCTGTGAAGCAGAAATCAGAGCAGAAACAGCTCTTATTGTTTCTTAAACCAGAGGTTTGGAAGAAGTTTGAAGAAAAATGTACAAGTTATTGCCATCGACTGAGTTTGAGATTCTTGCCGGGGGGCAAAAAAAAAAAAAGAATTTAATATATAGAACGTCTCAAGATTTGCACCAACCACAATGTGTGTAACATAAACAATAATGCAAAAATGATTAGTAACATAGACTTAGAATCAATCAAAGGACTAGTTGTTTCAGTCCCAGATGGTTCAGCTGTTTTGATGCTTCAACTGTTTTGATTCCAGGACCTTGCTTCTGACCACCTCAGAGGTGTTATTACCTTTGTAGCCCACCATCAGTTGTCTAACTCAACATCATTAGCCCCTTGACGCCGATTGTCGCAAATTCGCAAATTTGCATCAAACCGCTTCCACTCTAAATGTAGCCATAATAGTATCTGTATTCCTCCACTGCTGGTTGATGCATTACCAATACTTGCCTAAGAACCTTTTGCAAGCATTAGTATCTCATAGGACAGTCGGACAGAACACTATATCCTGTTCCGTTCGAAGAAGCTGTACTTGCGCTACACCCGAACTTCCAGTTTGGCAAGATGCTCTTCCTGATGCTGACTCAATAGGACTGCCCATTCAGTATTTCAGAGACTTATTTGATGCTGAACTTTTGGACTAGATTGCGGCACAAAGCAATCTGTATGCAGACAACAGAATTAGAATTAGATCGCACTGAATTGGAGCAGTTTCTTGTAACAGTAGTGTATACGAGCATTTTTCATTTACCTCGGTCAAGGATCATTTCAGTGACAACATGGCACCCAACAACAACAACAGGCTTTTCAAAATCAGGTGAGTTATTGACTCATTTTTCACTAAATTTCAGGCTCTCTATTTTTTTTTTTTTACCATAAATGTCTGTTGTTGCTAATTTGCATCATACCTAAATGTATATCTATTTCATGTGCTATGCTCAAATTAACACGCTCAACTAACTTTAGCATCTACTTGAAAGCAAAAATACAAATAACTTTTTTTTTAATAATTGGAAATAAATTCAGGCGTCAAGGGGTTTGGTGTTTTGGCCATTTATCACAAGACACCCTCTGCTAAGGCAGGCCCACCACATGTTGATCAGACCTGGGCATGTGCTGCATAGGACTGAGTGGTCATTTTACCCCCCATGCTCTCTTTCCTTCAAAGCCACAGCCAATTTCTGCAGCTGCTGGCGAGCTCTTTGACTATCTTCCTCTGCGCCTGCCCTCTGATACCCATTTCTTTCAGGAATCTAGTAGTGGAGTTTGCAACAAAACCTCTGCAGCCCACTTCCACATGCCGCACCATCGTCAACCAACCCCTCTCTTCAGCCTCAGCTGCCAGTTGTGAAAAACGCAGCTTTTTGCACTTGTATGCTTCATCGATACCATCCTCCCAGAGGACCGTGAGTTCAACAATGAAAGCTCGACGGCAGGAGTTGGACCAAAGCATCAGGTCTGGTCCTAGGTAGCTCTGATGACAAAACTTTGCCTGTTGGTTTCCAAATTCCACAGCTTGCTCCATGTGATTTTCTTTTTGGTAATTCTCTCCTTCCATCTCATCAAATGACCTTGCTGTCCTTGGCTGACTGCTTTAGCACACCTGGCAGCTTCTTCTTGTTGTCGGACCTCTTCCATCACCATTTGATGACGCTCTGCTGGAGAGGCTTTTTGCCACGTAGGAGCTGAAACTCCCGTTCCAAAGTCTCCTCGACCACGTTGGACATGTCCCACTATGTCGATGTCTAAGGGAAGCCGTTGTGTCGGCTACTGCTCCCTTTGGTAGCCACTTCCTTCTCATTCTCAAGGCTGGTGCAGCACCGTGTACTGATGGATCCCTGGACTCTGTGAGGGTGATCTCCTGTCGTGCCTTGAAACACTTGGATTCCTCTATCAAACTTCCCATTGGCAAGGTCAAGGCACCATTAGCATACAATCCAACACTGCTCATGCATCTTGGCAGCCCAAGCCATTTCCTTATTTGTGCATTCACCATTCTCTTCAGTCGACTATACCAGCAGGAACTTAGTCTTCAGGTGGGACACCCAAGTTGGATAGGTCTGAAGGTAGAGGCCTGACTAAGTCCAATCCACTTCTTTAGGTTGGGGTTGGACACATAGCTAATAACCCAATTCAATGAAGAAAACACTGTTACTATAAGCACAGGGGAAATAAAGTGCTGAAGCATGATGTGTATATATTCACTTCAATTCAACTTTGTTTGCATAGCGCAATTTACAACAAAGTCATCTCAATGCACTTATCAAAATATAAAATTAATAATAAGAAAGAAAAAACCCTACAAGATCCACATGAACAAGCATTTAGTGACAGTGGGAAGAAACAACTCCCTTTTAACAGGAAGAAATGTCCAGCAGAACCAGGTTCAGAGGTGGCAGCCATCTGCTGTGACTGGTTGGGGTTAGTGGCCAGAAAGACCAACAAAACAGGATAGAGAGATAGAACATCAGAGTGTCCCGACTAGTTGAGCCATGAACCACAGATCAGGAACTGCCATCATCAGCTTCACGACACCTGAAACAGAGAAGAGAGAGAAGGGCGTGGAGAAGGCACTGACTGCAGAAAAACATGATACATTATTATCAAGTCAGCCTGCCTTGGCATCGGGCTCTCACTCCCACTCATTATAAAGGTGACAAATCTCTTCCCGTTTATTAGGTAAGCTAACAGTGACTCCAAGGTCTGTATATGTGACCGTTCACGGATAAGCCCATGTCTCGCTCTAGCGATGAGGTTATGTTATGATTCAGTTCTGTTTATGCGGACTGTAAATCATAACTAACTACATCAGAATTTTAATCTCTTCTCATTTATATGAAATCTAACAGCGATTCCACGGACTGTAAATGAGACTGTTTACGGACGAGCCCATGTCCGCTCTAGCGGTTAAGTTAATACTATTATATGGTATGCGCCTCAGCATTTAAGTAGGTTTTGAGTTTAGCCTTAAATGTGGAGAGGGTAGCAGCCACCCGTACTAAGTGAGAGCTGATTCCAAAGGCGAGGGGCCTGTTCTACTTCTAGACACATTAGGAACTTCCAGTAGCCCAGCAAACTGAGAGCGTAGTGTTCTGCCCAGAATTATAGGGCACTTTTAGGATATACAGGTGCTTGATCATGCAGAGGTTTGTATGCTAACAGGGGGATTTTAAACTCTATTCTAGATTTTATAGGAAGCCAATGAAGGGAAGCCAATACTGGAGAAATATGCTCTCTCCTGTTTGTATACTAGCTGCAGCATTCTGGAGACTTTTTAGTGAGATACTAGGACGTCCTGACAGTAGGGAGTTACAATAATCTAATCAAGATGTAACAAATGCATGAATTAGTTTTTCAGCATCAGATAAGTCAGTATCAAAGATAATGCCTAAATTTTTTTGCTATGGTGCTGGGTGACAAAATACAGTAATGCCATCAGGAGACACTATTTGCTCTGATAATTTCTCTCTGAGGTGTTTTGGACCAAATAAAATCACTTCGGTTTTATCCTGGTTAAGAATGAGAAAGTTACAGCTCATCCAGGATGTGATGTCTTTCAGACAAGCCTGGAGTTTTAATAACTGATGAGTTTCACCTGATTTCCTTGACAAATAAAGCTGTGTATCATCCGCATAGCAATGACAATTCATATTATATTCTCTGATGTTACCAAGTGCAAGCATATGTAATGTAAAGAGTATTGGTCCCAAAGCTGAACCTTGTGAAACTCCATGATTAACTCTGGCATGTGCTAAGGAAAGATTATTAAATGAACAAAGTGGGTCTGTCTGATAGGTGGAATTTAGACCAACCCAGCGCTGTTTCTTTAATCCCAACAATGCTTTCCAGTCTCTGCAGCAATAAATGATGATCCACTGTATCAAAGGCTGCACTGAGATCTAAAAGCACCAGAACTAAAGCATCAACCCTCATATGATGCCCCCTCACATTTCTGACTGCTCCCTCATATATCCTGCCTACAACTGGCCCTGGCTGCTACCCTCTCCATCAGACTTGCTTGACAGCACTAAACTCATCTCTAATTTATTGCACAGAGTTCTGAGAGCCTGAAAAGATCTTTGTCCAGCAGTTCGACAAACTTAAGTTAAAACGTCAGGGTTCTTCTTCACGTTCATACATTAACAACCTACACTAAGAGGAAGTCTGACTGAGGTGAAGTTACAGCATGTTAATACATTCATATATTCATTACAAGCGACACAGAATAAGGTCCCAAGGCTCTCAACAGCAAACACTTGGAGGAAGCAATAGTTCATCAGTCTTTTATAAAACAAAGGTATTACATCAGATTGGTTGCTTATTTCAGACTTATTTCCTGAGTCTGCTTTTCCTGAACAGGGTGAATGCAAGTTTGCACAGAGCTCAGGATGTTAGTCCATCAAAGGGAGGCATTAAGTAAAAATTGACTGGCAATTTAACCACATCTTACATTATTCCTTGAGTAGTGAATTAGGTCTGAAACCAAGGCAGCTTGCAAAATAATAAAAAGTAAAAGTGTATCATTTTAGGGTCTAGATAAAGCAAGGCTAAATTATTTGTATTGCTCATTTCATACATAAGGCAATTCAACTATTAATAAGTTCACCTAGATTAGGAGAATCTATACTGATGAACCTATAGCTGCTTTAAATTATCTCATGAAATGGAATTGGATCAGTGTACAACAAAAGTGTTGATAAAGCAACTTTTATCACAGCAGGACCACAAAAATTATGATTGTATCTAATCTAGGGTTCTCATGTTATATTGTGTATGGTTTTTTTTTTCCCCTTTTTTGTGTGTTTGTTATTGTCATTAAGTATGTTTTTGGACAAAAACAGTGAACCCTCAGAGCCTGCATCAGTGACAGGTCCAGTGAAACCCTTTTTTGTCATCAGAATCTATAAGAATATCTTAATGCTGATGCTTGTGATGTGGCAACCTGAAGGCTTGTGAGGAGGCCAGAAAAAGAAAAAAAAAACTGAGTTAGCGATTACCTGTGTGCTAACACTGCTAATTCTGTCAATGGCCTGCAGCTGTTCTTGGAACAATAAAGAATACTAAGCAAGAGACCTTTGCCTGTCCAATACACACTTCTACTAGTGCTGCCACAGCTCCACTGTTTTCTTTCTGCACATGAAGCTCGTTCATTGTTCTAAGAAAACACAACAGATTAGAAATAGCCTCCACACCCAAGTCAGTCTCACATGCCTAATTTTTCTCAAACTACGAGGAAGAAATGTTGGACACTTCAGCACTGAGCAATGTGACCTGATAATGGTGAATGAATGACTAAACCCATGCAGGAGGCTGGAAGATGGAGGTGTTATTTGAATACTGGGAGTGGCAAAACATAAATATTATTTCAGAATCAGAAAAACGTTATTGTCGCTGTGACAAACACACAAGCAGGTAATATTGAAACACTTTTCTTGGACAGAGACTTTATAGCAGTGACCTGATGGTAGAAGCTGGAAGGATTTGTGCAGGGGGTGAGTGGAATCAGTTGTGTTGAAGTTGGCTTTTCTTTACGGTTAAGGAAGTGGGCTTTTAACTAGAGGGTCACCAGTGTCAGTATGGAGTTTACCTCTATTCTGAGATTATAACCCAAACCCTAACCTAATCCAATAAACAAATAAAACACGTGTCCATTCACTTTGAAAACAAAAATAAACAAAAATGATTATTATTATTTTAGCAAAAATTCACTTTCCGATAGTACACATGTGCATGCTTGCGCATATAGCATATACAATCTGAGTACGATGCACACTCAGTACATGACACTGGTTCAAATCCAACCTGGGCCTAATCACTGTGAGATGTTTTAATTTAACTTTAACTTCGAGCATTCTTACATACTTACTCTGGGTATGACCTGTTACACTCAATAGGAATATAATAAATAAAATAAACAATTACATGAAAAAGACCAATTTGTCCTATTTAAAGCTGCAGTATGTAAGTTTTTTGGCCTCATTTGGTCAAAAATCCATAATCACCTTTGAGCATATTGTAATTCCAAGTGTTCTGAGTGGACAGTGAACGTCTTCTCCTTGTCTTGGATTTATATTTAGGCTTTAGAAATCCAGGAGCATGAAGCAATCAGAAAGTGTTCTATGAGCTGGTTTGGGCATTACTATTGGCTGCTCAGCTGAAGTCAATGCGCGTTCACGTATCATCAGTAGTAAAAGTCCAATGGCTGACGTTCCAGCAAAAGTCTTCATTGCAGCGTAAAACATAATGGTTACACGGCAAAACAAGCAGAAAAAGGAAGACTGACGTGGAGAAGCAACAGAAATAAGACACAAACATACTCAGGAGGAACCGACTCACTGAAGTCGCTCTGACTCAGTATGTAGGGTGACAATGCGCGGTTCGCTGTGAGTCCGTGCACATTCTGAGTCAGAGAGAGAGTGACAACAGATGGGATAAATCACTTGTAAACCTCAGAGAGTCATATCCAAGGTGGAGAGAACAGATGCAATTCATTATCCAGAAAGGTTGGATTTTAACCTGAACTATCACTCGGTAGCCTGAGGTTGAGTGGGAAGTATCACATTTTGTTAAGTCACATTCACAAATTAGAAATACTAGTACAGTGCCCGTTGGAAGTATGCATTCATGTGGGAGCATAAGGGGTATATTTGCGGGTGCAAAATGTGGGTGCAATTTTCCTGGTTTAATTCTATGTCTATGTACATGACTTCATCACTTTTATATTTTTTTGTTTGGTGTATTTTTCTGTAAAGTATGTTTTTTGGAGTCATGTGTATTTGTGTATCTTTCTGTTGTCTTTTTGTCCATAAATGTTTGCTTTTTTTTATTTAAATTTTTTTGTAATGTATGTTCTTTTGGAGTCATGTATTTTTGTATAATTATTGTTTTTGTTGCTATTGTAGTGTGATTCAGGAGTAATTTTGTGTATTTTTTGTATAAATATTTAGTTTTGTGTATTTTGAGCCATTTTCATATTTTTGTTTTATTTTTCTGTAAATGTATGTTTTTTTTAAAGTCGAGTACAGTGCCCGTCGGAAGTACGTATGTATTCATATAGTGGGAGCTTAAGAAGAGTGATGAATTATGGGCATAATAATTACATACTCTGTAGCATTATAAAGGGGTATATTTGCAGGTGCAAAGTAAAATAGCGTGTGCAATTTCCCTGAGACATGCGCATGATAAATGTGTTTTTTTTTAAAGTCATTTTTATATTTTTTTTCGTTTGGTGTTTTTTTTCTGTAATGTACAGTGCCCGTCAGAAGTATGCATTCATGTGGGATTATAAGTATTTAGTTTAGCGTATTTTGGTCACTTTCATGATTTTGTCGTTTGGTGTATTTTTCTGTGTTGTCTTTTGTAATTTTTGTATAAATATTTAGTTTTGTGTATTTTGAGTCATTTTCATATTTTTTGTTGTCGTTTAGTGTGTGTGTGCCTGTCTAACTTTCACTAAACGTATCTATTTTCAGTAGTTAGGTGTAGTGGCAAGTGTGTCGTGAGTGAAGCTGCAGTAATCATCAGGCGGGCTTCACTATGTAGCACCGTTTACTGATCTGACTCAACACTACAATCACTACCAACCAATGGACGGGTGTCGTGACACAGACTGTAACTGGACTAAATGGTGGTCCGTTATACACACGTAGACGGTGATCGTTAGTGAAGCGCACCTGATCGGTGTGTGTGCGTGTGTGTGTGTGAGAGACTTTCTACCTTGGACACAAATCTCCTCCGTTGGTTCTCTCTCACACACATGCGCTGCTGATAAATGTGCAGCTTTCAACACAGCAGCCATTGCCGTCAATAACTTCCGGGTGATGTCTGTCCGGTCAAAATAGCGAACTGTCAAACTAACATGAAAATAAACGTTTCGAAATGTCTTCACCAAATAAAGAACAGTACAAAAGTATTTTTCCTCAAAAGAGAAAAGAGAAGTCCACGGGAGCTCATGCACGCACCGGAAGTGAGCTGTGCAGTGAAATAGATATAGATGTTGCTCTAGCGCCCCCTCACACCCTGAGGTCAAAAGTTGAATAGGTTTCATTTCAGGGCCGTCCAGAAGTGAAATAAAATTAAAATAAACATTTTGAATTGACCAAATTACTCCAAAATAACAGATACACACACTTGGGGTATTTGAAACCCGTTGACCAAGTTTCAGGTCAAACTCGCACCGCGTCAAGGAGATATTTGCTCCACACGCACGCACACACGCAGACACACAGACCTCCCTTGCTTTTATAGGTAGATGACTGTAAAAAAAAAGTGTATAAATCTCCAATCTAGAATCTTAAACCCTTTCAGAGATGACAGATTATAAAAAAAGACACAACACTTCCCTGAAAGAGCTGTGACAGAGATTACTTTTATTAGATATGCATCAATGCTTTTCTGACTGTGCAGGTTACATGCTGATGTAGAAAAGAGGCCATCAAACTCATTGGCTCTTAGCAGGACTGACGCACTCTGACTTTCATCCTCTCTGAGATCGAGTGTGGGGAGGAAATGCTGAAATAGAGCTGTAGCTGTAGTTGAGGCTAATGTGCAATATCATAAGGAGATAATGAAGAAGAGAGGATGGAGAGGGGTGAGTGATAGGAAGAGAAAGAGGGAGGGAAAGAAGAACCAGGGGGTTGCGAAGAAAAAGGAAGCCAATCACATTTGAAGGGCAGATGTATTTACTCGGGGGGGTGGAGACAGCCGGTAGCGCTGGTGTGCTCCAGTGATAGCAACCGTGACAACGAAAGTGATTTCACTGACGTGGCTGATGAGTCTAACAACTCTGGCAATGATTCTTGTATAACCTGATCTCCTGTGAGTAATTTCTCTTGACATTATATTACGAGCTTCATCGGAGTCACAGAAAAAGTCTTCTTAAGTCCGTCTGTGGTGGAAGAAGATCTCAAGCGATCCGACAGGAAGGAATTGTTTAAAAGCAGAGAAGAAGCATGACATTATTCCCACAGGGAGACCTCACTTACTCACAACCCAGTGAGACAAGCAGGAAGAAGGAGCGTGCTGACAGAGGGAGACTTCCTACGTCTCATACGTGAGGTTTGGTTACTGTGCCATCACTAATTGGCTCTCTTCTGGGCCTCAGATCTGCTTGGCGAACACACTGCACCATTTCTCCAGAAACATCCCAGTGCACCAATCAGCCCATCAACTGGAAAACTGAGACGTTAACCGATGAATATTATCATGCATACTGATATCTACCTCATGGGCACAACTTCCTGTCTGATAGACAAAGTAGCAAGGGATAAAACAAGGTTGATTTTGTTTGTAAATAATAATAATAATACATTTTATTTTCAGGCATCTTTCAAAACACTGAAATGTTGAATGTTATATTTCTGGATTATGTGGCCCAGGGGTAGGAGATAAATGATGAAGAGGATTGGACTGAGAACAGAACCCTGGGGGACACCGGGCGACATAAGCTTTCTTTGTTGTTTCTTCATCACATTTGGCTTTCGAACCGCTCTTGCTCTGACACGTCACTTGGGACCTGTTTGCCTTGGGAGACAACATAGCTCCCAGGATCATTTGAGTACTCAAACACCTCCACCATGTTAAGGTGGTGGTTCATGGAGGAACCCTAGACATAGTGTAAACCAAGAAATCATTAAATGGAAGATACTCTGCTCAAAAGAAAGATGTAAAAGGTTGAAGTTGACACTTGAAAGTTTCTTTTGATCTCCACTGTAAACACTCTTTCATCAACATTATTGGAAAAGTTTCGTGCATTACATTGTGAGATGTGGAGTCTTATAGACAGATGCATAGAAGTGTTTTACTTCATTCTTACTGTGATTTCCTGTGTTTGCCCCAAAAAACACGGGGTGAAGTGAGGTGATGTCACAAGGAATACCAGGAACAAACTAGAACAAAAATTGTTGTCAAGTAAATCACTGTCCTCTTCTGGGTGACTTGGCATGATGGCGCCTGTGTTCGGCTTGGCCTATGCCTGCTTACCTTGCTCTGTTCTACCTGTCCTCTGTTTACTGTTGTTTGTCCTTCTACTCGTCAACAACGGTCTTCCTGTTGTGTCTATAATCGTCAGACTCTCCTATGGGTTAGATTGTCCATGGTGGATCATAGCTATCCATTCCCATTCCCATGGGCTGACAGCCCAAAATATGGGTTACCTCTGTTCATGCAGGCGGCCAATGATCATGGTGATGGCCTCCACCAACAAAGCTCTTGCCGGCGGCACCGGAGAAAGCAAGAAATAAGGGCCGGGATTCCGGTGTAGTTGAGGCGGCTGTGGAAGCAAGGAGTTGTCGGAAAAGGGTGCTGTTTGTTTTTGATGAGTTTTTGCGGAATTACCTCCATCTGCCCATGGCTGGAAATATAAGACCGCCGTGTCTCCGTTCCATCCTTTCCGACTCTCCTGGGGCGATAGCCCCCCTCCGGTCCCCAGAGTTCACCTGTGTGGCGCAATGTTTTTCCGCCAGCTGCCTTACCCCGTGCTTCCTCGTCCGGCAATGGGATTACACTCAGGATGATGCTTGTAAATGCTTGTTCCATAACAAATAAAGTTAGATAATATGTTCCTCAGCTTGCCGAGGATGACAGGCCACTGTGGTGGACTGGCTGCGGTGTTTAAAAGCAGCTTTTCGTGTCGGCTGGTGAGCAATCATTGTCCGTGCCATATGGGGGCATTTGCGGGCCATGCTCCCCCTGCAGACCTACTATATATATATATGGACAGAAGTGGAAAATAAGTGTTGACAGTGTACATTTCAATAAGAGACTGGTGAAAGTCTTCAAAATGAGAAGAAATGGATATTAGAAAATGGCTGCGGTGGGCCAAGTTCTCATTCGGCTACATTAACCGAAGAGGGAGAAAACTTGTTCGGTGAAGCTGCTGGAGAGCAAGCTCTAGTTCCTGCGGCTGGCCAAGAGACACCTGCTATTAAAAAAACCCATCCCCCACCAAATGACATCGGAAGAGACCGCCCTAACCAAGTTATACTTCAACAGTGCCCTGTCCTCATTTTTGGAAGTAAAAAACGTGCATTTGTTTCCTCTTGGTATCACAAACGTCACTGGCTGGAGAACAGTGTAAATGCTGACGCAGTATTTTGTTTTTGCTGCCGGGAGTACAACTTCGGCCGGAGGCCGTCCCGGGCTTTCGTAATGGGAAAAATACTGTGGAAAGAGACCTAAATACGGATCGTCAAGGGTGCATATGTCTTGTTGTGCTATGTCAATAAAACAGCTACAAAAGAACAGGTATTACATTTCCTCTCTCATTGATGTTGTCTGATTTCTGGTGGAAAACCAGCTGCTTTTAGGTGGGAAAATAGAGGTATTTGAAAATATGTCGGATGGCGGTAGTGGTCTTTTCCTCTCCTTATTGGATTAAAGAATCAAAAAGGACCCTGAATTGGCAGAGGCTGTTAAAACGATCCCCCGCAACACCACATACACCTGTCATGACATGCAAAATTATATAATAAGCACTTTCAGCAGTGTTGTGACAGAGGCTAATGTCGAGGAGGTAGGGGACTTCTATTTCACGCTGAAAGTGAGCGCCTGCTCACCATAGCAAAAGCCAGCAAGGAGATGCACAGACATTAACAGACACTGTTTTGGCTGAGCTAAATGCAGCTGGACTGGACATGTAAAAAATATTAAGTCAGGTTTATGATGGTGCTGTGCTGATGTCTGGGAAGCATGGTGGTGTCCAAAAAATGCTGCTGCAAAAAAAAAAACTGGACCGTGAGATCCCTCACATCCACTGTCTGACCCACCAGCTACACTCGGTTGTTGTGCATGCCATGTCAGCTGAGACAGCTGTTGTGGATTTTTTTCAAGTGTGCAATGCCTTGTACAGATTTTGCAAGAAACTCACTGTGGCTGTACACTACAAAGGTGAGTACCTCAAATGCATCCTGAACAGGTGGACAGGGCATCTTGCAACTGTTTCAGTAATTCTGAAGTCTTTCAGTGACATCGCTGCCGTTTTGACTGAAATTGACTCTGTCCATGGTGCTGAGCTGCGGGTGGAGGCAGCGGGCCTGCTGTGCGAAATGAGCAAATCCAGTTTCTTATTCATAGCCCAGTTATCACACACCCTTCTTTCCCTGCTTGACCCACCCAACATAGTTCTACAGAGAGAGAACACTGACCCGATGACAGGTTTAAGTATCGTGGAGAGTGCGATAATTAATTTTGTTTGGTCAGTGTTTGTTTGGTCAGTGTTTGATCTGTGATTGTTTGGTCTGTGTTTGTTTTGTCAGTGTCTGTTGGTCAGTGTTTGTTTGGCCTGTGTTTGGTCAGTGTTTGTTTGGCCTGTGTTTGGTCAGTGTTTGTTTGGTCTGTGTTTGTTGGTCAGTTAGCTGTTGTGATAGTTAGCTGTTGTGATAGTTAGCTGCTGTGATAGTTAGCTGCTTTTATAGTTAGCTGCTGTTATACTTAGCTGCTATGATAGTTAGTTGCTGTTATAGTTAGCTGCTGTGACAGTTAGCTGCTGTTAAAGTTAGCTTCTGTGATCATTAGCTGCTGTTGTAGTTAGCTGCTGTGATTGTTGGCTGCTGTTGTAGTTGGCTGTTGTTGTATTTGGCTGCTGTTATAGCTAGCTGCTGTTATAGTTAGCTGTTGTTATAGTTAGATGCTGTGATTGTTAGCTGCTGTTGTAGTTAGCTGCTGTTACTGTAAGCTGCTGGGGACAATGGAGCCGCTTTCGTTCCGTGAGTACCACAAGATGCCCGCATCTACAAACGCATCTACAGACTGGAGACGCTGCTCCTCACCTGCCATCAGAGAAAGACATTTTGCTACTAAACGCCAACAAAGAAATTACCAAACTACGAGAAAAGATTCATTGCCGTTCTAACGAGGTAAAAAAGAAAGATGAATTACTCACCAAATATACAGGCACGGTTGTACAGCAGTCAGTAGCGCTGTCATCCTTCCTCCATAATATTCCATGTGACAACGGCACAGTTCCCTGGGAGAATTCGGGTCCAGGACTGTCCTGTTCTACACCACGCCTGCCATCGATGGCTGAGGTAGTTGTCCACGGACATATATGACAGAATAACTGCTTACTCTCAACAATGGTTTTGAAGATCTTTCATATGAAAACAAGGACAAACTCAGTCCAATTAAGTCGACCAAAACAACCGCCAAAAAAACGCCTCTACCACCGCCTGGATTAAATTCCCACCGGCCAAAAACTTCCTCTGTAGCCCGTCAAAACCTCCTCAAACCTGCAGTCCAGAGGCATGCTACTGCAGCACCACTTCATTGCCATCTGATAACGGAGGGTCACCCACAGACATCAGTGACTTTCTCACAGTTAGAAGCAGAGCCGCTTCAACACCAACAGGAGCCGATAACAGAGACTTTCCCGCAGCTTTCTGCAACCCGAGCACCACCAGATGTTCCCACACAGATGGACGGAAAGCCCTACCATAGCCAGCAGTGATCCACCCGCCGAATGTTCCCGGCAAGTATAACAGGCGCACACTCACTCCTAACACTCTCTTCCCACAAACTACAATCATTATTGGTGATTCAATAACAAGGAATATTAGATTATTTAATGCCATGACACACTGTATTCCAGGTGCTACAGTTCACACTATCTTAAACAAACTTAATCAAATGTTACCCACGCTGCCAGCAACTGTCGCTAAAATAGTGTTACATGTAGGGACGGACGGTACCACCCGACGTGAATTGATACAGAACGTGAACGAGTTTAACCTTCTCTTTAATGTTTTAAAGGCAAGTGGGAAATCAATATTGCTTTCTGGCCCTCTTCCTACATTAAATAGGGGTATTGAACAATTTAGTCGCCTATTACAGCAGTACAACTTCTTACAATCCTGCTGCAAACTCCATAATTTCACATTTATTGATAACTTTGACCTCTTTTGGAAATGTGCTGATCTATTCAAAAAAGAGGATGTCCACCCTAATTTACATGGAGCACAAATGCTAAAATTAAATTTACAGTCTGTGATTCACAACTCCACGAGCACTTGACGAGCTGAGAATAAACCGGCAGTTACAACAAACACTTTCATAGATAAGTCCCTTACTCAAAACATAGAGCAATTATACCCCATAAACACTGTGCTGAGCAGTACAGAACAACATGCAATACAAATTAAAGCCCACAAAAGAGGAGTTAACCATAAAAATCTCATCAAAATTAAAACTACAAACAACACAAAACAATGAAAAAACAATTAAATGTAGACTATTAAATATCAGATCACTTTCGTCTAAATCCCTCTTAGTGAATGAACTGACATCAATTGGGTGTATTATGCCTCACAGAGACTTGGCTCAAAAATGAAGATTGTATTGCTCTTAATGAAGCCAAGACCTCCCAATTATGGTAATCACCATATTCTCCGTGAGAGTGGTCGGGGAGGAGAAGTGGCAACAGTTTTTCACTCAAACATCAGTTACCCAAAAACCAAAATTAACCAAAATTCATTCGAAAGCCTCTCACTTGAAATTTGTAATCCCCAAAAAAACCCACTTTACTGGTTATAGTTTAGCGTCCTCCTGGTCCATATTCAGAGTTTCTCTCTGACTTCTCTGACTTTCTCACGATCTGGTGCTGAGCACTGATAAAGCTATCACAGTAGGTGACTTTAACATTCATGTTGATGATGAAATGATGAGTGTCTCTGGATGGCATTACTCTGTCACCCAGCACCACAGTAAAAAACTTAGGTGTTATCTTTGATACTGACTTATTTTTTAACTCTCATATTAAACAAATCACAAGGACAGCCTTCTCCCACCTCTGTAATATCTCTAAAATCAGGAATATCTTGGCCCAGAGTGATGCTGAAAAACTAATCCATGCATTTGATACATCTAGATTAGATTATTGTAACTCCCTACTTTCAGGATGCCCTAGTAACTCACTAAAAAGTCTCCAGTTAATTCAGAATGCTGCAGCTAGACTACTAACAGGTACCAACAGGAGAGAGAATATTTCTCCAGTGTTGGCTTCCCTTCATTGGCTTCCTGTAAAATCTAGAATAGAGTTTAAAATCTTCCTGTTAGTCTACAAAGCTCTACATAATCAAGACCTGTGTATCTTAAAGACCTGTTAGTGCCCTATTGTCTGGGCAGATCACTCCGCTCTCAGTCTGCTGGTCTTCTGGAAGTTCCTAAAGTGTCTACATGTAGAACAGGAGGCAGAGCATTCAGCTACCAGGCTCCTCGCCTTTGGAACCAGCTCCCAGGTTAGTAAAGGAGGCTGCTACTCTCTCCCCCTTTAAAAGTAAACTCAAAACCTACTTATATGCTAAAGCATATACCGTATAATAGCGCTAACCTAAGCACTAGGAACAAAGCTGTAAACCTAAAAATAGGAACTAAGAACTGAGATGAAATAGTAGAACGCCAACATTATATTCAAACACAATCCACCATCTACACATAGCTCTAATGGGCTACAATGGGATGATGTCCAGTCAGACACAGTTGTGCCGGGTTGTAGACAACCCCCCACTTCTGTCCATCGTCGCATAACCCATCATACTGCTCACACTGCTTCACACCATATATATATATATATATATATATTTTTTTTTTTTCTTTTTTTTTTCTGCAGTCTGTGCCTTCTCCTCACCCTCTGCTCTCTTTTCTGTTTCAGGTGTCTTGATGCTGGAGCTGGCCTGTCCAAATCGATGGCTCACGGCTCAACTAATCTGGGACAATCGGATGGACTCTGATCAATGGTTCGCAGCTCAACTAGTCTGGGACACCCAGATGCACTGACCAACGGTTTGCGGCTAAACTAGTCTGGGACACTCGGATGGACTATCCTGCTATCCTTTTATCCAATCCTATTTGCCCCTCTGTTCACTAAGCGGATGGCTGCCACCTCTGAACCTGGTTCCACTGGAGATTTCTTCCTATACAAAAGAGGGAGTTTTTTCTTCCCACTGTCGCTAAATGCTTGTTCATGTGGATCTTGTTGGGTTCTTTCTTTTTTACTATGGACTTTATATTTTGTTCAGCGGTTTGAGATGACTTTGTTGTATTTTGCGCTATATGAATAAAGTTCAATTGAATTGAATTGAATATTTGAATGAGCGTTTTGGTCCTTTAATGTGCAGACATCAGTGCGCACAAGCACTGACATTTGAGGAAGTTAAATTTGAGACAGATTGACTTTTCTGTCTGCTGCACAAACATTTAATAATGTTTAAAACAAAAACTTTAAAACCTAATGATATTTTTCCCCCTCATGTTTTGATTGGTGCTCTGTCCGGTCCTGTAACTTTGCTCTAATCAGTGCATGCAAAATAGGCAGATTAGGACAGAAACCATCCTATTGATCTACCATTGATCTGAGTTAATGCAGCAACAAAGTCTGTCAATCAGTCTGCATTCTTTGAAGATGATCCACTGACCATCATCCAGCGCAGGTTTGAGCAGCGCTGTGTCACGCACACTCTCATATGTCACCGTTTTGCCATCAGTAATGATGTGTAAATTTGCATCTCTCTCACACACACACACACAAACACACACTCACACAACTGGAGCCTTTTGTTAATCTCCGCTGTATTTTCTGTCCACATTAACTGCAGCGATGATCTCAGCGTGTGTGTTTGCACCTCCTTTTCAGTTGTACTATTTTTCCATACTCGAACTATCACCGCAAACAGTTCCAGATTTCATGAATCGCATTGCTCTCTCTGCATAACTTTAATTGCATTTCCCCTCCCATATTTTTAGTTCTCCTGGGAGATCCGCCTACTATGCATATTCATGAGAGGTAAACGCACTAAATTATCTGAGGGCGCCTTGGGAAGCGCAGCTCACGCCCACTCCTCATTCCCTTCCCTTTGTACTCCTTATTAGCGCATGGAGTGACGTTTGCACACGTATTAATACCACTAAACCTTTTGTGAATCTGTCCCTGAGGAAAGTCTTTTCAGACCACAGACGTGCGATGTTCCAGAAAAGAAAGGCCCAGCTGGTTCAGCTTGCTTTTGAAAGAGACTTGACCCGCAAATGTACTACAGAGTGGAAGGACACTGTTCTCAGGAGGTTCAGCACCAACACTCGCCGCCTCCAGCTGTTTTAAAGGTACAACCATCTTTAGATTAATGGAGAGAAATACCCCACAAACAGAGGCTACTTTTACTAAATGACACCTCCCATTTGAAATGAGGTATTATTGAATGTCGCCAAATTGTATCTGGTCTCACAGCTGGTAAAAAGATTATAGAGGTTCTCACTTTTCAGTGAAATGTCAAATTGACATATCTGTTGAGCAAATTTAACTTTTGATACATATGTAGATGCATGATTTGCTAATAATTACTGACTATGAATAGTTATATGTATTCTTAATGTAACAGTTTATTTAGTGCTTACATACAGTAAATATATGTATTAATTGCTATTTCTGTGGATGTCATTGACTGGGAAAATTAGCACATTCTGTTTTTGCGGTGTCTGTGTTCTTTGTACATTGTACTGTGTTGTTTCCTGTTTTCTTACTTTGTATCTTCCATATGATTTTTTTTCTTCTTTTATTTTTGTAAATGTTCCTGGACAGCGGGGAAGGGATGTGGTGGGTATATGTATGTGTATGTATTTATGTTTTCTTTTGTTTTTGTATTTTGTATAAATGTCATTTGCAATCTACAAAAATTATAAATATACTTACAGTATGACCCACTGAGGGGGACAATGTAAAATGGGGGGAAATGTGTGCAGCTTGTATATTGGATTCAAATGTTACCAAAAGTTTTCAAAATGTCTTGCACACCTCAATAAATACTTGATCACAAAAAATATCTTTAGATTACTGTTATTGTTTGGGTTTCATAGTTGTTTAATTGTTGAATAGTGTTTGATGTTTATTTTAAATGGCAAACATGTTGACATAGAATGACTCCTGGAATGAACAAAAGTCTGTAATTAATCTGACGCAGCATGTGCGGGGTCCTACGTATGTCAGAGGACATTCTCTGGACTTGGTTTTTACTCTTGGTATAAACGCTGATGCTGTTTTTAATGAGCACACTTTTATTTCTGATCATAAATGTGTTTCATTTAACCTTTCTTTTTATGTGGATGTGTTAACGAGTCGGCATGAGACTCACTCAAGCATTTTTAATAGTAACTCTGCAACTAACTTTTCTGATGCTTTAACTTCTGGCTCGTTTATGTTACCAGATGGTGATGTTGACTGTCAAGTGCAGTTTTTCAATGAATACTGTCTGTCTATCTTGGATAAAATTGCACCTGTAAAAACTAGAGCGGCTCCTTTAAAATCTTCTTGTCCATGGATGAATGACAGTATTTGCTCTTTAAAACATACATGTTGGAAAATGGAGCAATGGTGGAAAGTCACCCACTTGAAGGTCTTTTATGATTACTTAAAGGAGCTCCTAACTGATTTTCATAATATGGTCAAGGATGCCAGAGCTACATATTTTGCAAATCTAATCTCAAACAGTCGTCACAATCCGAAAGTCCTATTTGACACAATAAGTAATATCTCCTCCTGCACCTTCTGTCCCAAATTCCTCTGTTTATGAGTACAATGTTTCCCTTTCATTTTTTATTAGGAAAGTAAATGACATTATAACATATGACAAATATTATTTCCTCATTTTGTCCTCCACTACATTGTCCTTCTCGGCCACCAATTTTGGAGAACTTTTCCACGGTCTCTTTAAATGAACTGAAAAAAATAAGAGGTGGCATGACAACATCTTCGTGTTCCCTTGACATCATACCCACTCCTCTGCTTAAAAAAAAGTTATAGACTCAAGTCGACTGGCTCATATCTACTCACTATAATCAATAACTCATTAATATCTGGCTTGGTTTCATCCTCTTTTAAACATGTTGCTGTTAAATTGCTTTAAAAAAAATAAAATAAATCCTGCCTTCATTATTGTAATTCACTTTTTACATGTCTTAGTATCACTTCTGTGAATCGCCTACAAGTGGTCCAGAATGCTGCTGTCAAACTGTTGACTGGATCACCCAGACAGTGGCTCCCAATCTGTTTTTGTATTCAGTACAAAGTTCTTATTGTGTTTAGAGCCTTGCATGGTCAAGCTCCAGCTTATGTCAATGAGCTGCTGAGGCCTGATAATATCAGCAGGTCCCTGAGGTCCTCTGACCAGGGTCTGCTGGTTGTTCCTCCCACAAGGTTAAAAACCAAAGGTGACTGTGCCTTTGAGGTTGTGGCCCCTAAAACTTGGAGCAGTATTCCCCCAGAACTGAGAGCCCTGACCTCTGTGGACATTTTTAAAAAGCAGCTGAAGACCTGTTTGTTCAGACCTGCCTTTGTCTAATTGGTCTGCATTTTGCATTGTGACTGTTTTTGTATTAACTCTGTTTTATTTATCTGATCGTGAAGCACTGTGATCTTTCTGCTCTTGAAACGTTTAGATATACTTATTTCATGTAGATATTAGTTCTTATTTATTAGTTCACAAGAGTATTTTCAATTATTTTTCACTTTTTGTTGACAAAAAGTAATGTGAAATACATTTTGTCTTAGTTTTTGTTTTGCTGCCTGCTGTGTTTGCATTTAGTCTTTTTAGTCAGGTGAAAAAGTATACAGTTAATGAAAGCTATGTCAATAATGTGTCAAATGATGAGTGTTATCAGATTAAAACTGCAGTGTATTGTAAATGTGCTCCTGCTTTGCTTTGTGCTCTGGCTTCTATCGACCTGAGTGTCCTGATCATCCATTAACTTTGAAGTTACCATTGTCTAATCTGTTTGTATTTTGCATTGTGACCGTTTTTGTATTAACTCTGTTTTATTTATCTGAATGTGAAGCACTTTCTGACATTTCTTCTTTTGAAAGGTGCTATTTGAATAAACACAAGGAATCACAGTAAGAATGAAGTAATACTTCTTTGCATCCATCTACAGGACTCCACATCCCACAATGCAAGTAGTAAAACTTGTGAGTGGAGTTCAAAACAAACTTTTGAGAGGCTATTTCAACCTTTCACATCTTTTATCAACCAAAATATGTTTGATTTATTGATCTATGAGACCAACACTATAGCCCTATTCAAACAAGATTAGTTTTACCTAGGGACCACATGCAATTTGTAATAATTGCGGAGAATGTCTGTGATGGTAATCCTGTGCGAATCGGCCATGTCAGTAATTTGTAAAGTAAAAATTCCCTCGCAAATTACCTACTATATTTTGCTAAACTCCGAGATGCTGTGATAATATTAATCCAATGCGAATAGGCATCTCTGTGACTTGGACAGAAATGGGCGGGATCTGATGCATAATTACGCGTTGATTTGTTTCCGGTGTCACAGGTTAACTAGTACTGAGATCGATTATGAGCATATATGCGCGCATGCAACCCTAACCCAACCTAATCCAATAAACTAATAAAACATGTCCATTCACTTTGAAAACAAAAATAAACAAAAACTGAATTGTTATTATTTAGCAAAAACTTATTTTCCGGTAGTGCGCATGCGCATATATGCTCATAATCAATCTCAGTACGAGGTAAACACAGACAGTGACAACGGTACGCATGTTTATTTACTTTTGGCGAAGAATGGAAGCTGCATTTGAGTATTTAGAAAAGCTTTTGGGTCCCGGGCCAGCAAAACCTTATCGGCCCGTAACGTACGGCAACAAAAAGAGAGGGTTGAAGAGAAGGAGCAATATCAGAAGCAAATGATAGGTCACACCCTTACGGTGCCCCTTAAGGGGCCTAGTAGTACTAAAAAATAAAATGTGGAGGTAAAAATAAAATTAAAATCCTCAGAAAGTATCTCGAGATTCCGTGAAAGTATCTTGAGATCACGTGCAGGTCATTTGACAGAAGCTGCAGCCATGGAGGCAGACCTGTTGGTATTCCTGCGTTCACGGCAGATCCCAAATGCAGATCTAATGAAGATGGAAGCTGACAAGGTGGGTAGATAATGCATTTATTTAATGTGGTAAATTGCATTTAAACAGCTTGTTTTTATTTGATTTGAAACTTCTTTTGCCCTGCCAGTCTGACACATTTTCAACGTTTACGGACGCTTTTCGGCACAACGTTCGCGGTTTATGGCAAGACTCTGCTCATGATGAATCTGGATATTCAAAAATGATAACCACTAGGTCCTAGCTCCTACCCTCTACCTCCTTTACCTCCATAGAGTTCAATGGAGCCAAAGGAGGTAGTCTATGAGCTAGAGGCTATATTTTTTGACTATCCAGATTTAGCCACATCTTTCGTTTCTAGCATTGACTGTAGTATTGACTCCTTCTCAATGGTGTCTAGGCTAAAACCATGGATCTAAAAGACGTAATTACTGTACATTTAGATCAGATATAACTTTTTTAAACCCGAAGGAAAACGCATACAGCCGTTAACCCATTAGATCTGCCACTGGCGATTAGCGTCACTATGCTACGATACCCATGCTTGATTCTCAGTGTAACATCTGAGTGAATTGCTAATGCTAGTTAGCATTACAATTCGTGGACAAATATATTTAAAAGTGTTTGGAGGTACGTTAAACGTAGCCATAGTCCCCGGGACTATGGCTTCGTTTATGGAGCTACTTAAGATAAGGCCAATATATCTATGTGCCAGGATAGTCGAGTGGCGCCACACTTATCGCTAACCAGGATTTCGCTAACGTTGGTTTGAATACTACATTTGACAAATATTTTTTCTTTCATTTTAACATATTTAACACGGCAAATTCCACCTATAAAAATACATATCCGACAAAAATAAACATTTTAGGGTTAGGGATAGAGTTACAGTTAGGATGCTTTAGGATGCTTTGAAAAGCAGTAAAAGTGTTCATTTTGACTGAAAAAGCTGCTAAATGAGCCTAAATGATCATGAATTGCTCACCTCCAATAGAAGTCAATGAGCCGATATGTTCGAATAACATCATTTCAACATGGCGGTGCACAGGGTGAAGTACTCCTCATTAATAAAATGAATATGGTGCCAAATAATGGATTTTGTTAGACATAGATCTTCTAATAAGGACATTTAGAAGGTTTTAGCAAACATTTGCAAAAACTGAAGGATCAGCAGTGACTGTAAAATGTATTTTGTGGTATTTCAGGTCATTCAAATGTATCCACTAATGTTGGTTCAGTTCTTGCTTATTGTGCACAAATGTTATGTGCTGGTTCACAAAAAATCCATTATATTATTTTACCTGACAAAAGATAACTCACTGAGGAACAAACCTCTTTTTCAACAATCATCTTAGATAGCTGTTTTAAACATAGTTAAACTACAAACACAAACAACACATAATAAAAGGAAGAAACTGTGAAATCACAAACTAGGACAATGACAATCTGCTGCGCTTTCTATCTGACTACAAACAAAGCAGAAAACTTTAATCTGAACCAAGATTAAGGCTCTGTTTAGTTTTGTTTGTGTTTAGCCCTTGTGGTTCTTTTAGTTATTCCGAGTCTTAGTTTATTCTGATTATCGAGTATGATCTCCTGTGTTTACTCTTGTCTTTGTGTTTCCAGAGGAGTATTCCATAAAGGAGGGTTAACAAACTCTGAGTCTATCCATAAACTCTGGGTCAACATACCCCGCGATGGGAAACTCTGGGTATCTGATTCCGTTACAGCTGGTATGAAGTGGGTCAATCAACCCTGAACATACTCAGAGTTTGAACATAACCCGCTTTATGGAATACCCCTCAGGTATTCCTGCTCGTGTCTCCACCTCTTGATGATGTCAGTGTGTTTGGGTTCTGACTGATTAGCGGCCTCATGTTTTCCACCCAGGTGTGGCCCGTTCCCAATCAAGCTTCCCTCACTATTTAGCTGAGTGCTTGGACACAGTGTGATTGCTGGATCATTGTCAAATGTGTATTGTCGACCCTCTTGAGGGGTATTCCATAAAGCGGATTATGTTCAAACTCTGTGTATGTTGGGGCTAAAATGAGGGAAACTCTGAGTATCCCATTCCTAAACGCAAGGTATGATCTTCTCTGAGTCTGTTACCATGGTAACATTGTCCGTGAACTAAACCTGGTCGCTGGCAGGTTTTATCAAAGAAACCCTGGGTTTATATCTGGCTCCGCCCACCTGAACACCGTTTCTGAACACTTTAATGTACCTTAACATTCTTCTCTGAAACACATTAGTAACATCACACACCACAGACGTGCTCACATCATTACTTTTTTTTTTGTTTTTTTTTTGTGCAAACGGTAGTTTTCTTTCTAACATTGTAGATGTAGATCATTAAGTGAAAGTCACTGAGCGGTTCATCTGCATTAAAACATCTACTGACGTCTGTAGTAAAGTTCTCTGAATAAAAACCTGTGGATAATATTGTGACACCGCTCTTGGAAGCAATGGGTCGCGGGTTCGCGTCCCGCTTCAGTGTTTGACATTTTTTAGGACGTTGAGATGACTCTGGTGACAATATTACATTAAAAAAACAATATAAATGATGCGATATCAAGCGGCAGTCACTGTCTTTATATCCAGTGTATATCCTCTCTATCCAGCCATCTTATGCTGCTGACACGTCTCCTCAGACACATTTTATTCATATTATTCACCGCTCGTCACGTCACTGAAGAGATAAAGTGATGAAGTGACCAAAAAGTCTAATTACGGGTGATTTCAGCCACTATAGTCACAGAAGACTGAACGCAACTTTAGAACAGGCTCATATTCCTCAAACACCGACTTATTTCACCATTAGGGTGAATAAATCACTCTCCCGTTTGGTTGTCATGGCAGTTTGAGTATTCTCTAATCCATTGATGATGGCTTTTTATCGTGCACGTGCACGTCAGTAACCCAAGGTTTACATACTCAGGGTTGATTGACCCACTTCATACCAGCTGTAATGGAATCAGATACCCAGAGTTTCCCATCGCGGGGTATGTTGACCCAGAGTTTATGGATAGACTCAGAGTTTGTTAACCCTCCTTTATGGAATACCCCTCTGGTGTGCTGCTGCGTTACGTCTCCTGCTCCCTGTACCTGTTTGTGTCTTTTTGGATTTTGGTTAGTTTTGGATTAAACATGGACTGGTTCCAAGAATGATACGCCTGCATTTTGCCTCCATCGCTCTGCATTTGGGTCCACACCATCCTCTATCCGTGACACCAAGGTCATGATAGTTTTTGATTTTTCCATTAGTTTTAGTTTGTATTTCATTTTGACATTTGCTTTTTGAATTTAGTTCATTTTTATTAATTTTTAGAGCAGTATTGCAAGTTTTATTAGTTTTTATTTTATAAAAATATGCAGTTTTCGTTTGTTTTTTTACACTAAAAACCTTCAGAACAAGTATTTATAATAAAAACTCAACAAATTACGCTTTACAATTTAAAAATTAAAAAAACTGATGAACAGTGCCTCACAAATCAAATAAAACAGTTCTCAATATAACAGCCTGAAGTCAAAATGTGTGCAATACTGCTTCTGAGGTTAGTGTAGTGTGCAGGGTAAAGAATGACCTGCTTCCACTGCAAGGCATGCACCTTTGACACCGTCATATTAAAAAAAAATATCCCAAATAGGACTCTGCTTCCTCCCAGTGTTTTTTATAGCAAACATTGGCAGATTGTCAACATGAAGTTCCATACAGCTGCCATGAAAACAAAGGATGTTTTGCATCAAAGCCACTAGAAAATGCAGCGGTTTTGGAGCAATTTTAACCATTTCATACTGAAGCTGTATCCCAAAACCACCTAAAAACATTTAGACTGTTTATCTCATCATATAAAACCTTTCTATTATTATATTGTTTCATTTCAGTAGCTTTGATGTAAAGAACTTTTACCTTTGTAACTATAATTTAAATTGGTTTAAAGGGGCAGTATTATGAAAAATAATAATTTTATAATGGTTTTGCTTTAGTGATATGCATTCCTTTAGCCTCATTCAAAGGGCCGAATTTCCTGTAGAACATGTCGGTCTCTCCCGGCCATCGCCGGACTGTGCCGTGGTAGCGGGGAGACTGGGGCATGGAGAGCCCCAATCGTCCCGTTCTGAACTGCGGGCCCTGAGGAGCAGTTTGCGGGAATGCCTTCTGTTGCACGGGTGGAGATGTGGCCAGGGATTCCCGAGGAAGACAGAGGCGGGGGGGCCTTGTCGTCCTTTTTAGCCTCACATCGTCATTGCATGGAGGCCAGCGTAGAATCAAACATCCCCTCCAGGACTATGGGCATGTCCAGGATGTTTCCCCATTTGAAAGATTAGCGAGGTTGAGCCACCGCGCCCGTTCCTGGAGCACCGGCATGATAGGAATATCTCGCGACAATCTGTTGTATAACAGGCGGTTCAACATTTTCTATTCCATTAAGATGGCGTGACGTAACACGAGACGTGCCTCTCAAACTACCTCACGAGTAAAACAAACATGGCGAAGGCAGGTTGATATTACAGTTAATGTCACAGTTGATATTGTTGAGTTGTTCACAAGCAAATATGTTCAGTTTAAAGATAATTTAAAGAGTTGCGTGAGTAATCACAATCAGTTTCATTTTTAGCACCTGTTATAGCTGGAGCCCACGTGACCGTTGAACGTGCCTTCGACCAATCCCGCTGCGCACAATGGACACTGTATCTGTGACGTCATCCACAATCCACATTTGCTTGTTGAACGCTCGTTCAATAGCAAATAACTCTTTTTCTTTGAATGACCTTTACCTTAAAGAAGAGCTGGATATTATGTGCCTTTCTGAGACTTGGCAGAGAGAGGAAGAGTTAATTCACTTAAATGAACTTTGCTCAACTGGCTGCTCTGCTGTCGAGAATCCTCTTCCCTGCCACCGTGGGGGTGGTTTGGCTATTGTGTACAGAAACAACTACTCATGCAAAAATCCAGTCCCAAGACTTTGCGTCTTTTGAATCACAGATGGTCAAGGTGGATTCTTCAACTCCTTTCTACTGCGTGTTGATCCTCCAGGCCCTGATGCTGTCTTCTTAAAGGATTTTAGTAACTGTTTATCTTCTATGATAAAGTTGGAGTTTGTTTTAATCTTTGGGGATTTTAACCTTCACGTTGACGACAGCTTTTAATTTTGAGCAACAAGTTTCTGAGCCCACTCACCAAAACACATATACATAGACATACTTTAGACTTAGTTTTTACACTTGGCCTAGACATTTTAAACTTGTTTGCAAATGATGTCCATTTGAGTAATCATAGTCTTGTTTTATGTGATCTTCACTTAAGTCCTGAGCCCAAGCCTTCAGAAGTCAGGTCTCAGAGCGTGTTTCTGCTGCTGGAGTGCTTTGATGTGGACAATTTCATTCATTGTTTTAACAATCATTGTGTAACTATTTTGGATCAGGTGGCTCCCATCTATATCTGTCAACTGGTAACACTGAACAAGAAAAATCCCAAAGTGTTGTTTGACACGATCAATTCTCTCAGTTCACAAGCCTCGTGTTGAACCTTTACTGTGTCCTCACTCACTTCAGTCTTTGCAAAACACCAGCAGCCTCTTCTTTCTGACAAAACCACCGTATATGTCATTTAAAATTCATAATAATCTTTTATGCTTCACTTGCTTTTCTTTTAATATATATATATATATATATATATATATATATATTATTTTTTTTATCCGGGTTACATTTGTTTTCTTGTCTGAACAAGAAGGTGCTGTCTCGACTGCAATTAGTTCAAAACTCTGCAGCAAGAATTCTGAACCTTACAAATAGGAGGACTCTCGTATTCCCTATTTTAAAAGGACTCCGTTAACTGCCAATGTCTTTTAGGATACATTTTAAATTTCTGGTTCAAGCCTACAGAATCTTGCAGGGTCAGGCTCCTTCTTACATCAGTGATCTGATCCAGCTTTACACCCCTGCTCGGGCTCTGAGGTCTGCTGATCAGAATATGCTGATGGTTCCTCGCACTTGTTTTCGGACCAGAGGAGACCGATCCTTCCAGGCTTGTGCTCCTAGGCTTTGGAACGAGCTTCTGCTCTCTCTGCGTTCTATTGAATCTGTCGACACCTTAAAAAGCCAACTTAAGACCTATTTATTTGTTCAAGCTTTTAATTAGCTACTCTTGGTCTGCTATGATTTTATGTTGCCATGGCCTTTTATACTGTGTAATGTTTTTGATTTTAAACTGTGTTGTGAAGCACTTAATGGCTTTTTGTCTGTGAAATTAAAAAAAATGTTACTTACTGCCTCGTATCGCTTTTATGGGATGATCTGATGTGTTTATGAATGCGACGCAGCGGTAGGACAAAACAAGGAACTTTCATCTTAAATGGACTATTTCTGTGGTCAGGAGAGGTGAGGAGGAGAAGAAAGTGACTGTTAATGATTTACTCTCCTGCTGTGTTTTCGCCTACTCATGCATATGCATGAAGATCCAAATAAAGCCTCTTCTTAGGAACGGTCTGAAAATTACTATTCTGAGGGCTAAAACTCCAGAAAACAGGCGAGTTTGGGAAAATAAACCTCAAATACTATGTTGTTCGAGTTCTTAGAACAATTGTAGATGGGTGAAAAATACTGGACCTTTCAGTTAGTTTTGTAAACACAATTCAGTTTCAGGTTTTTTACACTCATTTTTCTTTTTATTTCAGTAAACAAAAAAGTAATTTTTGTTTTGTCGTTCGTTTTAGTAAAATATAATAACACTGATCTGAATGTGCATCAGAATCATGGCTCAAACAGGAACACACAAGCACCAAATAGCCTTCAAGCTGCTGTGGCCGTGTCCCATTAGGA
Source organism: Gouania willdenowi (assembly GCF_900634775.1). NCBI lineage: Eukaryota > Metazoa > Chordata > Actinopteri > Blenniiformes > Gobiesocidae > Gouania > Gouania willdenowi. The sequence goes on along the minus strand of NC_041049.1, from coordinate 30,235,390 downwards.
GCATGTGAGGCTGTTACACACCAAATCTGATGAAATATGATCACCTATAAATAAAAGCTGTGTGCATTGTTGAGCTACAGTCATGAAAAAGAAAGGGGGATGCTGGATAAATGGCCAGAAGGCCTTTCGACACTAAAGAGTTGAATACTAAGGCAGCGATGGATGAATCTTACAGAGTATGACATTAAGTCGGTATTAAAAGCCCATGTCCAGGTCAGCTATAATTACCGCTTACATAAGTCACACACTTTGACTTCACTGCTTCTGTGGGTCGCACTCTGATATTTGCACGTCAGGCAGTTGGAGGTTTAAAAAAATGGATGGAAACACATTAACTGAAGTTCAATAAGATGACTCGTATCAAGAATACAGAGTAAAAACATTATATTCTAAAATATGTCAGCATTTCAGATTTACAGGAGCATCAAAGAATAAGACTCCATAGTGACACAACGGTCGTTATGCTGCATGCACAGACTACATACAAAGTCAATGGATAGATGCGTCCCAGATGCAAAATCTTTCCTGTGCGGTCTGATCCGCACATCAAGAACGTGCCGTGCGAGCACGCTCCCGATTTTGTGTCATGTTCGCACATTTGCAAGAGTTAAAAATATTGAACTCCTGCGACTGTTTCGTATGACGAAACCCAATCAGAGTCTTTGTTGACAATGATGTCAGGCCGTCAACACGGACACCGGTCTGTTCACCCATTCAACCATGGAGTAGAAGCTGTGTGTGACTACCTGGAGCTGTATGACACGGCCTTTAGAACCGGGACTAGACGAGGAAGGATTTGGCGTGGAGGAGAATCAGCGAGGAGGTGGTAGTAGCAGGTAAAAGTTCTCTCTGTAGTTTTCATCTTTGAAAGTCAGCACTGAGCTAGGATAGCATTAGCTAATCACACCGGCTTTTTTCACTGGTGGTTTATGTTTATGAGAGGAGAAAAAGGAGCGCAGCTCCTCGCTTCGGCAGGCAGTGAAACTCACCGAGTTGGATGTGTCGCTGGTGGGCGGTGCTTCGCTTCAAACGCGCATATAAGGCGAATGGGGACATTTTTTTGATCCTGTGAAACCTTCGGAACGTTTCATACAGCAGATGCGTCCGGTGCTGCTGAAGACTCATGTAGTGTGAACGCAGCATTAGTGTAACTGCAATCATCAGCCAAGTCGGCTGTCTGTCTTTTTCTTTAGGCTTTGGTGTCTGAGTGACAGATGATCTGGTGTGGATGAGGGAGCCTGGTCACTGTAGTGTGTGTGTGTGTCATCTGTCAACACCACTGTCTGTGTGCGTCTCCCTGTTGTTTCTTGTCTCCCGGCCTGTTTTTGGTCTATGTGCGTCTTCCTGTCCATCACTGCGTGTCTCCATGTGTGCAGTTATGTCTCCTGTCTGCTCCCTGCGTGTTTGGCTCTAGTGTGTGCGCCTGTGCGAACTGTGGCAGATCAGTGATTAGAGCCTTTAATCAGTCCATGACTGACAGGCGGAATTATTGGTTTGTTTTCAGTGTTTCTGACAGTTCTCATCAGTTAGTCAGCCTTTATTCAGCCTTTATGTTTAACCTGTGCTGTCTGTCTGCATCCACGGTTTGAGAAAGTTAAAGGTGTGATGTCAGAGAGATGCTGCCGGCTTTGCCTGGTCTAGACACTGATACTGTGACACAGTTATTTATTTACTCATTGTTCATGTGACTGTTTACTGCAAGATCTCCATGCATGCCTCCATGGAACTAATCAGTAGTTTGGTCCACCGTGCTTGTCTTCTTCCAGCCTCCAAGCCAACTTCTTCTTCTACTTCTTTATTTACGGCAGAGTGGACACCTCTCCAAGCATCAAGAACACGCATTCAGCGTCATTTGGCGTCATGTCCGCAGAACTACACAGGAAATTCGGGCTCGTAATTGCAGTACAAAATGCAGCGCAAAGTTTGTTCAAGTCAATAGGGTGAAATGTGTGTGGGCTCATTCTCTTTGGTTTTGAGTGCTTCATCAACCATTAGCATTAAAAGACCTAAAGTTAATGTTTATTTTTTCACAAATCCTGCCCAATGCTCCTTTACTACTTTTCACTCCATCCTCCGCCATGGCTGTTTTCTTTCCGCGCCGTTCCTCCTGGGATGCAGACTTGTGGCATTTATTGCATTTCAATGATGTAAAGGCCAGATAAATGTGACCTAACCATTCAGACAGCAGTCGCATCACAAAATATCTGATACATATCAAAGGTTATGTTGACACAGCAGGTGGAATTTTTAAAAGCTTTTTGTGTGCTTGTTCATATTACTCATTAAATGTAGCTTCTACCAGCTACCTGAATGCGACCCTGAAGTGTCGCATTCACTAATGAATGGCATTAAAAAGCATTACATTTGACTTGCTTCTGCCTGTATCAACCCTTTAATTCTGTGATTTATTTGTTGAAACATGAAATAAAAAGTAAAGAAATATAGTTTGTTTATTCATTATGCACTGTTGTGACAGAAGTTTGACTGAGTTCAGTAAGATTATTGCACCAATGTTTTTATCAAGATTTTTTCCTTGTTCATGAGACTAGAATGCACAAAATTGCATGCATTTTTGGGGGAGGACCCCCAGACCCTGCGGAGGGGATTAATTCTCGACCCCCCCAATCTTCAAGCAAACGTTACGTCCTTGGCTCCCACTGTCCAAAAACAGGAAATTTGGATTCTCAAAGGCCCCCGTAAGTAAATTGGAGTGAGTTGTTGTTTTTCTGCGGATGCACTGCTGCCAGCACCCGATGACACCCAGGATATACACAAGATTTACCTTTTATAATAAAGGTTACATTTCTGACCCATTCTTTTGAAATTTAGTACTGATAAAAGAAAATGGATAGTAGGTGTTTTATTTGGCCTAAAGAAGGCTTTGATACTATCAACCATAGGGGGAATGAAGCGGTTTGGTGCCAGAGGGAGAGCACTCAACTGGTTGCAAGGTTATATCCGCAATAGGACCTGAACCAAACTTAGTTCATAATATTTGACCCTAACACTATTTGCTTGTTTGAGAAAAAGATTTCCATTTGTGCATCACATCTGCATTATTTTTGTTTCGACTGGAAGTTTTTTCATGCAATTACATCATTCACGGTCTGGTTTAGGGCTAGGGTTATTGTTGAGGTGATAAATTCCATTAACATACAATTTTTGTATGTTTTTGTTTTGTGTTTAGTATGTTTGCAATTCCTTTATAATTCCCCATGTAACCGTGCTCAGTTGCTCTTCTTTGGCAGCTCAATGGTTCAATAAACCCCTTGACTCTGCGTTGTGTATTTATTGACGGACGGAAGACTTGTTTGTCTGTTTATTCTTCATAAAACAGGATAAATGCTGATAACAAACACGTTCAGCTCGTAATCGCAATCACACACAGCACCCTTGGGTACATCTCTCAGTGACTAGCCCAGTATACATTGATTTAGGGAAAATAACAGTATAAAACATGAAGGTATAAAACATAAATATATACCTGCATGTAGATAAAACAGGATAAATGCTGGTCACAAACACATTCGGCTCGTAATGGCGGTCACACACAGCACACTAAAAGTTACATTAACAAATTATACATAATGGTCTACAAATGATTTACACATACACAACATCAATATTATAAGTACAATACATAACTAAGTTCATACAACCATAAATACAACTAATAGTATGTGGTGCTGCACATCACCACTTACCTCAGGCACGTCTCTCAGTGACTGGCAGCAATTGCGGTGCCCACTGCCTATATAACAGAGGAAGAAGGGGCACCCATGAGCCATTTAAACATGCTAGAGGAATATAACAATATATTAATACTGTTACACCAGCAAAACTAAAAAAATATGAGGAAGTCAAATTGCCACACACAAAAAATTATATGAAGTAATTTTCATTAACAGTTTCACAATCTTCGTGAGACTGGGCTGGATGTGGAGATACTTTACTTGAGTTGAATTTCAAGTGGTCCAAAAAAATAAGCACAGAAAACAGGTTGCAGTTAAAGAGGTGGAATAAAGGTTTTAATTTGAATATTTGTTTTACTTGTTTTTAAATATCTAGGGCCTCTTGTTTTACAGAATTACTTTGAATGTACCAACCCTTGCAGACCCTTATGTTCTCTGGCATGGCTATCAAGGCAGCTTTCCCTTTCTATGTGTGACAACTTGTGTGATGGCTATTAAAATTACTTATTACATTAATAAAATATGCTTTTCAGTATGCTTCGAATACATTTGTTGACTCAAGCAAATGCTCAAGAGTCACTTGAAACTAGTTCACAACCACAGATTGCTAATTTCAATTGTGAGTTCATGCTTTAGTCTTCTTATGGTCACCACAGGGATGTACAGGAAGTACAGATCTTTAAGTGAAACCTTGTAAATATGCTCATTGTAGATAATTAATGATAGAAAAACCCATCATAGTAGGAGGAGTAAGATGAGCGAAAACACAGTCCTTACACAGCATCTTACAGAAAGGTGAGACGGAGTGGACGCTCAATAAAAAGGCCATTACAGCTTTGTTTTTGCTGCATGAGAATTAAAATCAGGATTAAAAACACATAAATAGATCTTGGAAAGAGGGAAGTTTGCAAGTGGTGTAATATTGATACACATCGTCCCTAATAAATCGACCTTGCACTTTATGAGCTATAAAGTTATCCCAGTACGTCAAACCTCCATGCTAGGCTTCTTTTATAAAGCTGGACGTTGTAGCTCAGATCACCTTCTACATTGAGTTACTCTCAAACAGCCTGGGTCAGAGAAACTATATGGCGATGATTGAAGAAATGTTTAAGGAAGACACTTCATCAGAGTTTCTACAGAAATTGTATGTTTTTTGCCCACCCCAGTGCTCCTCACCTGCACCAAACCACTTATTTGTTACAGTTGGTCCCTCCTGGCCTCTCAGCCGACCCTTCCTCCTTCCACTCTCACCTAAAACACCTGAATCAAATCAGCAATCAAGAGTAAAAAAGGGCTGAGAGGACTAGAAGTCAGAAGGCACATCATCCAGCAGCAGACTTAGGGAGAGGTTTTTCTTTACATCACCCTACTTGACATTTTGTCATTTTGTTATGTTAGTTTGAACTAGAGATTACTGGTAGCCCGGTTTTCATGGTTAATTTGATGAAGGTCAGACGGTGGACACTGTACACCGGCCCTATGTGGGTTTGGCCTATACTGTCCTCACTACTTTTGTTCAGCTTGGAAAGTCCCTTTTGTTCTTTGAGGTTCAGTTTTGGGATCAATACTCTTTACATTGCATATGCTTCCACTAGGTAGCATTATTAGAGAACATAATGTAAATTTCCATTGCTATGCGGATGATACACAGCTCTATTTGTCAATGAAATCAGATGATACTCGACAGTTATTAAAACTCCAGGCTTGTCCTAAAGACATCACATCCTGGATGAGCCGTAACTCTCTCCTTCTTAACCAGGATGAAATCGAAGTGATTTTATTTGGTCCAAAACACCTCAGAGAGAAATTATCAGAGCAAATAGTGTCTCTGGATGGCAATACTCTGTCGTCCAGCACCACAGTAAAAAACATTGGCGTTAGAGATGTAACGATTAATCACAAGGCAGTTAATAATTGATTCATAGGTATCACGGTTCACATCGATACTGTGAAAATTGAATCGCAGCACCTTTTTTAAACAGCAGAGGGCGCTATCCACAAGTGTTGGTGGCGGGCGGAAATGTAAATACAGTGCAATGACCGTTTTTTTTTTGTTTTTTTTAAAGTCCAATTGTTAAGGCACAAAATACATTTTCAGTTGCACTTTTAAAAAGAAAAGGAGTTTTGCATTGTTTACTATAGAACCAGAATTTAAATTAATAGTCTTCTTCTTCATTTGTATTATTCCTTTATTTATTTCATTCAAGATTTATCTTTAGGTAAATTGCATTGTTTTGAATAGTTTATCAAGTGATTCTTTTGACAATGAAAAATAAAAGGAAAATATTTTTTTTCAGAAGGAATATTTTTCAGTCATTCGTCTACAGTCCCATTTTGTAAAATAAATCGTGAGAGAATCGTATTGTGAACCCAGTATTGTGAATCGAATCGTATCAGGAGTTCAGTGAATCGTTACATCCCTAGTAGGCGTTCTCTTTGATACTGACTTATCCTTTAACTCTCATATTAAACAAATCTCAAGGACAGCCTTCTTCCACCTCTGTAATATCTTTAAAATCAGGAATATCTTAGCCCAGAGTGATGCTGAAAAACTAATCCATGCATTTGTTACATCTAGATTAGGTTATTGTAACTCTTTACTCTCAGGATGTCTCAATAACTCATTCTCCAGTATTGGCTTCCCTTCATTGGCTTCCTGTAAAATCTAGAATAGAGTTTAAAATCCTCCTGTTAGCCTACAGGGCTCTACATGATCAAGCTCCTGCATATCTCAAAGACCTGTTAGTGCCCTATCATCCGGGCAGATCACATCTGTAATGATCGCTTGGATCATAATGTGCGCCCAGTACAAGACAAAGTCTTGTGTGTCCTGGTAGCATTTCAGACAATGGCAGGCGCCGCAAGACGTTTGACATTAATCTAAGCACTAAAAACGAAGCCAAAAACCATGTGTATCATGTTTTTCTGCAGTCTGTTCCTTCTCCTCGCCCTTCTCTCTCTTTTCTGTTTCAGGTGTCTTTATGCTGGAGATAGCAGTTCCTGATCAATGATTCACGCCTCAACTAGTCTGGGACACTCTGATGGTCTATCCTTCTATCTATTCTGTTCACCTTTCGGTCCACTAACACCCAACCAGTCGAGGCAGATGGCTGCCACCTCTGAACCTGGTTCTGCTGGAGATTTCTTCCTATAAAAAAAGTTTTTTCTTTCCACATAATGGTCTCATTTGTGTTTGTTTGGTTGTCTGTTAGCAGGGTTGCATCAAAAATATGGATTTTGACAAAATGTTAACCAAAGATAGACATGGAAGATTATATTAAACTTTGGAGGTGATGTGGATAAATATATACTGATTCTGGATCAGTTTGAAAAACTGAAAAATCCCTATTATCCTTAGACAAGTCTAAAAAATCCATACCTTGGTGCAACCAATGGTCATGAAATTTGACTGTTATTGGGTTGGTTCCTCAACTACCCCTCAGTTTCATCTAGATCCAATCTGGATTAACACATTTCATGGCAAAAATTGGGTGCCTAAACATTTGAACCAACTGTATGGTTATGATGTGAGCATGATGTGCTGTACCAACAACAAATTCTATCAACTCTGTTGTGTGGCCATTAATAAATTACTCTGATTCTAATGAATAGGGATAGAAATATCTTACAAATATCAGGATCACTGGTGCAGATTATTGCCAATATTTGGCAAAAAGGATATTTAGCAAGAGGTAGAGGTTTGTGCTCTCTGTGTATATCTGTATAAGAATCAAGCTAATATTTTCTCTTTTCTAGCAACAATAATAGAGAACTACTAAATACATAAACTTTCCTTTTAAAAATCATATTTCTATTAAAATAATATGCAAAAGTATGCATTTAGGCCACTGTCATTCTAATAAGTAAAATCTGGTTAGACTATGATATGAATTTATGGTGTGGACAGTATTCCAAAATGAAATAAAAAACCATGAAGTTACAAGCACAAGTGTTGTTTAAAGTGTGAGCTCATCAATTAAGATGGACTTCTTTGAAGTGGTTGAACACTGTTCCAAACTGCAGCACAAATGGCTGAAAGTAATGGAGTACTGTAATTGAGTTGCTTTTATGGGTACTTGTACTTTTTTGATTATATTTTTAAATCAGTAATTTTACTTGTTCAACCCATACTGAGTAAATTAATATGATCAACGGATATTGTGAAACTACAAAAAATGAAATGACCAGACAATCAATCAATCAATCAATCAATCTTTATTTGTATAGCGCCAAATCATAACCAATGGTATCTCAAGGCACTTTACAGTAGAGCAGTCTTAAGGACGGACTCTTCATTTTATGGATACACACATATGCATATATACGTATATACACATACATATGTATCCCACACCCAACATGAATTCATCATGGCGGCAAGGAAAACCTTCTGTTAAGCAGCAGGAACCTTGTGTGGATCCCATTCCTATGATGAACAGCCATCCACGTTATGCTGTGTTGGGTGTGTGCAGAGAAAAGGGTGGAGACAGAGCCGCTGAGTCTCTGTAACTCCACACTGAGGATCCCACGGACCTGCAAGACAAAAGCCAGAAGGAGTACAGGAGCAAACACACAAGGGAGTAAGCAGACATAGAGGGAGTGTTTGAAAGAGGAATGGGACCCTCTCCGGTCCCTCTCTAACCTAAATGACCTCTCTCTTAACGCCCTCTCCAACCTCTCTCCAACCGAGCATGCCAGACCCCCCCCCCGGCAGTCTATGCCTATTGCATCTTAATTATGAGCTATGAGCTGGTTCCTAACTAAAAGCTTTATCAAAGAGGAATGTTTTGAGCCTAACCTTAAAGGTAGAGAGGGTGTCTGCCCCCCGAACCGTGGTTGGTAGATGGTTCCAGAGAAGTGGGGCCTGATAACTGAAAGCTCTTCCTCCTATACTACTTTTAGAGATGAATGGAACAACGAGTAGTCCAGCATTTTGAGAGCGTAGTGTTCTGGGGGGATTGTATGGCACTACAAGCTCCTTGAGATAGACTGGTGCCTGTCCATTTAGGGCTTTATAAGTGAGAAGAAGAATCTTGAATTCTATTCTATATTTTATGGGAAGCCAATGCAGAGAGGCTAATACAGGAGTAATGTGATCTCTTCTCCTAGTTTTAGTCAGTACACGTGCTGCAGCATTTTGAACCAGCTGAAGTGTCTTAAGCGACTTGCTCGGGCAGCCTGCTAAAAGAGAATTACAATAATCCAGTCTAGAGGTAACAAAAGCATGGACTAGTTTTTCGGCGTCGCCCTGAGACAGGATAGATCTGATTTTAGCAATGTTACGGAGATGAAAGAAGGCAGTTCTTGAAGTTTGTTTTATGTGAGAGTTGAAGGATAAGTCCTGATCAAATAGAACCCCAAGGTTTCTAACAGTTGTGCTTTGTGCCAGAGTAATGCCATCTAGGGCAGTTAGGCTAGCATAGGTTTCTCTAAGGTGTCGCGGGCCCAGTACAATGAGCTCAGTCTTGTCTGAGTTGAGAAGAAGAAAATTTTGGTCCATCCAGGCCCTAATGTCCTTTAGACAGGCCTCAAGTTTAGATAGCTGATTTGTCTCACCTGGCTTCATTGATACATACAGTTGGGTATCATCAGCATAGCAGTGGAAGTTAACAGAGTATTTTCTCATAACATTACCAAGGGGGATCATATAGATACAGAAGAGGATTGGACCTAGCACAGAGCCCTGAGGAACCCCGTAGCTTACTTTAGTGTACACAGAAGACTTATTATTCACGTGTACAAACTGGTACCTATCAGATAGGTAGGACTTAAACCAGTTTAGGGCAGTCCCTGTGATTCCAAGTAATTTCTCTAATCTCTCTAGTAGAATATAGTGATCTATAGTGTCAAAAGCTGCACTAAGATCTAATAAAACCAGCACTGAGAGTCGTCCTTCATCTGAAGCCCAGAGTAGATCATTAGTTACTTTAACTAAAGCAGTCTCTGTGCTGTGTTGAGCTCTAAAGCCTGACTGGAAGTCCTCGAACAGGCTGTTGTTTTGAAGAAATTCACAGAGCTGAGCTGCCACAACTTTCTCAAGAATCTTTGAAATAAAAGGAAGATTAGATATAGGCCTGTAGTTTGCTAAAGTGCTGGAATCAAGAGTAGGTTTTTTGAGAAGGGGTTTTGATTACAGCTACTTTAAAGGACTGTGGCACGTAGCCTATTGATAGGGATATATTTATTGTCTCCAACAAAGATGGGCAGACTAGGGGAACAACTTCTTTAAACAGCTTAGTTGGGATCGGATCTGAAAGGCAGGTCGATGGTTTGGAGGATGAAATAATAGAGTTAAGTTCCTGAAGTCCTATATGTGTGAAACAGTTTAGGTTAGGCCTATTTACATTTAATGGTACAGCAGGCCCAGGTGAAGGCAGGGAGTGGCTAATTTTATCTCTAATCTTGTGAATTTTATCGTTAAAAAATGTCATAAAGTCCTCACAGCTGAGGGCTAGAGGAATCATGGGCTCAATAGAGCTCTGACTTTGTGTTAGCCTGGCTACAGTGCTGAAAAGGTACCTCGGATTATTTTTATTTTCTTCAATTAGTGAGCAGTAGTATGTAGATCGACTATGTCGTAAGGCTGTCATGTATTTACTATGGCTTTCTTGCCAAAGTATTCGTGACTCCTCTGTTTTATTGGAGCGCCACATTCTCTCTAATTTACGGGTTGTCTGTTTGAGTGTGTGAGTTTCAGAGCTAAACCACGGAGCTTTCCTCTGACGTTTAATAGTTTTTTCCCTCAATGGGGCAATTGAGTCCAAGGTGGATTTTAGTAGACTAGCAGAGCTATCGACAAGCAGATCCAGTTGAGAGGGGTTATAATTAATATCATAGTTATTTATTGGATGGTGCACTGAGTTTAAGGCAGCAGGAATGGCCTCTTTAAATTTAGCCACAGCACTGTTGGATAGATTTCTACTTGTAACTATTTTATTGCACAGTGCGAGATCCTCTAGGATAATGTTAAAAGATATTAAAAAGTGATCTGATAGCAGAGGATTTTTCAGGGTAGACTTTTAGTTCATTAATATCAAGGCCATATGTTAGAACAAGATCAAGAGTATGATTTAAACGATGAGTAGCTTCATTAATAGTTTGAAAAAAGCCAACTGAGTCTATTAGGGACATAAAGGCTGAGCTCAGGCTATCACTATCTTTGTCCACATGGATATTAAAATCTCCTACTATCAGTATTTTATCAGAACTGAGGACTAAGTTTGATATAAACTCAGAGAATTCTGATAGAAATTCAGAATAAGGGCCTGGAGGACGGTAAATGATCGCAAATAAGACTGGCTGGCAGGTTTTTGATTCGATATGAGATAAATTTAGAACCAGGCTTTCAAAGGAAGTGTAACTGGCCTTTGGTTTAGGATAGATTAGGAGAGAGGAATGATAAATAGCTGCTACACCACCTCCACGGCCTATGTCTCGTGGCATATGAGTATTTAAATGACTGGGAGGAGTGGCTTCATTTAAACTAACATATTCATCTTGATACAGCCATGTTTCAGTTAAACAGAATAAATCAAAGTTATTTTCTGAGATAAGGTCATTTACTAGTAGAGATTTGGATCTCAGTGATCTAATATTTAATAGAGCACATCTAATGGTTTTATGTTTTGGTGTTTCTAGATTTGAGATTTTAATTTTTTTCAGATTTTTATAATTGATAGCTCTTTTATTTGATTTTATGTTAAAATCATTGTGAAATATGGGTCGGGGGACTGACACCGTCTCCATAAAATAATATTCATCACCATCACAACAGTTGTCATGGCGATGAACACAGCTATCCTGATAGCAATGGGAGGGAAACTGTCCTAAGGCAAGCGCAGAGGGGCGTGGAGGACTCCCCCTCTGTAACATGGTCTCATTCATGAGATGTCATAAATGTGCCATGTTTTCTGATAGTAGAGATGCTCCCTCCAAAGTAGGATGGATTCCATCTCTTCCTATCAGGTTCGGTTTTCCCCAGAAGGATCTCCAATTATCAATGAAGCCCACCTCGTTTTCTGGACACCACCTCGATAGCCAGCGGTTAAATGATGACATGCGGCTATACATGTCATCACTGGTCAGATTTGGTAAGGGACCAGAGAAAATTACGGAGTCCGACATTGTTTTAGCATAAGCACAAACTGATTCAATGTTCACTTTGGTTGCTTCCGACTGGCGACGTCGGGAGTCATTAGTGCCGACATGGAGGACTATCCTATCAAACTTACGATTACTCTTTGCCAGCAACTTTAGATTTGATTCTATGTCGCCCGCTCTGGCCCCTGGGATGCACCTCACAATGCCCGCTGACTTCGCTAGCTTCACGTTTCTCACTATGGAGTCGCCAATTATCAGAGTTTGTTCCCCGGTGAGTGTGTTGTCCTCACGGAGGGGGGAGAACCTGTTTGAGACGTGAACATGGTGGTGTCCCGAGCGGCTTTTTGACCTTCGACTATGCTTACCACGGACAGTAACCCACTCATTGCTGGCCGGGGGGGAGGCTAAGCTAGAGCTAGCACGGTCCGCACCGGCTAGGTCCTGCTTGCTAGCTTCGGTTTTGGTATCAGGGGTGCGGAAACGCTTCTCCAGATTGTTGATCCTCGCCTCCATATCTAACAGTACGCTACACTTTATGCAACTACCATTGTCCCTAAAGGAGGACGAGGAGTAACTAAACATCTGACACACCGGGCAGGAGAGCGGAGGGGAGGAGAGAGAAGCCATAGGTGCTAAATTTAAGCTAAGCTAAGCTAAGGACAAAGGAAGTTTAAAGGAGATTGTACTGCCTATAAGAGGCGAGATTGCTTTTTACTTAACCTTCGTACGTTTAACTGTACGGTAAAAAATTAAAACAAGTGTTTTCAAGGCTAAAATATCAATGACAACAAGTTTGATTAGAGTTAGCAGAACACAGTAGTAGAGCGCTGCAAACAGCGGTAGAGTGTAAACAGGAAATGATCGATACGTCACCACGTCAGCACGTCGTCAGCAAATTACTTGACATTTGTGTAAAGCACAACTCAGACAACAATCAAACGCATCAGATTAGACGTAATGCATTGTGCCAAAAAAAAAAAAGCATTGAATGGAAATTATTTTCTCAGTTTTAGAGTTCATTAATGTAGCTATACTTTGAGTCTGAAAAAAAAAAAAAAAAATAATATATATATATATATATATATATATATATATATATATATATATATATATATTGAATTGAATTATTGTTACCTTATTTTTGTTTTATTTTTTTTAAAGAATTGTACATTTTGACAAAACTTTTATTTTATACGGATGCCTTTGTGGAAAATAGATTAAGTTTCAATCGTGCAAGTACTGGTCTCTTCCTTTTTAAGTTTATACATGAGATGTTTACTGTATGCAAGGGAAACGTGGCAAGATTTATTACCAAAAATAAATGTGGGGGGGGTGAAAGTAACCATTAACTTTTACTTTGAGTACTATTTAATTGAGCTACATTTTACTTGAGTATTTTATGAATGATTTACTTGTACTCAATATATCAGTACTCTTTACCAGTGACGTGCTGTGACCACTAGGGTTGGGTAGGCACGTTGCAAATCGAGAGCACCAATGACAATTTCATATGTTTCTGCTGGCAAGTGTTAATTCAATTCAACTTTATTTGTATAAAGCAATTTACAACAATGTCAACTCAATGTGCTTATCAAAATGTAAAATTCATAATAACAAAGAAAAACCCAACAAGATCCACATGAACAAGTATTTAGCCATCTAACAAAATCAACATCATAAACACCATTAAAGTAACATAAACAATTATTCAATATAGCCTCCATACTCTCCCAACAAGATATACAGTATCTCATGACACGGCAGGGTATCCGTTGTTTGTGTTGCAAACACAGAAACACAGAGAATATGACAACAACTCAGAACAGCCTCAGTGAGTAGCATCCACAAAGCCAATCCTTCCTTTAGTACCATTCACTGTAGAAAGTATGAAACATGTTCTGACCTTACCTTTGCTGAAGCTCTGGTAACTCAGGTGTTGGTCTCCATCTTTTAAAAGCTGTCGTTTTTCCTCAGAAAAAAAAGTTTCTCTATCATCTCTAGCGCTGTTATCCTGTCTGTAGTGTTATCCCACCCACTAGCTAGAGAACGTAGCAGCAGCGGTCACATGGCATCTATTCACTAATGTACTGTGAACTTACGTATAGCATTTAGCATAGCACTGTTACGTCCAAACGTAAATAGTTGTCATCTTGGGGACCTGACTGCGCATGCGCAAACACGCCTTTGGGAGGGGGCGTGGCTTCTGTTAGGTCTAAATACGTTAAGACCGTTGCTAAAATGTGAATGTTGGGTCTAAATACGTTAAGACCGTTGCAATCACAACTCAGGGAGAAAAACACTATCTGACTTAAAAGGCGACCAGAGGCAGAGAGGTGCGAGCTGCAGCTCGGAGAAAAACCCAACAAAAAGAGACACAAAAGTCCGATATAAGTTGGATTGCTCTGATGGTGATGCCTCAGAACCAGGTATTTATTATAGAAAACATAGACCACACCCAGAGGGCTGTGCAACAGCGCTCTGGGTGCAGGGTTAATACCATATATGGTAACACGAAAACTTTGGGGGAGAAAAAGGCTCATATGTCCCTGCAGTGGGTCACATACCCCCACACTGGCCCAAACTAGTTTAAACCAGCTATGGTGGACAATGGATATGTTTTGCAAACACACACACACACACACACACACACACACACACACACACACACACGCACACACACAGTTAATCATGGATAATTTCATATTCTAACTATCGTTTAATCATTTAACTATAACTAATAAAGTAATAAAAACCACACAGACTATAACATATCTTACATATCCGCCCTGTTGTGGGTTTGAAAAACATCAAGCAGACGGGCGTCTTCACAGGTTTACCCGGTGCCATCATAGGACCAAAACAACAGGGATGACCACCGTGAGGTGGGGCGAAAACCCGACAGCTAGTACGGGAAAAATTCCCCACCGTCCCCCCCTGCTGGGGCGAACATCGATTCTGATCCACGGTGATCTGGAGACAGTTCAGGGTGTATGTACAACTGATGACCCAAAACCATGGTGTTGACAATAGGGCTTTAGGTCTCAGTGTGTGTTTGGAGTTGGTAAGGGAGGGTCAGAGGTTACCAGCACATAACCCTCCAGTAGCAGTGAACCTTTACCGCTCACTGTGATGATGGGAAGGTGTGGCAGGGTCTTAGTCCATCAATGGGGCAGATGGGGAGAGACCCATAACATGGAGTTGGTACTCTGGGGAGGCCTGAACCTGCATAGCACCGATGATCATGTTGTCTATGCCTTTCTTCACACAGGGGACGATGCAGCAGCAGGCAAGACCAACGACCAGCAGCACAGCCAGAAGAGGGAGACCCAGACGTAGCAGGAATTGGAACCAGGAGCCTTGGAACAGCCAGTCCCACCCGGATGAATGGACATTGGACTCGTCAGCTGACATGGCACCTTCCAGGTTGCGGAGTGTTTGCAGGGCGTCTTCGATGGACTCCGAGGAGTTATTAGGTATGTATGTACAGCAGGTAGCACCCACCATAGCACACACACCACCTGTGGAAGCTAAAATCGTATCTAAAGCCATACGGTTCTGAATAGCCATTTGCGCGGTGGCCGCTGTTCTAGCATTCATTTTGTTACTAACAGCTAAAGATGCATTAAGAAGCATGTGAAGGCGGTATTGGAGGGTCTCTACCATAAGGGAATTCTTACCCACGCCTATATTAGGGAAAAGAGCATGAACGACTTTTTGACTAGTTGACCAATATCTATGTTCGGGAGGGACATCTGAGCCCCATATTGCATCATGAGGTGTGAAGGTTATAATCTCACGACGAGAACGACTAGGCATTGTCATATGAACTATGAAAGACCCATCTGTGACTGCTACTGGTACACAAACGGCTGACATATTAATTGGAGGGGAAGGATAAACTTTATCACCGCACTTCAACCAAACACCGTCTCTAGCAAACATTGGGACAACCGTACGAACGTTCTGAACGGTAGCACAATGGTTTATGTCTACTGATGGTAGACCTTTGGTGTTAGTTGGTGGACCAATAAATCGTACGCATAACGGATAGCAGCGAGTATAATTACCACAGGGGACAGCATTCGTGTTTAGGTGTTTAGCAGCCTGACCTAGGGGTTCGAGGGTCTTTAGCACTGGTAGAACAGGAGGGCACGGGGTCGCGGACTTATTTTGTAAACATTCTAGTACTTTCTTTGAGTCAGGGACTGGAAGGGACGCAGACAACAAAGTTGGGGATTTTACAGCATGCGGCAGATGTGAGCAAACATAGCAACTATCATTAGTTACTGTTCGTGCAGATAGTTCTACCATACGGTACCAAGAATTAGCGCGCAGACGATGATGGACGTGATTATTCTGTTCAGACAGTAATGCGAGTAACGAGTCAGGTTCTTCTGTTGGCATAGGTTTTGCATTTATAACTCGTATATTCTGTCTAACCTCAGGTGATAACACTATGTCCATGCGTGGTTTAACTACAATGGGAGTGGCCGGAGGTGTAATACAAATATCCACCCAAAAGATGGGATCTGTCCCTTGTACGTCAGGGCCGAATCCCATAAGCAAACAAGACGGAGGTACCGCGGTGGTGTTAACGGTTAGGAGTAGGATTTTTTGTTTCTGAACAATTGTTTTTCGCAATGACAGATATGCCGCTGTAACGGTACGTGTAGATGGTGTGAGGGGCCAGGTAATAGGGGTGTAGCTTGTATGGAGGAGTACCTCAGACCAACCATGAGTAGACCATGATTGGTCTGCTCCCCGGACTTGCATGTACCATTCATAATTTACATAGTCCTTACCATGTTTCCATGGTGTGTAGCCTTTATTAGCCAGAGCCTCTAGTGGAATTGTAACGTCACTTAAAATGTCCGGTATTTGTGGTATGCACATAACGAGGTTAAAGCCCCCGGGGCATCTACCTATGTAATCATACCAAGGTGAGCTTAGAGCCCCTGCTAGCACTTCCTGGGATCCCACGAGGAGGAGGAGGAACAACAGATCCATCTCTGTGTTACTAGGGTGTATCACCTGCTGTGGTGGGTTTCTGTACCTTTTTCCCGTGTGATTGGTGTATCCACGTCTGTCTTTCAGCTATCTTAAATGCAGTTGGTGTGGTTAGCAGAACTGTGTAAGGGCCGTCCCACCGTGGAGTACACCAGTGTTTTCTCTTAATCACCTTGATGAGGACCTAATCACCAGGACGAAGGGGATCTGAAACAGGTAAAGAGAGACTAGGCAGTGTATTAGCTTTAACAATTTCAGCATCTGTGAATAATTTAACCATCCATTTTGTTATTGGATCCAACTCTCCCTCCTGATCCTGCACCCACTTAGAACTGGTGAGGGGTAGGTGAAAAGGTCGTCCTGTGACAACCTCAAAGGGGGTCAAACCCTGTGTGTTTGGTGTTATGCGCATGTACATTTCTACCAGGTTAACACACTCTGGCCAGGGCCTGTTTGTTTGTTCTACAGCTTTTTTTAATCTGTTTTAATGGTACCATTGTTGCGTTCTACCAATCCAGCACTAGCCGGGTGGTAGGAGCAGTGATGTTTTAATTCAATGCCCATGGCCTCTGTCAGCAGGAGTATTACTCTGTTAACAAAATGGGGTCCATTGTCGCTCCAAATCTGTCGTGGGATGCCATGTTGAGGTATTATTCGTGTCAAAAGGGCCTTTGCCACTGTCATTGCATCATTTGTTTTAGCGGGCACTATGGTGACCCATTTTGAGAATGAGTCCACCAGAACCAAACAATACGTATACCTCTGAATAGTGTGCAGTGTTATGAAATCCATCATAATGACCTCAAAAGGATATGTACCAGCTGGCGTCTTACCCCGAGGGGGCCTAACATTACCCTGAGGGTTATGACGACAACAGATGATACACTGACGACAAAAGTTTTTAAAATGGGTTTGGAGTCCTAGTGGTATATGAAATGACTGTTTGACTATATCTACCATCCCTCCTGTTGAGACATGGGCCAACCCATGGCTCATTCTAGCAACGACGTCAAACATACATCTAGGCAAACACGGCTTGTCATTTAACATAAATACTCCAGAGTCATTTTTAACAGCACCTTCAGTCACCCATTTTGTTTTATGTGAATCCAAACCATCCCTGCGCTGTACTATGAAGAGGAATGGAGAAAAATGCATTACTTAAATCAATTACAGTGAACCATTTTTGATGAGGTTGTAATTCATTTAACAATGTGTGTGGGCCTGGTACATTTGGAGCTCGTGATTTAACAGCCTGATTTACTGCTCTTAAATCATGTACCATCCTCCAGCCCCCCTGTGGCTTTTTTACAGGGAAGATGGGGGTGCTGCATTCAGCTGAGTCATGTTCCTGTAACACGCCTGCAGTCAGTAAATCATTAATTACAGGCTTTATTCCTCATCAGGCGTTCTAGTACGATATGGCTTTTTTCCCTGTCTTTTAAACCCTGAGCGTTCGCTCATTAGAGCTGCAGCCATGGCCTCAGCCAATACATTAACATTAGCTGATTCAGTTTTTGCTTTCTTTTTCTCAGTGACTTCATAAGCATGTTCGGCCCATTCCATTAGCTCTGGAACAGTGAGGGTACGGTGTGTGACACAGTTTGCTTTTATGAAATCTGACACGTTTGGCAACAAACCACTAATTAACCACATTTTTAGCTGTATTTGGTATGGATTATCCACCAGCGGAGAATGAGGAAGCCCGCTATTAGTCCTAAAAACCGTTTCTAAACGGGCACGATATTCCATTGGCGTCTCGTCTGATTTCTGACGACACGCACTTATTTCTTCGTGGCTTGGGGGTTTTGTGTAAGTCGCCCTAGTCACAGGTCCCTTTGTTTCTTGTCCTGCAACTGCTCCCCCCTCTTGTAAACCCCCTGCGGCCCCATTCTGTTGCTGATTTGTCTCCTCAACTCTACGCGGTACACACACGGTCTCATCAAAAGGCTGTATTTTAGCTGCTGCTAACTTCCCTGCAAACCCACAATTTTTGTACCAATCTTCTAAATAGCAACAACTACCGGGATACTTTCTCTGCATGAATTTCACATCATTATTTTCCATCAATGCTTTACGCTGCGCGTTACCCATGTTCTCAGCACGGGATTTACAGACACCGTTACAACAAAGAAACACCACAAAGAAACAACACACAAAGAAACAACACACAACAACTCCCGTCTGCCCTCTGTCCCTTTACCACGCCGTGTGAGTTTTACGTCACCCACCACGGTCTCCACTCCCCGTTGTACGTCACGGGTACTATGGTGAAAAGAAACAAAGAAACAACACACAAAGAAACAACACACAAAGAAACAACACACAACAACTCCCGTCTGCCCTCTGTCCCTTTACCACGCCGTGTGAGTTTTACGTCACCCACCACGGTCTTCACTCCCCGTTGTACGTCACGGGTACTATGGTGAAAAGAAACAGCTTCTCACCTCGTCAGTGTTCTCCCTGGTTCGTGGGACCCGTCACTCCCCGTCCGGGTCGGTGCTGGAACAAGCTGTGACCACCCCTGCAAAGGAGGGGGGTGCCGGCAGTTTTACTAATGGTCCGGTTGCGCCCGCACCGATCCAGACGAAAAGATGTAAGGTCCCGGGTTGCGGCACCAGTGTATGTTAGGTCTAAATACGTTAAGACCGTTGCTAAAATGTGAATGTTGGGTCTAAATACGTTAAGACCGTTGCAATCACAACTCAGGGAGAAAAACACTATCTGACTTAAAAGGCGACCAGAGGCAGAGAGGTGCGAGCTGCAGCTCGGAGAAAAACCCAACAAAAAGAGACACAAAAGTCCGATATAAGTTGGATTGCTCTGATGGTGATGCCTCAGAACCAGGTATTTATTATAGAAAACATAGACCACACCCAGAGGGCTGTGCAACAGCGCTCTGGGTGCAGGGTTAATACCATATATGGTAACACGAAAACTTTGGGGGAGAAAAAGGCTCATATGTCCCTGCAGTGGGTCACATACCCCCACACTGGCCCAAACTAGTTTAAACCAGCTATGGTGGACAATGGATATGTTTTGCAAACACACACACACACACACACACACACACACACACACACACACACACGCACACACACAGTTAATCATGGATAATTTCATATTCTAACTATCGTTTAATCATTTAACTATAACTAATAAAGTAATAAAAACCACACAGACTATAACATATCTTACAGCTTCCCTCTGCCTTACAGCGGAGATACTGTGCAGCTGTTCCAGGAAATAGCACTGTTTAGTAATTTGGGCAATGAAACGCACAATTCGGACACTTTCACTACTGCACTATTATCTTATTATTATTATTATATTTTATTTTATTATTATTATCATATCTTGTTATTGTTATCTAGTTATTTTATTTAGTTTTGCACATATTAGTCTAACTACTGTTTATATTTGTTTATATTTTCATTTATTTATTTTTTTCTAGTTGATTGTTATTATTTAATGTTTACACTATTAGAGAGAGCACAGTTCACCAAGTCAAATTCCTCGTGTGTATAACATACATTACTTGGTCAATAAAGTTGATTCTGATTCTGATTCTTTAGGCTATTGGAAATGGAAAAATAAATAATTTATAACTATATTATAATTAAAACAAATAATCAAAATATCAATTCACCCTTGGGTATGCACTGCCTACTTTGCCTTACGACACATCACTGCTCTACACATCTGCCCAGTGGTCATCTAGCCGGCAAACGCACAAGGCAAACGCACAAAATTACAGAAAAATACATAAACAGCAAAAATAGGCAAAATGACTGCAAAAACACACAAAAAGACAACAAATCTGTACAAAAATAACAGAAAAAGACAGAATGGGACAAAAACACTTATTCTAAACACTGACATGTATGTTGATAATGTGGTCCTCAGATTAGATACAATGACAGTTTTTTGATCGATTGTCACATGCAGGTCACTATACGTCTATGATTCCATCTTAAGTTGACAGGACGTCACTAATAGTGACACACAAAACAGCGAGCCAACAACATGCACAAATGAAACCAACACCAGTGATCATATTCAAAGTCTATCATCCTCTATCAATGTTAACATCCAGTTTGAAACCACAACACTGCAAAGCAGGCTGGGAGAGCTTCAGGTGGGATAACACAATATGATGTAGATGATAACTAGCTTGCGATACTGATACAATATTTTAGTAAAGAAAAACGAGAGTTGGAAAAATGCCCATGCTTTTATTTGACTTTAACTCAGGCCATTCTTACATACTCACTATGAGTATGACCTTTTCAACTCAATAGGAATATAAAAAAAAGTAACAGTAACAATTTGGTGTGTAGTATATCTTTTGGATTCTTTCCCCACCTCCTTGCGACACCACTCGTACCCTCGACAAAACATCTTAAGACATTGTTATATCTTGTCACGCAATATATCATCTCACTTTAATTATTTCCCTCGATGCAAAGTAATATGCTTTTAATGTGTTTGACCCATGTTTTTGGTAAAAAATGTACTCAACTATTGTGTAGAGAAGGTAGATTTTGCTTGATAATCAAGACATGATTAAAAATCAATTATTATTTTTAATACAAAATCCTCTTCTACAGTGTACATGCAGTTCAGATAACACTAATAAATACTTTGGGAAACATGCAACACACAAATCAAACAAACATTTGGGTGATCAGTAATTACTGATTTGTTCAAACAAGCTTGGCTTTATTATTTTATTACAAATACAATGTTTCATGTCCAAAAGTAATAACAGAGAGTAGAAAAACCATATGAACAGTAGTTTTAGGTGGTTGAATATTATCAAATCTGATGTAAAAAGGTCATGTGACTTAAAGCAGGTGCTGGGATATGTCGGGTATACAGTACGTTTAAAGTGTTTTCTTCATTAAATACACACACTGGCACACTTCTTTGTGTCGGACACATTTAACAATACTGCATTGATTTGCGATAAATAGGATCACTTGGAAAGACTTGTATGACATACGACATAGATACAGCTAGTATGTCTCTAATAATGACATAACATCAACAAACATGAGCGCAATTACTGTAGAAAAATAAGTTACAAATCTGGATGAATATTTTACACACATCAGGTAGAAAAGATGAATCGTTACCTGCCAGGGATACATACGTAAATCAAATTTTTACACCACTGAGGGATCATTTCCATTTCAGTGTGATGAGCACCAGCCTGGTATTTATTTATTTTCTATAAATATTGAGTCCCAGTCCGGCTGCAACAGTCATGTTAGAAATGTACATTTGAAGAGAGTCAGTGCAGCAGGATAAGTTTAACTTCCTGTTTTTGGCACTTGCAGCAGAGGTGGATGAAGAGCGTCTCATTCCACAATAATTAACCTCCCAAGAACTTTGTTTTTCCCTTCCAGTCCATGGATGTGTCCTCACAGGCTGAACAGGAAGAGAGAGTCAGAAACTGGTTTGAATCTGCATGCTAACATACAGAGATGCCTTTTACCTAGATTGCGGAAAATGCATGAAACAAAAAGGTTTCAAACGGAGAAGGCAACATGAAATGTTTTAGGACCGTTTGGGCCACAACATGAATAGTTTGCATGTTTTGGGATGGATTTACATCATCCATATTTTTCCCTCATCCTGGTACTGAAAGTGAATGCAGAGCTTCATCTGAAGTGTGTTTTTAATGTATTGTGATGAACAAGGAGTTCTACAGTGGCACTGGTACAAAGAAACATTTAGCCAATGGTGTATTAGTTGAATTGGTGATCATTTTACTTGGTGACATGTCGCAGCAGAATCATGACCAGTCACATGCCTGCGCAGGATATCATTTAAAACGTGAGGACGTAAGGTTAAAGCCGACATAAAAAAAAGCAAATGTGCTAATTTCTTTATTAGGATCCAGGACATATCTACATCAACCAGCCGGGAACACTAATCCTAGCAAACCCACACCGGGGTCGGATCATCTCTAACTGCAGCCGTGCTGGGCTTTTCACTGATCACAGGTGGATAATGCACCTTTTACTGAGCCCAAAGACAATGAGGCCAAATGTTTACGTTACTGTTTACTCAGTCACATGCAAAGGATGTATTGAACTTTGAAGTGGAATGTACCACTTTGTGAAGAATTTGTCGGTGGGTTCAGAATCATTGAGAGAAAGATTACTTTAAGATTAAAAGGAAGGTATAATATTTTAAAACCAACCAGTGTGAAAAAGGTACATCCCACAGGTAGGTGGTAACTCACAGCATTACGCACAGAGATGCGGCTGTGTAAGTTATTTTTAGCGTCATTTGGTCAAAAATCCATAATCATCTTTGAGCATTTTGAAATTAGTGCTGTCAAGAGATTAAAAAAATTGTGCAATTAATTAATTATGCTTTGTGGCAGATCAAAACATTGATATATAACAAAGTGGCTTTATAAAGTAATTTATTGTTTGTTTTTAACAAACCAGAACAGATGCATACGTAGACATTTACATTCCTCTGTATTTGAGGCTAGTCTCGAGGGCTGCCTGTCATGTACTTTTGTCAATCTCCAAATAATAGAAAATACAAATGAAATAAAACGTCATATGTAGTGCTATAAGGTAGCACATCATTAACAGTAAGAACACTTTTCTGACACCGAACTTGTTGTTTTCTCTCTCCTTCAGATAACAATATTTATCCAGTGAGTTTGTTCATTTGTCAGTCATGGCATGCAGCATGTAGCGGTTAGCAGTGTCCGTGTATCCGCACTAGCTGTCCTTCACTACCGCTACATTCAGGTGGTAGCGGGGGCTGCAAAGCTCCGCTGATAAGGCAAACTCTTTCTTGCACAATTCAAACTTGTGTTTTTCAACCGGTGTTTTTATAAAACCAAAATTAACACAAACAAAGCCGAGCAGCTCAGCAGTCACCCGTCTTATACTGTAGTCTGTGCATCAGTATTATGGGTATACTAGGAACTCTTAAAATAAGAAAGGTTCCACGCTGTTTGGAGTGCTAAAAAAATGTGATTAACAACGTTATTTTCTTTTGCGTGTAACTTTTTCCTGTAATTAATTAATCGCAATTAATGCGTTAACATTACAGCCCTAACTGTAATCCAAAGTGTTCTGAGTGGACAGTGAATCTCTTCATGGCCTTGTAAATGACCTCTAGACATCCAGGAATGTGATGATTTCAGTCAATCGGAGCTCTTTCTACTAACACAGTGCTCCATGAGCTGTTTTGGGCGTTACTATTGGCTGCTCGAGCAGCTCGTTAAAAGTTAATCTGAAAGTACAATGGCGGATATTCTAGTAGAAGTCTTCATTGTGGTGTAAGGCACAGCAGTTACACGGCAAAGCAAGAGGAAAAAGGAACACCGACGTGGAGAAGCAATAGTGTAAAGGCAAAGGATATGATCCCGACACAACATCAAAAGACTGACTAAACTAGGATTTTATTACCATGAGTGTGCTACCTCAAAAACACATTGAAGTCATTAGACCGATATGCTGCCTTGTTATGTGGCAAGTGTGCATCTTACTTTAAAGGGATCCTAGAGCTGTTATTATAAATGTGGCCTAAAACCTTTGAAATATAACAAAATGTATTATTTTGCACAATGTTAGTTTTAATAACTTCTAAAAATGGGACTACTTTACTGTTTTGGGCCCTGTATTCCACCGTCTTGAAATTGCGTGATTGAAGATGTCACAAATTGTTTTCTATTTGAGTGAAGCAGTCAACCTGCTTTTTAGATCATTTAGCAGCTTTTTTGGTCAAAATGCAAATTTGTGCTACGTTTTAGATGTTGATGTAATTCTCTTTTGCACACAGAAAGAGGATAAAAACAGTTGTAATCTATGACCGCAGGAGGCGACATTTACCACCCTGTGGTTTGGTAGTAGACAATGAAGCAGAGCAGAATAGCTCTCCTCAGGGACCTTTACTCTCCCTTAAACACTACGCAGCTGAGTTAGCGAGTAAATGTAGGAATGTTGAAGACACACAAATGCAGAAGATGGAAGTCCTTTTGGATGGGAGTCTTCAACATTTAATATTCTGAATTGGCATATTTTGTTGTAAAATGTCAGAGTGACTGCCCTCTAAGGGTTGAACGCCAGCTATGACAATTGAATTTTGCTAACGACTGAGAATGAGATTCTGTGACATCATTGAAGCATCGTGCATCACAAACGTGCACTGTGGGCTCCCTCCATCCTATAAGAACTATCACCTGTGGACTCTGTAATCTGTGGGAGTAGGTTTGACTGAGATAATTGTGAATAGAGGTACCTTGAGTATTAAGTAGCTAGTTAGCATAGCATAGATTGTTCTCTTTAGATTTTATAGTATAAACTGGGCATGTCTTTACTACTCCAGGAGCCCCGCCCATAATCAAGGCATTTTTTGCATCAATTGCATTAATGGCAGGTCAGCAGAAACCTGGGGGTTTAGGTACTTTTTAAAGAATTACAGCTATACTCATCATGCATCATCATGCATAGTAAACAATCAAAGCTTACCTGCATTTCAGCCTTTTTTGAGGAAGTGCTCTGAAAAGACAGAAAACGATTGTGAACTTGGGATTGAGATAATTTCAAACAAATATGAAACAGATCTCGTCCTCAGGTGCTTTCTGTCAGCACATTTACACTTGGACAACCTTGCCATGAACTGGCCGAATGCCGACATTTGTAACTGAGGATGAAACTGGAGGCTGAGCCAGCCTTCCGTTCTGATTTAAATCCTTCAGCCCGTCTGTTGATTAGCGAGCTCAGGGGTCATTCATCTTCACTAGGACTACCACTGCTGTTGTATCCCACACCTTGTTCCTCTTTCAGGATTTGTTGCCAGCCCTTTATGATGCACCATAAAGTTTACTTTGTTTTCTCAGTGAAATGCTGGGCATCCAACTCCTGGCAGAGCTGCCCATGAATCAAAGACTATCAAAAATGAGTAGGAGGATAACATCAAAGGGTGGAGGAACTTCATGTACGACACAAGTTCTAATTGGATGGACACACATGCACATGGTTGGACAAAGTTACAAGGCAACTAATTCCTTCAAAATTGAAAAGTTTGATCTAAATTCAGCTCAAAGGAAATTCAGGCACCATGTAACTATATATACACCCTATATATGTTCATTTTATTTCCTGTTCTCCTCCTAAATGTTGTGTTTTTTCATTAAAACAACTTTATATTTTGTGATGAGTGCCATGAGATGATCTGTTGTATTTGGAGCGATACCAAAACATAATGTTGAAGTTTATAACAAATCCAGTCAAATTGGGTTTTAAAACTTATCTCCAGCTCTCATTGGGCAACAACATAGTATTTGAGGTTTATTTTCCCAATTTTCCTATAACTTTCCTATTTTCTGGAGTTTCAGCCCTACGAAAAGTGACTTTCTGACCATTTCTGACCGGACTGTGTGAGTGGGCGTGTCCATAGACGCAAACTCCACATGACTCCAAACAACACAACTTTCTTTTGCTATTCACACTCTTGATGTTGTTTTCAGCCCAAAAAAAAAAACTGCACATTACAGTAAAACACGTGGCTATTTAAGCGGATATTGTGATTGTGAGTCAGCAAAACACTGTTTGATGAAGTGTATGCACCGTGCAGCAACAGCAGCTTCAAACACTTACCAGAGCTGCTACGTTGCTTTAATGTTATCATCTCATGTAGACATTACAGGAATAGTCCATTCAAGGTGATAGTCCGCTGATTTGTCCGAACCGCTGCGTCACATTGCGTCATAAACAGTGTTGCCAGATTCGTGGTTTGTGTTTAGGCTGTTCTAAGATGTGATTGGGCTGGAAATTGTCCATCTGATCTGGCAACACTGACTCCTGATTTCACGTGCAACGTCACAAATGTAGAAAATTTGAAACAAAGCATTTTTCTCTGTGTTATAAGACTTACACAGACCACAAACAAACAACAAATTGGTTTTATTTCACATTTTGTGTGCTGGTAGACAAAAAAAAATAAAAACATTAGATTTAAAAAATAAATACATTTTTTTTTTTTTTTAAAAAATGCTCTCCCATATCAACCACGGGCCGGATGTGATATACAATCGTGCCGGGTCCAGCCCGCGGGCCGTAATCATGGCATCCCTGATTTAGAGAATATTCACTACAGTAAAGTTTATAATGACCTATTTTACTGTCATTAGGAGTGAATATTGTAGAACAGCTGCCTGTGAATGCTGTGAAACAGGCAGTTCTCACAGCAGCCCCCTCAGCTCATTAAAAACATTCAATCTATGTTTACTTTTCTAAAGTCTCCAATAACACCTGAAAAAGTATAGCCTAATCTATCCCTAGTCACTTCCCATGATAAAGAGTGGCTGGAGGAGTCTGAGAAATACAGAAACAAACTCGGTAAATTGGCAATACCACATATCTCTCCCTCACTTCTGGAAGATTTAGCATGATTTACAGGCATCAAGCAGACACTAATAATATGCAAGGAAACTCCCACAACTTGAGATGTTTGCATCAACACACTTCACACAAGTTGTGCTCTCACATAGTTGAAAAACACTCCCCACTCAAACAATGTCCCGAGTCACTGCGTTCCCTCGCTCTGCAACATAAAACACACTAGGGATGGGGCGATAGACTACTTCATGATACGATACCATAGGCAATTAGCTACAATACAATATTTTGAAAAGGGAAAACAAAACACTGTTAGAAAAATATTCATGCTTTTATTTGACTTTAACTCTGGACATACTGACAAACTGACTCTGGACATGACCTTTTCAACTCAAACAAATATGACAATATAAAATTTAATCAATAAGAACCCTTTTTCCTTTTTAATATGCAAAAAGTGCCACTCAGAAAATTAAACTCAAAAACAGAGACCGACAAATCATGCCAGTCTAAAATTAAAACCACATGTCATCATGACATCCTTAAAAACAGAATTGTTTTTTGTGCATCAACTTTGGGACAAACCCCGCCCCTCACGATACTAGCAGCACCTTCAATGAAACCAGCACCAAATCGTGGTAAGATTTGGTGCTTTCACAAATTTCAGGGGATTTTCCGATTTTTTTCATTATTTCATTTGTTTCTGAAAGTAATATAGTTTAGGAAAGTTTACAGCCAAGACCGTCCAGCTCTCCAGTCTTTTTCTGCTCCCCATCACATCTGATGCTGGAGTTTAGAGTTGGTGCCCCCTGTTGGATGGAAGTGAGTGAGTGAACACAATACCTCTTCTCATACACATTTAAGTGTGAATCGTTAAATGCTCTACATGGTTCCTCCTGGGATGCTGTATGTCTTTGGTGGCTGCACTTACCGATAGATGTTTGGGTCTAACAACATGGCTGTGTCCTGTGGTAACTGTGACAAATGCACCACTTTGGTCTTCAGCTGCAATTGATCGGTCTCGTTCACCCAAACATCAGGTAATCTGCAAGACAATGCAAGCAGAGAGAGGACACGTGGTCATTGCATCAGGTTTAGCTGAGGACATGACAGAGCAAGGTAGGTGTTGACAGAACCTGTGAGGACAGGTGACCAGATGTCAGTCACACAGAGGATAAAGCTGCAGTCCTTTGTTATACATGATTAGGCAGTTTGAACACTGCTTTCTGTACCCAGTGTGTCAAAGTGTGTGTCCATTAAAGAAAAAACTAAGACAATCATGTCAGAGCTTCATTATCTAATTCCGCTTAAAATGGCTTTCTGTGAAAGGTACAGATGATAGATGCCACCTTTAAATGAGGACAAAATGCTACTGGATGTGGAGGACAGTAAGGTGACGTCTCCAGCACGACATGTGATGCACGATGCGGCTCAGAGGCTTCTTACTGTGGAAGTTGGGACTGTACGAACACGGTGTGGAAAGTCGCCAAACAAAGAGCTTAGTAAGTCGCCCCCCCACCCCCCTCACCACCATTCTCCGTCACTGTGTGCGTCATCACAGGAGCCCCAAGAGAGAGAGAGACACACACGCACACACGCACACACGCACACACGCACACACGCACACACACACACACACACACACACACACACACACACACACACACACACACACACACACACACACACACACACACACACACACACACACACACACACAGAGCAGGCAGCAGCCAGCCAAATCACTTTCTCACACGCCTAGTCAGCCCATTCGGAGGGATAGTATGGAGGTAGTGCTGAAAGTATAGCGCAGTGAAGGTGAAGGTGAAAAGCAGCTGAACAAAGGACAAAAAAAGACAAACTGTGTTCATTTTCAACAACTTAAGCACACTGCACACAGAGTGGACCGGGGCAAATTTTTTGGCCCGGACATAAAACATCCATCCTGGTCTACTTTATTGGTCCAGAATCAAGTTTCGAAGCAATTCTAACCACATTAATATTTCATTTATATTTTAGGACTGATCTTAAATGGTCACCGAATGATGCTGCATGTTAGAGATTATAACTAACACTTGAACATATCTGATTTAAGAAACTAGAGTTAAAGTTATGTACTGTATCTACTGGTGATCCTCGTTTCTTGTGATCAACTTCTGTTTTCACACTGGCCGATGGTAGCACTAGGTAATTTTCAACCACACTCTCCCCTCCCCTTCCTGTTTTGAATTCACCGGTATCCTTGTGAATGCGCACAACTGTAGAGCACTTCACAATGTTTTCTCAATAGACTAGTGACAAATGTAGGGACTTTTTCTTGTCATTAGAGAGTTTTCATAACATCAATGCACGTATTACTGTCCTCAAAGGCAGCAGCTGGCGACTGCTGCTGTGAGCCCCTCAGCCACCTGCAGTGATCCCAGCTGCAGGTCAAAGCAGACCCACACCACTCTGCATCCAGACTGTAAATTAATTGTACATCTTAGGTTTACACACAATCACGCTCCCTCTGACACCAGTGCGTGGGACAGACAGCCCTCAGTCACGAAAGTCCGCGAGGACCTCTACAGTGCGTCTGCGTACGCACGGAGTACCTCAGGACCTCTTTTGTGCATGTGAGCCACTTCAGGGTCGCATTCAGTTCATACTGGTAACTAAATTGTGTATTATATTAAAACCTGCAGTGTGAATGTAGCCTAAGAGACTGTGGCTGTATTCAAAATGGTATACTCCGTACTATGCACTACAATCTCAATGAGTATTTACTGTCTACTAAATACTAAAAGTATGGTTCGGAGGATTATGATGCTGACCGTTTCCACTCAAGTATACTTCAAAGTTCCCCAAGATGCATTTCGAACCTACAACGACAAAAACCTGAAGCACACTGAGGCTAAATATCTATGCTGAATCTCTACCTTTGAAAGTTCAGAAATCATTTTAAGTGAGAAAGTGACAAAGTAGAACATCAACATGTGGTCGTTTGATCCATAAAACTCACGGAAAATTCATTTCATGACTTTTAGTTTGAAGCCGATCCCAAGACGATTTTACGTTCCGCTCGCAATCATGGGGCAGTTGAGTATGAGTGTGCCCACTGTGAAAATGTCCTGATACAGTATACATCCGGGTATTTCTTGCATACTCAATCTTTCCATACTATTTAATGTGGACCCACTACATACTGATTTTGACATCAGACTTAGTATGAGTACTACGTTAGTATGACATTTCGAACAGAGCCTGGGTGACTGACAAGAGTTTGGTTCGTTCATTCTGCTATGGAGGCGCTATCAAAATATAAAATTTGTAAGAAAAAATAATAAACCCAACAAATCCGCATGAACAAGCATCAGAGACAGTGAGAAGAAACAACTCCCTTTTAACAGGAAGAGATCTCCAGCAGAATCAGGTTCAGAGGTGACAGCCATCTGCTTCGACTGGTTGGGGTGATAGATAGATAGATAGATAGATAGATAGATAGATAGATAGATAGATAGATAGATAGATAGATAGATAGATAGATAGATAGATAGATAGATAGATAGATAGGGCTAGAGATACAGTACTGGAGACACTGATGTTTCTATTAGGAGTGACCATGATGGAAAAAGATTAAGGAGAACATGAGTGGAACAGCTTTGGTGGAGCATTTGGAGATAATATGAGAGAGGCTAAAATGTATGGAGGAGAGATAGTGGATATATTGGACATATGATGGTGCAGATGGAGCTGCCAGGCAGGAGGAAGATAAGATCACTACAAAGACGCTTTATGGATGTAGTGAAGGATGAAATAAAGATGGTTAGCGTTTGCAGTAATGATGCAAAAAAAAATTTTTTTTGTTAAAATAGAAAACAACGGAAATTATTTTCTTGTAATTCAAATTTAAAATACAAACAATCAAGTTTGCTGAAAAAGCCTAAATCAGATGAAGCAATGGCCATTTATCATGGAGTCTTGTCTAGATGCTATTGAGAAACCCTAAATCCCTTAATCCCCTTTGATGGTGGAGATGATGGAGGTAACCAAGAAAGAACAGGGAGCAGACAAGCAGCAGCATCCTTTTAAAGCAGCTTTAACATTTAGGATAGTATTGTGTTAGTGTTCTGTTTGTAGGAAGGCCAAAGAGGAAGACTGTGGGGAGTGTAATGAGTGTGTGTGTGTGTGTGTGTGTGTGTGTGTGCATGTTGCACTGTAAACAATTCATCATGAGCACTGTTGGGTCAGCGTGTCAAATCAAGTGTCCATATCACTGGTGTTACACGCCATGTTCTCACAGACTTACAACATATTTAAACACACAACAGCCATTCAATCACACAGACCAAATACAGACAAATGGCTTGTTTTACTTTCCACATCACACCAGCATTTGGCTGCTGACTTCTTTATGAGCCAGATGTGCATGTGGAGTGGACTTAGACGGTAGGCTGCACAACTTAAAGCTCCCTGTGACGACAGGAGCAGTAAGCGAATGTAAATATGACCTGACTTTCTAAGGCACGCCAAGAGTCCTGACAACCTGCAGGATGGAAGGCTCCAACACTGCTTTATGTCTAGAAACCAAACTATACAATAAAACACAGATGTATTCACTGCCTTAGATTGTTTTGGTATATGTTTGACCTGTGTTGGACTGATGACTGGACTTCCTAAAGCATGAGTAGAAGACTCAGTCTGGATGAAGCAGGAACAGATAGTCCACATCACTGGCATGCTGAATTTCTTGTCGCATTTCATCTTTGGTCACTGTCGGATACATCATTCAGCAGAGAGTGGACATCACTTGTTAGAAGCTGGACAAATACTTTTTTAAATATCTCTGCCAAGGACGTCCTATTTTCACCAGTGTTTATCTACTTGTATCTTTGTTTGTCTGTTAGCAGTTATGTCAAAAATATGGATTTAGATTCCATTATATCATGGAGGGAATCCAAATCAATATGATTCTGGATCAGTTCTTTAAAATACGTTGAAAAATCCCTTTCTCTCACCGTTGGCACAAAATCCCAAAATTCATATGTTGGTTTGTGATTGACCAATCTTTATGATCGATTTAACTCAGTTACTGTATGTCGAGAAATTGGTTTTTCAATTACCCCACAGAGTTTCATTTGGAGTGTCTGAACGTTTGGGGTTTTTCACATCAAATTTAAATATTTCAAATGTATTGTTCAACTCAAAAGATATTTCTGAAATTTTTTGAGTCAATTTTTGAACTTTTATTAAATTATATTCATATGACATTTGACTCAGATAGAATGTTTCAAAATAATTGAAATGGAGGATTGTTACATTAATTTGTTTAAACTCTATCTTTAGGTTGGGGTTGTGATGTGTATTGGATAAATCCCTTGTGACTATTCAGGTCAAACTACACTCCTTAATGTTGATCTGTGATTTCATGCATCAGTTGTTTTGTACACGGTTGCTCTAAGTGAAGTTGTGATTTACAGTATTTATTTTTTTACAAAAATGTGAGATGGATAAACTGTAAATAGTGTGTTATTGTAACTTGTTTTTTTTAGTTAATTTATTCTTTTGTATAAAAAAACAGTTCCATATTAAAACTGAATGAGAAAAAAGAAATCAGGACAGCAGATACTCAGCACAATATCATGGTGAAATGTTCAATTTCTTTGTACATACCACCACACGTGCTAGGGACGACTTTCCAGCGCATGTCATTCACTGATCATGATAATATTTTCTGTGATGCAGCATCACAGAAATATTTTTAATGAAAATAAAAAATACATACTGTAAACTGTATTCTTAATAAAGAGTAATCCTAATGCTTCAGCACCCCAAGACCAATTGGATAATGTTATACTTCCAACTTTGTGGGAACAGTTTGAGGAAGGCCTTTTCATTTTTCAGCTTTCCTTCCAGGAAGTGCAAACATTCCATATTAAAGTATATTGATATAAAACGTGGTCCGAATACTTTTGTAGTCTGTAGTCATAGTAGCTGTATAAATATAGACAAAACAGTCAAAGAAAATGTGTCTAGTTTAAAATAAGATTTGGCTCAGTGGTGCTCGTTATTGTGTAGCAATCAACATACATGGAAATTAATCCATTCAGTCATCCATCAAAGATAACACGGCAATCACAGTTCCCCTTCTCCCTCCCTGATGTCACACACATGACTCACGGCACTAGTTAATCAGTCACTCATTAAGCCAAATGGAGTTAATGTGTGTCGGTGAAAATGTGAATGGTTTGCAGAAGACTCCCCATTTTCACCTGCATAACCACAGACTCATGCACATAATACTTCAGGCTAGAAAGACCAGATATTTGATGGCTGAATAAATGCTGTGTATATAAACTGTTTGATAGGACATAGAGTTCAGCTCGATGTGAAAGAACAACTACCGGTACTCCAAACTGTCAGATTTCAGGCTAAACAGCAGGAAGCAGAAACAATCCCAAATGATCAGCCTCTTAAAACATCCTTTTTACCACAAAAACATGAAATGCATCACCAATAATTCAAGTATCGCAAAGTATAAAGATATTTATTCTAACTTGCATCGAAAAGTTGTTTGATTTAGATATTTTACATTTCCCATTTAAAAATAATAATCACAATAGTTACATCACTGTCTAATGGGACCGGCTTTGTCAGTGAACACATGAAATATTATAAAAATAGTGACGTTAGTTTACTGCTAACATTTATTTCACACGATGTGTGACATGTTAGCTTTTTTCCTTCCATGCAAGTTTTACATCTTTGTGTAAATCAGTGGCTATTTGTGGTTTGATGACAGTAAGCCATGTACTTTTTAGTTGGTCTTTAATCCTTTAATGAAGTTGTTAGCGCTTAGCCCAGTCTTATGTTTCTGTGGGTTAGCTTAGCAAGCTAACCCACAGCTTTCTCGGTCAAAGTGTTTCTGGAAAATTTTGGTGGATCTGATGAAGGAACTTAGACTGGTTCACTTTGTTGGGTGGGTGTCTGGTCTTAACCAAGTAGCGGTTCGTGATGTATCGCAACAGCACGGAGCTCCTGGTAACGTCACTACAGAGAGAAATAATGTAAGTTGTTGACAAAAGACTTGGAGGCATTTTTGGCCCGTGGAACAAGGTTCTTAGGGGCATTTTTGGCTAAATTGATGCCAAATGGCCAGTGGCCCTCTTTAATTTCCCACATGGGAATTTATCATTTCTATCGTGAGATGACATATTCATACCTGTGGGATGTTTCTGACGATATATCTCCCGCTAATCACGTTCGTAACATGCATACAGCTCTGAGCAAAGATACGTAAGAGGTGAGATGAGCCACTCCTCATGAAAACCAATGTTCAGCTCCGTCCACAGCTTGAAAAAGACGGTGATGACTGATGACGTAACAGACAATTGTCGACAATTACATTAGTCGTTGGCTAATTCTGTTATTGATTTTTGTCGACAATGTCTACTACGAATGTTGCACCCTTAGAAGAAAATAAGAAATTTTCCCCTGTGGGTGACCATGGTCTAAATCCGGAGGCTTGAAATGTAGCTCTCTCCATGTGTTCTTGGGCAACAGACTGAACCCTAAACTGCGTCCAATGCATGACTAGTGCCTTGGGTGACAGCTCTAGCGTTCGGTGTGTTAATGGATGGAATAATGGTGTGAATATGGTTTTGAAACTACTAGAGCAGTGATAAAAAAAAAAGCTCAAATGAATCAAGTCCATTTACCAAGCCTTTGGGCCAATTTCCTATAGAACGGGAATTGGATTTCTCCTAAATAGAGTCAGTATGGTCAAACTCCAAATCTTTCAACATTAAATCCATCCATCCATCTTTCCTACTTTTATCAAATCACATCATTTAACGTCCTCTTCACATTTATCTCTCCTAGAACCATTTTTAGATATTTCTCACTTTCCCATCACTTATAATCCATATCCCTTCTACCTCCTAAATGTCGTCAAGTCTTAGAATCAATTTTAATCTTTGTCAGCCTTTCTAAAATTATTCCATTCTGTCTTCCTGGATGACACTACTTATTTTTCTTCCTTTCCCCCTCTAACATAATTTTCCTCTGCAAATGACTCAATTCCTATGAGTAGGGTAAAGAGAAGATGAGAGAGATGGATTGGAAATGTGACCCATTTCAGTCTTTTTGTCCGACCACTTCTTGCTTTTCGCTGTTCTTCTTGCCCTTTCTTCTTCAATCTTTACTCAGCTGTGTCCCTTCTTTACTTCCTCCTCCTCACTTCTTAACCTCCATCTTTCTTGTCCCCATGTCTTTCACCTTTCCTCACAGTGTGCCCTAATCATTCTCAGAGGCTGTGAATCATTCTCAGATCCAAAGCCTTTGATGGGTGTGTGGGTGCGTTAGTGGAGCATCAAGAGAGCATCATCCCCTGAGCAGGAGTCCTGCTCAAAGCAATC
The DNA here is from genome assembly GCF_900634775.1 of Gouania willdenowi. Classification (NCBI taxonomy): domain Eukaryota; kingdom Metazoa; phylum Chordata; class Actinopteri; order Blenniiformes; family Gobiesocidae; genus Gouania; species Gouania willdenowi. The sequence goes on along the minus strand of NC_041049.1, from coordinate 30,199,813 downwards.
CCAGAAGCTTTTTTTCTCTGAAACCTCTTTTAATAACACTCTCCGTGGAGGGAACACTTCAGAAGTTATTTAGATGGATTAAGAATGGAACAAAAATGTAAACAGATCCAGCTACTTTGGCAATTTTAAAGCACTTTGTGCTAATGATCATGATCAAATGTACACATTCAAATCCATTACTCGTCCTCATGAAAAGCTATTAAAGGATAGTGTTGCTGTTGTGAGCCACTTTACCACTTGCAGAAGTTAAAAACTTGGCCCACAAACATCTACGCACAGTTGTGTTGAAGCACAGGTTTGATGGAACATTATCAGTGGATAGACTGAGACTGATATCTTTACTGATAGTATACTCTAAGGTGCAGCAGTGCTCACTGGTGTCAATCACAGTAATGAGACATCAAATGGATCACAAGCTGGGGACCTGTGAATGCATAAGGTACATTTAAAGCTGCTAAGAACAATGATTATTCTATTTTTTTTAATTTATTTTATTTATTCAGTTTATTTCTGACATGGTTACATTCACTTTTCTTTTTTTTTTTTTGTACATGCCGAAAAAGCAGATAAGGAAGTAGTGTAGGCCTAATAGATCAAAAAGTAAAAGATAATTTGCTTGAAAAAAAGATATAAAGGTATGAATCTGCCGATAAAGTCTGTTTTGATTTCAACTGTAAACTTTGACATTGTCATAAAAATTTGCACTTTGCAATGTGAAATGTAGAGTCTCATAGACGGATGCATTGAAGTGTTTTCTTGTGTTTCTTTGCCAGACAAGGAGGACAGTGATTGGCTTGACCCCATTTTTGTTCTAGTTTATTTACAGTATTTCCCGTGATATCACCTCACTTTAAGTCACTCATTGAGAATGAAAAATGTGAGGAAACTGATTCCTATTGCTTATGTTGAATCTGGTTCCAAATCCCAACCCTACTTGTGAAAAGCCTCTTTTTTGTTGTGCTTTTTAAGAGGCTGAAGAGAAGTTGCATAAAGTGATGCATAGAGAGATACTAGTAGAGATTAGAAGCAAAATGTGCATGTTTTTTGTTAGATTTGCTGCTCATAAGGAATACAATAAATCCACTGCCCCTAGTACCATACTGAATTGCGGCTACTTATTTACTATTTAAATTTTTGGTATAATTTATTTGCATCATGTTGAATTAAATCATATCGCATTGTGTGGTACTGAATCGCCATCAAATCAATATCAAATCGTGAACAGGGGCGAATCGTATTGCCAGGGGATTCAATGTATCGCTTGTCAGTGATGGAGATTTACGTGCCTAGTGCTGACTGATTGACAGACTCTGTTGCTACATCAACTCAGATCAATGGCATCAACAGATCAATAGGACGGTTTCTGTCCAAACCTGCCTGTTTTTCATGGACTGATAAGAGCAAAGTTACAGGATGTGGCAGAGCACCCAAAATATATTACGGGGAAAAATATCATTAGGTTTTAAAGTTGTTTTTTTTTTTAAAAAAAAAAAAAAAAAAAACATTTTTATTTGTTTATTTTGTTTTATACATTATTAAATGTTTGTGCAGCAAACAGAGTCAGAAACAAAGTCCACCTGCCTCTAATTTAAATTCTTCAAATGTCATTTTGTGTTTCTGTGCACTCACCTCTCCACATTGAACAAGCAATATGTTCATTAAAATAGGGCGGTATCAACCATGTCTATACGCACATCTATTAGTGCCGCAATTTTAGTAAATTCCCTACAGCAGGTGAGCAACAGCGCCACCAAAGGATTTAGGGAAGCACCTGGTTTACCACCCTTCATTTCAGATCTTAGTGAATCCGCCCCTATGTTGCAAGCTACAGACGCAATACTGATTGCATGGGGTTGCACTATTTATCATGGCATGTAGGGACTTTTGTGCACGTTTTTACAGCTGCATACCTTTAACAAATCTGCCCTATCTCTCTATCTGGAAAAAATGATCGTCCCCAGCAGCTTTACCAAGTTATGAGATGATAATATTACAATAAAGTATAAAAGTTATAAATGAGGAGTGGGTTTCCTCTGAACCTAAATACTGCACATGTCCACTTGCAGTTATTCTTGGTAAACTCAATCTCCATTAGCTTGCCATTTGCTTGCAACACAGCAGCTGTGAGGACATGTTCAAAACAAAACCATTCCTTGTATACTGCATCATGGAGAAAAACTTTTCACATACATGTCTTCAGGGGTCCAGTGTAGAAGAACCTTCACCTTTCCAGAACCCTCCTTCCTTTTTGCAAGCACCTGAACAGCAAAAGAAAAGGCAAACCACAGATTAAATTAACTCCAACAGGGAAGAATGACCAGAGGTAACCACACAGGATTACGGTTTCGTTCCATTTTGAATTTCAAGCCAATTAGTGATTCTACATGTCTTCTTCCTACACAGGTGTCATTATGTGCTCTCGCTTCTCAGTAGAGAACCGGCTTCAAAGACCTGTCCTCCTCTTGGTACGGCCTCAATAATGAATAAGAAAGCCTCAAACCTCTTAACAAATTATACAGCAGCTGAATATTAGGCTATTGGTCAATGTGATGCTCTATATAAGAACTGTAGGGAAATTTCTGGACGCAACATTTAGAAATACAAGGAGTCAGGGAACACGTGTGAACACTGAGCTTATATTACAAACCAATCAATGTTCTTCGTACAAATCATAAAAGCCAGACGCTTCATCTTGTTAAACATGAACGTCCCTCAGCTGTACTAACCTGCCCCTGTTTACTCAAATACATAACCCCTGTATCTCTGCAGCCATTTATCCTGTAAAATTACAGCTGAGGCCACATGAAGAGTCCTGTACAGTTGGCCCTCATATTGCCAAACAGCTCATACATCATGCTGTGCCGGTTTACAATAAAACTGCTCAGGAATTCACACATACCGTCTGTAAGGGGAAGAAAAGGTAGAAAAATAACCAGTAGCTTCAAAAATAGCCACAGCTACAAGCACTTGCGTCAATCGTCTCCTTTTTTTAAGAGTCTGTTTTTAGCAGAATGAATGAGCTCACATGTGAAAAATTCTCTTACGCACATGAATATCTGAAATTATTTCTGGTGCTCAAGAGACTCACCATAGCACTGATTGGAAACAGTTTGAAGGGCAGGAGGAAGGAGAATCCAAAGAGACAGAGACCTAGAATCACTTTCCTTCATCTGCAATTTCACAATCATCCCCCATCTTTCAGTTTAAAACATTTTAATATGTTTGTTTAAAAGAGCCTTGATCCATTTGGTTCATCTAATAACTCATTGATCTGACGTGTGCTTTCTTTAGCTGGCTGCTTGAGCTTTTTCAGAAACGGAAACGGGACACAAACATGTCACGCTACAGACTAAATAGTGTTAATTAGACAACTTTGGCATTTGATGATAGTTTACATGAATGTTGTAACATTTGTCTGCTAAAAGATTTACAAAAAACAAGTTGGATAAGTTTGAGTCGGGAACCTTTCGGGAAATAATAAACACAATGTTGTTTATCATCCAGACCAATTGGTAGCAGTAAGAATTCTTTGAATTTTTCTTTAACGACATACCAGCAAGGGGAGATTTTATAATCCGTGCCAGACACAATGTCCAAATTTAGAGTAACGATATGTAGCTATGGCAGCTTTTGATGTTTACTTAACACACTCAAAGCCTGTGTGAGTTCACTGCCACACAAAGAAAGAAAAGAGAGAAAAATACTGAACTGTACATAACAATTGAATTATAGCAGCTTCTCCAATGACTACACCTGTTTTTGAATAGCAAGTCATCTGCTTTCAGTGATTTGGGTAGGAATTCATTCATCCCTGTGAGGATGGTCACAGCTATTATAGCAGCTTCAAAGAATATAACATTGTAAATGCAATCCGAGTGCAAACATGGGGAAAAAAGCTATAAAAGAAAAAATAACCATCGGTAACAAATTACTTACTTAAAAAATGACTATTTGACTGGCACATCAACTATAAAATTATCATAATTTTAATGTTCAAAGTGGAAAAAGAAGACTGATTAAATGCCTACATTATTAGAACATGTAAAAAGCTCAGTTGTGTTGGAGCAGGAATGTCTAAACCAGGGGTCACCAACACAGTGTCTAAGGGCACCAGGGAGCCCACATGGACCATGTGAGATGCCCTCAGGAACTCTAGTCGCCAATGAGCTCCATTTCAAATCTGATTCACTTTCCAGAATAAATTTATATGAGAGATGTAGTTAGTAAAGTTTAATAGTGCTGATAAAAATTTAGTATTAAATTAACCATCTTTAAATGTTTATTTTCACAAAAAAATGTTGCAGATCTGGTATATGATCAGTTATAGATAATGACATTTATATGAGATGTAGTTCCAAAAACGCAAGGTGGATTATCTATGAAATTTTATGAAAATGAAATAATTGGAGAAATTGGGAGAAATAAAGAATTTAATGTTGAAACCTAAACATGTCCAACCTTTTTAAGTTACTGCTTGCCTTCCTTATTATTCCTTATATGATTCAGGACTGAATCATAACATAATCTAATCGCTAGAGCGGACATGGCCTCGTCTGGAGTCGCTGCTACCCCCAATTTCCACTGGCTCCGGCTCCGCTGCTTTATGTCACTGCCGCGTCACCAGAGCTGATAGGTTTCCACTTTAGTCTATGTGTTAATTTCCACCGGGTCCGCTGTGGTGCATGTCTGCTCCTTCTCAGATGCGGTAGTCCGGTGCCTTCCACCAGATTTACGCAGGGCTTCTATTTCTGGCAGACACTGGAGCACGACGCATCAATCAGCATAGAGCAAATGAAGCTAAACAGGAAATTAAGCACGTATTCCGCAATAAAATATCGGGTTACTTTTCAAAATAAAACACTTCAGATTATATTTCAAGTACCAACATCACCAAAACATCATAATGTGTAAAAACAAAATCACATTCACTATATTGATTCCTCTCATACTGTAACTACACTGTAAACTGCAGCTACTTTGATTTAGTTCATGTTTTACTGGTGCAGTTTTATGTCTTCTCTGTTGGCTGTTGATAAAAAATGTGTCTATGACAAATCCAGAGTCCACCCTTCTTGAACTCCTTTGCTAGGAACAGTGACCTGTTTATTGTTGCATTTATAACACATACATTTAACTGCGTTCTCATGCGATTATGTAAATATCGTGAAAACTGCTCTGTCTCATGACGTCACTGTCGTCCAACCGGGGTGTACCGAGGCGCACTCAAAACGCAACCGGTGGGGATTACCAGACGGCGGACAGCGGGGAAAAACCAGATCGGTGCGATGGCGCAGCGGAGACGTATCCAGTGGAAACCCCCAGTAAGCTTATCAATAAACGGGAAGAGATTCGTCACCTTTATAATAAGTGTTGACTAAGAGTGAGGCCAAGGCAGGCTGACTTCATAATAGTGTATCATGTTTTTCTGCAGTCAGTGTCTTCTCCTCACCCTTCTCTCTCTGATCTGTTTCAGGTGTTGTGAAGCTGATGATGGCAGTTCCTGATCAGTGGTTCACGGCTCAACTAGTCTGGGACACTCCCAACCAGTCGAGGCAGATGGCTGCCACCTCTGAACCTGGTTCTGTTAAAAGGGAGTTGTTTCTTCCCACTCTCACTAAATGCTTGTTCATGACAGAGAACGCATCTTACCTCCTAAATGATCAGTGTTTGATGTAATCTTAGATAGGCTTTCTAGCTCTGTAAATCCTCAAAAGGTAGAATTGCACATTTCTAACCAGCAGCAGGCCAAAGCAACACCGTATCCAGCTCTTTACGCACAAATGTTCAGAAGCAGTTTCAACAATGCCACCACCTTGCTGCATTGTGGTCATTTTTAGTAAAAAATGCACGCACGCACACACACACCAGGTAAAGAGCCACAAGAACAAGGCTACTGTGGAAGAACCATGACCAAACAAAGACTTGTGCTTGGGCAGCATGTGATTTGTCAGCTGAGTGGTTTGATGGTGGCAGTGTGTGCTTACAAAGAGAGATCTTAATCCTCCATAAACCCCATCAGAAGGAGGTGGAACTGAGAAAAAAAAAGGAGGAATTTATAGACGCTTCATAACAAGATTGTGGAGGATGAACCTGGGTGTCTGTCTGGGTGGGGGGTGGAGGGGCAGATGAGCTCTGGATGACGCAGATTGTAGCAATAACAAAAATATCTCATTGTAAACATGGCTGAGCCGCTCCAGCCGGTTGGACTCCACAGGACCCCCACAGCTCTGCTGAGTCCTCAGGCCTGCTGGGGGGTCCAGGTCCACCCTACATTCTAGTTCTCTGCCACAATCCTCCAGAGGTCTGCAAGAAAAGGGACGTCTGCCAGATGTCCCTGTGACTTCATGACCCTGACCTTCTCCTCATCCTTTCTGTGTCCCATTACCTCTCCTAACCTCTTCCCAGGCTCGTCTGCAGTCTGCACGCCTCTTTAGGCATTAGACTTCTGGCTGCACCGCTGAGGTTTGGAGAAGCAAAGCGGAGCAGAAAAGAGCCGAATAGGTTCATTTCTAAAAGTACTGACGTCAAGGCTCTAATCTTTACCATTAAGCAAAGCAGCAGCGAGCCAGTTTTTAACCGCATCTACTCCATGAGCTATAAACAAAAAACAGGTACAATTCTCATCGATCTAGAAATTGATTAAAAGAACATTAAATAAAAGGTGAATTTGAAATATAATAGCATACTCTTGACTTCTAAAAGCACCATGCATACACTATAGGGAAAAAGATATTTAGCCACACCAGTCTCTGTTGGTTTGGGCTGGGCCCCTTACTGTCAGTGAGGGATTATTTTAATGATTCAGCATACAAAGGCGTTTTGGACAATGCTATGCTTTCAAATTTGTGGAAACAGTTTGGGGAAGGCCCTCTTTATTCTAATCCAAATGGACTAAATCATCTCAGTCAAACTCAAGACCCAGGGGTCAGTGCTTTTATCGGTAAAAACCACATTTCTTAGGTACTACCGGGTACTGATTCACAAAAAAAATGAAAGGGTACCATGTTTCGGTACCTAAACACATCCTAGAGTAGCTGATTTTCCGTGCTTAACATGAACACAGCATTGCACGCACAAGATTACTATTACAATTTCATTTATCAGACACATTTATCCAAAGCAATGTGCAACACAAGCAGTTAGGGTTAAGAGACTTGCTCAACATCCCAGTGATGGCTCAGTTTGGATTCAAACTGTAATTGTAATACTTGAATTTGTAAAATATTATACCATTTTTTAAATGTATTTCACTCCATCCTCTTTTTACTCATTTGTTTTAAATTATTTGGCATCCATGGACCCACGTTACACAATTTTCCAGAAGGGGAAAGGAATAGGAGTGCATAGAGCTGGGTTAAAAATCAAGAAAAGTAAAGATGCAGCATTGAATGACATCTGTCATTTCTTGCTTAGATAGTGTGGAAGCCTTAAATACTGTATATATAATTTATAAGTGGAAGTACAAATTAGGGCTTAATAATGTTAAAATAGTTCCCCCCACCCTTCCCCAACAAAAATCTGTGGAACACTTTTGATCTAACGTATTTGGCCCCTGAATGAAAAGGAATTCGACACCCCAGGAATAAATGAATCGGAATAATCGAAATGAATGTGAATAATACTGCATTCAAATTAAATCAAACACAAAGACAGCTTCTTTTTTTTTTTTTTTTTACTAACTAAGGCTATCTCCAGAGTGAAAGGTTAATGACTTAGAGAGATCTGGAGAAGCTGGACTATCATTATGTTCTTCTTAGAGGAGCTACAGCTGTTTGTTTTTTGTTTTCTTCTAAATGCTGCACTTTTAGTCATTTAAAGTGTATAAAATGAACTATACAAATAAATGTGTTTTGCCAGCACTGTTGCAAAACACCAACACCCTTTGATGTACAGCGTAGTCTATGTTAGCTGTGGCCTCCTTCACAATAATACAATAATGGGAATTGGGAACATTATTTTTACCTTGTGTAAAAAAACTATAGATTTGTTAGAAACGTGTTTGAAAAACAGAAACTATTTAATTTATACACCTTAATAGGCAGGTTTACATTTAGTTTGCTCATTGTTCCATTTGCTCCACAGCACTGTTAGTATTATTTTGTAAACTAGAAGTGCCCATGATGGCCTCCCAGGATTCCCTGCATGCCTTTTCATGACCAACATCATTGTTGTTGCATTTGGTATCAGTTGAGTTACTCTGTGAGGTCTATTCAGTCATTTGTTCACTCATTCATCGTCCCTACTCCATTTTGTTTTATTTACTATATGTTGATTTTACATATTTTGTTTACATTTACTTAAATTCACTCTTTATCTCTTTCCATATACAATGGACAGGGATTACTTGTGGATGGGGTATTAATGACATTTTATCCAAAAACAAACAGTAAATAAATATTTTTATTAGAAATATGAATGCAATTGGTTCTAGAAGACCAACTGCTCCTACATGTATCTTAATTTAATTACTAATAAACATGTTATTGTTCAAAACAATGTTGACATTATTATGTAATTTCCAAGTCATATCCCTCACATTCCTGTTTGAAGGCTATAGAACCCTAAACATTATTTTCTAAAAATCCTCTGAAATCAGAAGAAATACTTATCAGTTAGATATGAAATATGGCTGCAATACAAATTTTAAACTATGTTCTTATTAGTCCAGGCTTTAAAAGTCTGATATGAAACATTGAGCACCAAATAGGATCTCTTTGGTTTTACCTGGAGGATGAAAGTGCTCATGGTTATTTTCCTCTGTTTCTGCATGGTTGACCAGAAGTGGGATACCACAGTTGCATGATACAAATAATCTATAATTTATAAAACTGTTTTCTCACGGGGGGGAAATGCATTAAATGAACAATTTTCTCAACATGGAGTGTGAGCAGACAACGCAAGTTACATTTGCACACAGTAAGCAGGAGCTATGACGCTGTCAGAAGAAAAGTAAAGCGAGCTGACAGATATGTGGCCACGTTTGGATTTGCTTTGGAATAAACACTGAGATGAAGCATGAGATGAGAGTTGTTCAGTGTTTTCATCTTTCATGGGTCTGAGAGCTCTGAGCAGGGCACGCAGCGCTCCCTAGTGGAATTATACAAGACAGGCAGCCATTCAAAAAATGCTCCCATTCACACGCAAAACACCTTTACGGTCAACCTGTGGATGAATAATTTAGTCCTGGACTCGTCAGGTAACATCAAAAAAAAAAAAAAAAAACATTTCAGTGAGAGGCTTTGTTTCTTCTGAGTGCTCAGACATGTCTTCTGTGTGAAGGTGAAAAGACACTTTACAGCTCATCCATAATGTATCCAGCTCACACATATGCAGAAATTCAATTGTCTTTGATGTGAACTCCAATTCCGAGAAACACAACATCAGGCCTCAAGGCCTTTCCAGGTTCAATGCAAGTGCAAAGAAGGAAAAAAATCACATTGCTCAGAGATCTGTTTTTCACCCCCTTTGTTGTTCAAAAGGAAAATAAGAATTAATTAAAAAGAAAAACAACAACAGTGAACTCAAGCGTATCAAAAAATACTTATTAATGGTGTACAATGTGGAAGTATTAAAATGAAAAGACAATATGGGGTATTGTTACTTTTTTTATTACAAAATGTCCCAATATTTCTGGTTCAGAGTTAAACTAAAATAGAAGATAAATCAGGGATGGCCAAACTTGGTCCTTGAGGGCCGTAAACCTGCAGGTTTCAACTGTGTCCCTGAATGTGATAAAGATGTTATCATTGAATCATAACAAGAAGTGCAGCTATCGAAGTGTTTCAAAGAAAGCAGCCAATCCTGTGAGTGTCCAGAGCATCAGAAGGCCAATGTGCTATTGTAGCTCAGATTGTAGAAGCTGGTAAATGTAGTTATGATGTCAGAGCACACAGCGGCTCAGTTTACTGCATAGCTACACACTCCTGTTCACACAGTTGTTGGAAGGTTCTACAGTCCCATCTACAGGGTTCCCACACTTTTTTCAAAATTATTTTTCAAAACTTTTCCAAAATATTTTACCAAATTTCCATTACTTAGTTTTGAAATGCAAAGATATTTTCAAGACCATTAGCGTGCAAAAATGAGCGGGCCTTTCCAGTGCACCAGTGTAACAGAGGTCTGACAGTGTGCCATGTAGGGGTGGGAACCTCTGGGTACCTCACGATACGATATGCGATACAAAGCTCACGATAACGATTGTCTCACGATGCGACGATACTGCGATTATGGATATATTGGTCAGAAATCATTCTACGATAATCTGACATAACAAGAAAAAAAAATTAAGTGAAAAAATACAATTTTTATTTTATATCTCTGAAAGACAATAAATAGAAAAAGTGTCTATGAACAGTGACACTATTTTAGTGCAACATTTCTGTAAATAAGTGTCAACATATCAATGTAAATAAGTATCTCCAATAGTGCTTTCTGTAAACAAAAAATAGGGTCTTTCTTACCAGTGACACCATTATAATGCAATATTCTAGTAAACAATATATTGGTTCCTTCAACAGTGACAAAATGTCTGTGAAGACCTACCTGCACATTTGAGTGAAAAATCAGAAAAGGAAAAAATCGATACTTAGCGGGAGCATATCGATGATCGATCATGCGGAGGAATATCGCTGTATCGAGATATTGTCACACTCCTAGTGCCATGGTTAGTAGCAAAAATGTGGCCCAGGGAATACAAGTTATGTCAAAGCATCGTACAAAGGAGCAAATGCCCGGCATAGACATCCAGTTTGGAAATATATATTTTTTAAATACTGTAAAGTTACATTAAATAGCTGATACATTATTAAACATAGTTTCATTATAAGATTATAATTTCAATTTGCAGACATTTATTAAAAGCGATGTACTACACAAATAACCTAATTGTGATTTTTCTGACAGATATTGTGATTGCGATTCAATTTACGATTTTTAAAAATATTTTATACATTTAAATGCATATGCATATACTAATAAAAAAGACAATTGTAATTAAACAGAAATGTATGTCAAAATTTAATTTAAAATAAGTAAAATACAATTAAAAGGTATATATATAAATTATACTGACATGGATTATTCTGACTGCTCCTTTTTAATTATTTATGTCATATAAAGATGTATGAGAAAAGCATTGATGTGACACAATTTCCCCTCAGGGAACAATGGTTTACTGAATCTGATCAGCTTTATTGATTACGTTTTGATCAACTTCATTTAAATTAACCTTCATTCATATTAGGTTAATTCATTTAAATAAACCTAATTTAAATTATCCTAATGACATCATTCCAGACCGTAATGATTAAATAAAAAGAAAAGGACGCAAGGATCATGCATCAGTTATTTCGCCACTAGAAGCTAGACTATTTTACAGTATTATCAATAATCTACGATGTTTCAGACTCTACAATCCCTGGCATCGATGGTCTCGCCCACAACAACAGAACAACTTTATCCACGGATCTTCTGTAGCTCTGATGAGATGTTTAAACACTGCGCAGGTGAAGCTGATTAAAGCTGATTAAAGTCCAGGGAGCACAGCAGCGCTACACGAGAAACGGACAGAGTTTCACAGACACGTTAAAGTTAAGCGGGCACTGGTTGGCTCTGATTTAGGAGTCAGTGATGATTTGCATAGTTTTTTGGCAGTTTAGACGGTGTTTAGTGCCGTTTATACTGTGTTTGAAGAGGCCAGGAAGGGAGGGTGGTGGGTGGTGCACAAAAGAAGCGGTCCCCGAAACATTAAAAAAAACGTCCTTTTCCTCACGGTGATGGCGTTTCAACCCGATTCTATCCATTTCTGCGTTCAACGGTAAATTCCATTATCATTAGTCAATTCCGTGATTCCGTTTGATTTTATAGGGCTCTAGTGTAGTTGTTTTTAGCGCACTCAACTGAGGGGTAACTGAGACTCGCTGTAGCGCATACAAGCTTGCGTCCTGTAACCATCTCTGATTGGCCAGCAGCCCAGGAAGGCGGTTCTCACTCAAATGATGGAGACGAGAAAAAAAAACCTCTAGCATCTGAGGTTACGTTATCGCAGTAGTGAAAACCTTAATATCGATGTGATTAAGGTTAATCGTTCAGCATTACTACACAAGGTGTTAGGGTTATGGGACTTGCCTAGCATCTCATAGTAACAGCAAAGGTAGGATTTTAAACATTAAAATAAAATAGGCTATATTTCCAAACAGTTAAATTATTCCATGACTTTTCAACAATGGAAAATTGTTCCTAAACTTTTCCAGGAATTTCATGAGCATGGGGACCCTGTATCTAATAGATGGCTGCTAACCAGCATTTCAAACTATCAGTAGAAGATGCAGCTTATCCTCAAGTTGCAGTACTGGTAAAATATTAACCCTGAACATTTTAGGTTTTTTTTGCAATTATTGCAGCTAATTACAGGGTTTGACATGAACGCTTGCCTACTTGCCACAGACAAGATAAAGTAAAAGTTCAACCAAACCGGTGTCTGTTTACTGTTTACCAAAGCAGTGATCCTCAGCCTTGTGTGTTTATAATGCTCAACGTTTCCACGGACCAAAGGGAGGGTCTGAGTGAAGAGCAGAATGAGGTGTGCTCTGATATACTTTCTCTTTTATAATGGATATTTCTGCTCATAGAAGCCTGGGGTTATTTCCAATTACTGGACTGAAGCTTGCTATTATATCTGGCATTTTATTTTGGTGTGCACCGAGAGTTTGGGCGTTTGCCTGGTACTGATCCATCAAATGCACGGAGCCGTTTAGGCAGCAAAAACCCAAAGAGATGAGGATTAAAGAAGCTGTTTCAGGTTTAAAACATTAGAATGAGGTTGAATATAAAGTAAAATACTAAATTATAAGTTTACCCTAATAATTAGTCTGTATTGGATTTTTACTGCATTTAAAGGACACATGACCGTCTTATTCTATATGAACAATATCTTGCTGATATCTGATAATAATGGTGTATTAATTATTGTCATTTTCACTGCTGAAATCCCAGCAGTGTGACAGTGAGCAGCTCTCTGTGTATGCTCAAGCTGTAGAAGGCAGTAGACTGAAAGACATTCATCTGTTAAAATGTAATTGTAGTTTATATCAAAGTTATTTAAGACTCCGGCTTCAGCTCGAGCTGACTTTGGTGGTGCTCGAAACTGTCGGGACCATCAATTGATGAGGCCACAGAATTCTTCACATCCTTCCTATGGTTTTGGATGTAGGTGTTGAGACAAATTCTGTGCCTACGTACTTATGGCTCAGAGACAAATTTACAAATGTACGTAAATTAGGAAAGTCTGTTTGCAGAAGTCTTCTTACAATGAGCCTCTACATAGTGTCGAGGCTTCTGTAGTTTGTGTAATAATAATAATTATGATGCTACCTAACTTCTTAGGTGTGGTCAGTGTGAGCTTTCGGCACTGCGTTGTATCTGAGAAAACCTGACAAGATCTGCCACAACCCAAATACGGTCATTCTCTGAAAAAGCAGCCCAGAAATGCGTGAAAAGAAACATTCAAATACTAAATTTTACCTTAAGATAAACATAATAATGTGGACACACTGTTTAAGGTGTGTTCTTGCATTTAGCATCAACATGAAAAAATGGCGTTATTATAAGCACAAAAAAGAAAAACCTTGCACAAAAGCAAAGCACTTCAAGTTCTGATTTCTGTTGAAATGCTATGCAGAACTTACCGTACTGTGAAAGACAACGCTGTGACCATTGCCGACACTTTCAATGTGCGTGGTGAGGTTAAGGCAGATGGCCCGGTGGCGGATAGCGTCCATAGTCTGGGCGTCAAAGAAGTCATGGGGCCTTGCTGCTGAGGTAAAGAAGGAGATACCAAGAATAAAGCGTCACTGAACACAAAGCAGGAGGAGTGCCAGGACTCAACTAGCAAACTGACATTTGTAACGATTTAAGAAAAAGTGAGAATCTAAGACAGGTGACAATTTTTTTTAATTTATTTACCAAACGACGACAAAATCTCTAACTGCAGCTATCATCTCTGGCAGGTACGCTAAGAATCAGGTTATGTTATACATATGTAGGGTGACGGAGAGTGAAAGAAAACAGTAACGTCTGGATACATTTGAATGTTACAGTTCCATCGCTGAGTGTAGAAGACTGAGCGTTCCGAACATTTCATTACACACAGGCTCCACAAACACATGAGAGCAGTCTGTCCATCACTGACACTAACTGGACCTTCGGCCTGATTTTAATGAAAGTGAAAAGCTAAATAATAATTAATCGGACCTCTTGAATTTTCCTATAAATAAATTAAAACAGCTGATCACAGGCTAAATCAGATCAATATGATGGTTGTCGTGGTTAAATCCAATGTGTTATTTCCTTATCTCAATACAATCGATTGATTGTCTTTTAAAACAATGTTAGATCGATATGTGTTATCCATAAGGCCAACTTGCCGATGTAGTTGGATCATAGGACAATAAATTGATCCATTGATGTAATAGATGAATAGTTACATCCTTAATGTGGAGGGATTGGATCAAGTGTGAATGATCCAATCCCTACTGGAGCTGTGGTTCTACTGGTGGTCATTGCAATGACTGTTGGTTGCATCTAGAAGAACATTTAGATCTGCTTTTAAACAGCATTGCTCCACAGGTTTAAACATCATGAGGTCCTACCAACAGCCTGGAATACATACATCAGATCACCAGGTAACCTGATCACCAGTTAAACTGTAACAAATACAATATTTTAAATTGAAATACTGTGCTAATAAAAATATTCTTGTTTTTTTTGGAGCTATGAGTGTTCAAGGGAAAGATGGAAACTAAGACTATATATGTTTAGGGAGGGTCTCCTACCCTCATCAGGATAAACAATACATGTACCTGTCAAAAAATTGTGAATATCATTAAAAAAATTCAAATTTTGGTCACTCATTTAAATAAGTGAAACCCATATTATATGATATAGACTCATGTCACAGAGTGAAATATTTTAAGCCTTTGTTTCTTTGATTAAGGCTTACAGATAATGAAAACCCAAAATTCAGTGTCTCAGAAAATTAGAATATTACATACGATCAATAATATATTATTATTGTTATTATTATTATGTATTATTTGATATTATTATCAAATTTCCATTTTCCAGCAGGACTTGGAAGCTGCCAAAAGCTACCAAAAGCTGGTTCAATGACCGTGGTGTTACTGTGCTGAATTGACCAGCAAACTCACCTGACCTGAACCTCATAGAGAATCAATGGCTATTATTAGTAGGAAGATGGAAGACACCAGACCCAACAACGCTATCAAATCAACCTGGGCTTTCATTATATCTGAGCAGTGCCACAGGTTGATCACCTACATTTCACGCAAATCATTGCAAAAAGAGGCCCAACTAAGTACTGAGTGCATTCAATTGAACACACTTCTCAGAAGTTAAAACATATATTTGTTTTTATTGATATTAAAAAATTCTGAGACACTGAATTTTGGGCTTTCACTAACTGTAAGCCTTTATCATTACAATTTCAAGAAATATTCGCTTGAAATATTTGACTATTGTTGTCGTGAGTTGTCATTTTTTAGCTGTACCTGTTCAGGGCAAGCAGACAATGAAGTAACGGAGAGAAAGATGAAACCACAGTTAAAACGGTTTAAATGAGGACTTGTCTGCGTGTCTTGCAGGTACGTACGTAGGGAGCACCTGCGTTTGTTCTTGAGCTTCTTCCTCTTGTTGAGTCCAGCCTTGGATGGCGACTCCTCCTTGAGTTTGGCCTGGCTGGCCATTTTAGAGGAGCTCTGCTGGCTGAAGTGACTGGGCACGTGGCGGGCCAGTCCTCCCTGAGAGGCAAAGCTGGCAGTGCAGCCGCCGACCACACACTGCAGCAGAGGAGTAAAAAACATGCATGCTCAGGCTGGACGTGAAATGCCATGTATTGGTCCAGCTATTCACTGGACTATTCACTGGACTTGCATGACTTGAACAGCAATAAATAACAAAAAAAAATGAGGGTGTTCTAAAACTTTTGACCGGTTGTGTATATGTAGCCCTCGGCCTCGATGCCTGTCTGCGCCTCTAACAAATCCTAACTACGGATCGGAAGAATAAATTAGGTGAGTGGTTCTCAAACTTGTTTCACCAAGTATCACCTCAGAAAATACTTGGCTCTCCAAGTACCACCATGATGACCAACATTAAAATACAGTAGTGTAGTAGGTCTAAGTATCTATTCAAAACAAGGCGGAGGTTTTATTTAACAAGTATATTTAATATCGTTGTTGACCGTAACATTACACACAGTTTGAACAGTAACACTGTGTTTAAATATAGGAAAATAAAACACTGTACTTAAATAATGAATCAAATAAGCATACCACGAGATGGAGCCCGCGTACCACTGTTTGAGAATCAGTGAATTAGACTTTAGGGCAGAGGTAGGCAAATTTTATCACAGCGGGGCCACAAAAATGTGTTTGTTTGATCGGAGGGCCACATGATCAACATTGATGTCAGCATTTAGAATAATGAGCGATCTGAACATTAATACAGGAAAGAACTATGAGTTTTTATAGTAATTTTGTGTGTTTTTCTCTCGTTCTGCGTGCGTGTGTGTTGTTGTTGTTGTTGTTGTCTTGCTCGTTGTGAGGCACTTTGTGCATTTCTGTTGTCCTTTTGTTTATTTTTTCCTGTATAATAAATGTTTTTTGGAGTCATATTGTGTATTTGTGCTGTCATTTTGTGTTTTTGGGAGGAATGTTAGTGTGTTTTTGTTGTCGTTTTGCTTGTTTGCAAGTACTGTAGGTTTGTAGAGTCATTTTTCTGTAATTTTGTATTTTCTGTGTTTTCCTCTTGGCTTTTACTGTATTTTTTGCAATGTTGTCATTTTTAATATTTACTTATGTATTCTTGCTCTTGTTTTGTGTATTTTTCTGTCATTTTGTACATTTACTTAGGGACCCCCGTGCCACCAGTTGCCTATGTCTGCTTTAGAGTCTGTCAGCACACGTTCCACAGAGATCTACTGGGATCCTCAGCACTTCATCGCGACTGTACTTGATCTGTGTCAGGCCCGGTTGAGTTCAGTCTTAATTCAGGATGTTCTAAAACTCATAGTGTGTTTAATTCTTACACGATATACCCAATATTTACCATGGGAGAGGTGAATAATGTTAGTGAATAGTATCCTAAAAAATGTCTAATCATACTAGTAGTTCAGATTTCCTAGATTTAATGTATAGCAGAGGCCTTTATCCAACCATTACCAGGCCTAGCCGAATAACCTCCAGTTGTGCCACAATAATTGATAACATTTTTGTTAATATTTTTGAAAAAAGGGTCAAAAGTGGTCTTCTGATAAATGATACAACTGATCATTTACCTATATTTGTAACTAATTTTTGTAAAGTAAAAACAGACAAAGAAAAGTGCAGTAAAGTTCTTTGGTCAAGAACTGAAGAAAGACTAAATACATTTAGGGATGATCTTATGAAAGAACACTGGGAAAATGTTTATAGTACAAATAATGTAAATAAGGCCTATGAATCATTTTTTTAAAAGTATCTATGGTTATATAATAAAAATTGCCCAACAAAAATATTGAATGATATAGCAAAAAAAAAACAACAAGCCTTGGGTAACAAAGGGTATATTGAAATCTTGCAAAAAGAAGAATAAGCTTTATTGTGACTTTGTAAAATATCGGACAGTAAATGCAGAAAAAAAATATAAAGCCTATAAAAATAAGTTGACTACCGTAATGAGACGTGCAAAGAAAGATTATTATACAAATTTGTTGATGGAAAACAAAAGTAATATCAAAGGAATGTGGAAAGTTTTAAGGGAGGTTATGGGCAGTAAAATGAATTGTAGTCTGCCATTATAAAAATGAACCAACAGAATACAGAGGTAAGTGGTGTACAAATGGCTGTTGAATTTTATTCATTTTTCGTCAATGTTGGTCCAAATCTTGCTAAATCTATACCACTGCATAACAAAAATAAAAGCTGGATAGGTGAAAGTAGAGTTATGCAATCCCTATTTCTTGGTGAAGTTAGTGAGAGTGAAATTATTTCTACTGTCTCAAATTGAAATGTAAATATTCATGTGATAGTGATGGTTTAGATATGTATATTGTCAAAGAAACTATACATTGTATTATTAGACCATTAAAATATATAATCAATTTGTCTTTTAATACAGGTTTCTTTCCAGATAAAATGAAGGTGGCTAAGATTGTTCCACTTTTTAAATCGGGTGATAGGCATAGTCTCACAAATTATAGGCCTATATCTTTGCTTTCTCAATTTTCCAAAATTCTGGAGAAACTCTTTGTTGAAAAATTTGATTATTTTCTTGAAAAACATTCCTTGATACATGATAATCAGTTTGGGTTTCGAAACACCCGCTCAACAGCTATGGCTTTGATGAAAATCACAGAGGACATTACTACAGAACTGGAAAATAAAAATCACACAGTTGGAGTTTTTATTGACCTTAAAAAGGCCTTTGACACTCTCGATCATGGTACTGTATATTGATATCTAAATTACAGACATATGGCATTAGAGGTGTAGTTTTAAACTGGATTAGTAGTTACTTGGAAAATAGACAACAATATGTAGAGTATATAGGTCATGAATCTAAGTTAGAAACAATACAGTGTGGAGTCCCTCAAGGCTCTGTGCTGGGGCCGAAACTTTTTACTTTATATATTAATGACCTCTGTGAGGAATCAAAGATTTTACGATTTGTTCTTTTTGCGGATGATACTAATTTTTTTGTATCGGGGAAGAACTTAGGAACATTCATGGAAACTGCTGAACAAGAAATGGTCCAACTTCAGAAATGGTTTAATAAAAATAAATTGTCGTATTTAATGTATTCTTTGGAGATATGGGGTGATTCTTATATTACTAATTTAACGCCCTTATTTCTTTTGCAAAAAAGGGCTATAAGAATAATTAATGGAGTCGCTCCAAGAGAGAGCATACCACAGGACTGTTTCTGAGGTCAGGACTACTCAAACTGATGGACTTGGTTTCTTTACAAACTTTATTAGTTGTTCATAAAGCAAAACACTGTCTGTTACCGCATGGACTTCAAACCCTTTTTACTGTAAACAGTGAGACAAGCAGAATTAATAATGACTTAAAACAACCTTTTGCAGGAAATACCCTCAAAAAAATGTGTCTCTCAGTATCTGGTGTGATACAATGGAACTCTCTAGAAAATGATCTAAAATGTTGTTCAAATATTCTTCAATTCAAATATAAGTATAAACAGCACATACTTAACTTGTATAAAGATGAATGTGAAAATTGTTAAATTTACAACAACTGTTGTTTTAGCAAAATCATTTATAATAATTGAGAAATAAAATTAAAAAAAATAATAAAAAAAGTGAAAATTGTTAAAATCAAAAGTTGATTACATCTGTTCTGGGCTATTGTTATCTTCTGGCATCGTTGAGTCCATTTAATTTGTAACGTTTTTGTTAAGAATGCGGTAGGAGTTTATAAGATTTTTTCTTCATTCTACTCCTGTTCTTCTTTTCATGGAATGTTTTATTGTTGTGTTTGCTGGATTGTTGTACCAATTTATGTTGCATTAAAATGAAAAAAGAATAAATAAAATGAAATGAAATGAAAAAATGAGGTAAGGACACCCCATATGATTCTCCATATAGGCTGCATACAAGCAGCTATATTTGGAACTGTTCACAGAGAAGATGAGGACAAAGGAAGGCCTCAGTGTGGTTTACCTTAAAGGGTTTGTCTCCGCTGTGGGTCAGCATGTGTCTCTGTAACCAACTGTGACTGGTGGACGGAGTGTTGTACACCTTACAGCCCTTCCACAGACACACAAACACCTGAGGGACACAAAGCCAGGGAGTTACAAGCACAGTTTAAAAGATGCATTTGTTAGGGGCTGACAGTAAGAGATGCTACTGTTACTCAATTTAAACTGTACTCAAGTACAAGTAAGTCATACATAAAATACAAATAAAAAGTAGCTATATTAACTAGTATTCAAAGTAAAAGTTACTAGTTATTTTCACTCTTCAAGTTCCTTTCTGGTAATAAATCTTGCCATGGTTCCCCTGCATACAGTAAACATCTTATATATAAACTTAAAAAGGAAGAGACCAAATCTTCCACAAGCGGAACTTAAATTATTTTCCACAAAGGCATCTGTATAAAACAAAAGGTTTGTCAAAATGTGCAATTCTTTTTTTCAAATAAAATAACACCAAAGAATTCAATTCAAAATAATTAAAAAAAAATGCTCAGGCTCTAAGTATAGCTACATTTATGAACTCTATAACAGTGCCATGTCAAATTTGCCATGTGGGTAACAACAAAATATGTAGAAACTCCAACCGGGGCTTTGATCAGAAATTGCATGACTAAAAACATATGGATTATGTTCAATGTGCCTTGAAATGGCCATGAAATGGAAATTTAAAAAAATAATCACAAAAATATATAATTTTCAACATACTTAAATACAAAATGACTGATTCAGAAATACACTCAAAAAAGTACAAGTACCCATAAAAAGCTACTAAATTACAGTAACGTGAGTACTTGTAATCTGTTACTTTCACCTCTGAGTACTACCAGCAAAAAGTGATTGTTTGATATTAATTAAAAACCTCCCTGGTTTCAACACAAAGTCAACTCTGTGAATCACAGCTCTATATAAACTCTGTGAGGACAAAGTCTTCCGCTGCAACTGCAAACTAACGGAGGCTCATTTTTAAAATCAAAACCAATTCACACAGTAGTTCACATTATCAATAAACATCAATCAAGTGAAATCAACTTTTTTCGTGAAGTTTACCTTTCAGTTTAAAAATTAAAGAAGCAAATGTTTGTGCAAGGTGGTTTAAATGTGCTGACCAACATGTGTGAAACTTGTACCTTTTAATTTTCATTACGTTTCTTAGAAAAAACTACTTTTAACTAATCTTATAACTTGTAACAATTGTCAAATGTAACAATTACGGTATGTCATATTTTACGGAAAATTAATCACGCTTTTTTAAAAATGTTTCATCATATTATACATATAACAAACCACCATACACCAGATCTGCAACACCTAAAACATTTGTCACAATGTTTTAGTGAAAATAAACATTGAAAGATGGTAATTTAATGCTAAAACATTATCACATGCAGCAGTATCTAACTCTACTAAATACATCTCATACTGTATTTGTGAGTTTTAGATGGAGCTCATTGGTGACGAGAGCTCCTGAGGGCCCCTCACATGGTCCATGCGGGCTACCTGGTACCCGCGGGCACCGTGTTGGTGACCCCGTCTCAACCACATCCACTATTACTCAGTGTAAAAGTTCAAGGTTTCACTTTAATATAAGGGTTGCATTAAAGCTGATATCCAGAGTTTCTGAAAAGACACCTCAACAGCTCCACTTCCTCCCCCTGCCTCTATAATCTACCAGAAGCCACGCCTCTACGTTTGTGCACGCGCTTCGCGGAACACACGGTCGCATCGGGACGCATTGATATAGGTCTATGAGTCATCGTGGTGATGGACATTTCTGAGGTAAGAGCTTCAGAGCTGCTGACTCAGAAAATTGTTTCCTGTGTGGAGTGATTGCCTGTATGTATGTATGTATGTATGTATGTATGTATATAAGTTGTAAATATTGTTTGTACACTGTAAATATTTCTGTAAATAAAAAAAATAAAATAAAAATAAAAGAGCTTCGGCGCGCTCCTCCATGACTCTATGCTGCTCAGTGATACCCGTTTGCTGTTGTGATGCGCGTCGTCGTTTCCGTGCACAGTTTACGCACGCGCATTCCCTTTGATTGGCAGAGTCCGCTCCAGGAAGTCAAAGCCTATTGGCTGGGGGAACTCGGCGCTCGTTTCCATTTATCGGGGTTTTATATGGGTCTATAGGACGAAGGAGGGACTTATATACATTGGTGTAAATGAATGACCACCTACAGTAGACCATAGTAAACGACTAGTTAGGTATTTTTTTCAAATTTCAAAAAAATGATACATAAACATAGATTTCTCTGAAACTTCGGATATCAGCTTTAAACCTTCTATTGAGCATGCAGAACTCTTATTAAAAACAATATCTGTGTTCTAGGCGCTCTGTTCTTTAACAACATGCTGCATTCATTGTGTGTGTTCTGAGAGATTATTATACAGAGTTGTGTCTAATGTCAGCTGTGTGGACACTGGTGATTTAGGCTTCCTCTACTAACCCCTCCTCTCTGTCTGTCCACATGGATCCCCCTGATGTGCTCTGCCAGGTCAGGGCTGGAGTTGAAGCACTGTGGACACAGGTCCCAGCAGCAGGGATAGGCCAGTATCTTAGACACTGATGAGCCGGCGCTGCTCTGTCCGTTCATCATGGCTGGAGTGGAGCGGCCACTGGACACCGTGCTCTCCATCTCCATCAGAGTGCTGCTGATGCTGAGAGACAGAGGACACACGATCACAAGAAGATTAACATATGATTATTATTTCACATATATATATATTCACTGCTAATAGAGAAAGGTGATGGTATTTCCGTCTGTGGGAGAGCACACATTTGAGTTTATGGCAACGATTAACACTAAAAGGTTGTAGCTACAGTTACAGGTGTAACTGTAGTGAATGTAGGTATAATAAAATAAAAGTAATTAAAAAAAATGTAATGATCCATTTTCAAATCACATTATTTGTTTTGTGTTAGAAGAGAGACATTATTTACATATTGATTTAGACTTGCATGATTACAATAAATCAGATAGTCATCTACACATCCCATTAGTAAGAATATTCAGACATTTTTCCTCCAGGAGTCTGTATATTTTCTCCACCCACTGTATTACAGTGATTACTGTATTACTCCCACCTGTCCTCTGAGTCCATGCGACTCGGCGGTTCTCCATCCGAGGAGGAAATCTCCACACTCGGTCGCCTCTTGTCACCCAGCTCGCCGGCTTTCTCCCCGGCCTCACAGACACCCTTGGCCGGCTCGCAGCCCATCCCCGCACACTGGGTCTCCTCTCCGGGACTGTCGGTTCTTTCTTCCCGGCTCTGCTGGGACTCCGGACGGTCTTCCTGTCCTTCTAGAACGCCTGTTACCTCCCGGTCAACCGACGACTCGGCAGCGTCTGTCACTGACTGATTCGCGGCCTTTTCTGCAGCAGGCTTCTCCTCGCTCACCTCCGTCTCCACCTCTTCCGTTTTCGGCTCTACGTTGCAGCCCTGCACGGTGAGCTCCGGTCCTTCCTCTGCCCTCCTCTCCACGGTGTCCACCGGTGGTGGGTCGCTCTCTACCTTTGGAGCAAGAGATTCGTCCGGATCCGCGGGAGCCATTTCTACACTGTGACCAATATTAACGGTGGAACTGGGCGGAGTCCGACAACAGCATCAGCCTCACTGGGCACACTGTGTGTGAGCTTCCATGAGTGCAGTGGAAGGGATGGGGTTCGATTCCCCGTCAGACGCATTCCAGATAAATGATGACCAACGATTCAGAAACAAGCATTTATGCTCAAATCCTCGTCACATCGTTTTTTAATTTTTATTTATTTTGTGTGTGTTTTTCATCCTATTTTAGTGATGATGTGCTTTTAATAACAGGAATTTGTACACGGAAATAAAGATGCACTTAAAAAAAAACCTTTAATGTAAGCAAAAGTTAGCATTGCTCACAGATTTATGACACTTCCTGTCTTTTACAGATCCTTAGACATGTAGAAGATTGGCCACCAGATGTCGCTACACATTAGCAGTGTGTGTGTGTGTGTGTGTGTGTGTGTGTGTGTGTGTGTGTGTGTGTGTGTGTGTGTGTGTGTGTGTGTGTGTGTGTGCGTGTGCGTGTGCGTGTGTGTGTGAACAAAATAAATATATTGTACAACCGTGATATGTTACAAAAATGATCTTGTATTATTGTATAGTAAACTGTACTTATTTTGTTCGTACAATATAATGATATTGTTAGTACAATATAATATACTTTTGTATAATATAATATGGGGTACTGATTGTAAAGTTGCACACTTTTTGCAACATTTAGTAACAAACCAAATTTAAAAAACTTATCTGAACTTTTAAATGTTGTTTTTAATAATAATAATGGATTGGATTTTATATAGCGCTTTATCATTGACACTCAAAGCTCTTTACTGAATTAAAGCATTATTCTTTCACTCCACACTTAGTGGTGGTAAGCTACTATTGTAGCCACAGCTGCCCTGGGGCAGACTGATGGAGGCGAGGCTGCCATAGTACGCCACCACCAACACTCACTCACACACTACATTCATCAGCAATATTTGTGAAATTTGTGTTAAATCTAAATGTAAATGTTAAATACTAAATCTAAATGTTAAATGTTTGTTGACATAAAGGATTTTTCAAACTTTATAGAGGATAACATCTTACTTATCTACAATCTTGTATTATGTTACAAGGCATATTTAAAGTAAATATTGAGAACTTTTTGAGTATGCCAAGTTCGAAATAAGTGTCCTATTTTTTGTTGTATAATATGGGTGCCCTAGTGGGGTTTTTCAACCTTCGGGTCGTGGCCCCATGTGGTGTCACCTGGAACTAAAATGGGGGTCGTTGAAATTTCTAACAATAGCACAATTAAAAAAAAAATACTGATTAAAATGACATACTTTTATTTTTATAATTTTATTTATTTATTTATTCATTTATCTATTTTTCACAATAATAATTAAAAAAAAACCCTATACATATATCAACCTAACCTAAATAACCATTCATCATTTTCAATTAAAAACACCACACACACAATCTCAAACAACTGTAATCTATAATTTCACTTCCTCAAATGTAAATTGATATTTTATCATTATTTGTAACGTTTTATAACAAATATGATCAAAAAACAAATTTTAGAGGGAAAAAAAGCCTCTGTGGTCGCCAGTAATTTGTATTATAAAAATGGCAAAGAGGTGCCATGACCTCAGGCCATTTTAAACTGAAAGCGTGAACCGGAAACAGTGAGGTCAGAGCGGCGCTTGACGCTGGTGGTCACGGTGAGCGGCACAGCCACAGCGGGGCAGGGCGAGCAGGGGCCGGTCAGCGGGCACAGGTGGCGGCGGATTGACAGACGGACGGACGACGGCCTTCAACATGCTCGTTGGTTAGTCCAGGACAGTCCAGAGCGTTTGGACCTCCAAGCAGAGATTTGCTCCTGCCGGACCAGGACGCTGGCCGACCACTGCAGCAAACATGTAGGTCCACCCAACATTTGTCTCCTCTCCTCTCCTGTCCTGTCCTCACTCACTTTGTGTGACTGCGGCCGTGCAGACCCGGCCCAGCCCCAGCCCCAGCTGCTCCCTCAGCTGACCCGGGCTTTCCTCAGCTCCTGTCCGTGTCTACTTGGTTTAAAGCTCGTTTATGTTCGGGCTCCATCACTCTGTGAACCTGTAGGCTTTACTGTTCTCCTCTGTCTAGCACTGCATCTCTGATATTCTCTCTGTCTCAGCGGTTCTCAAAAGGTGTCTCTGAATGTAGTTAAACCACATTTATCTTTTTTATCTGAATAATATCCACTGTTATCCAGGGAGTTTATCATTATCTGCTCCAAAGTGTATAGTCGTCTTAAAGATGTATCCTTGTTTTAATCAGGAACAAAATCGGTTGAAAGTGACCAGAAATTGTGAAAAAGGTGGTGAAATGAGATTTTTAAAACCTCAGAAATTAGTTAAAATTTGCAAAGTAGAGTGGGCAAAAATGGACAAAAAAGTGGTAAGGAGTTCAATGTGTCAATATTAGTTTAAAAGTGGCAGAAAAAAGTAGGAATAATTACTTTCAACTGATTTTTTATGGGCATAAAAAATCATGAATGTGGTTAAATTGGGGGAAAAAGTAATAAGCCTGAAATATGGTGTAAATATGGGGTCAACATATGCAACATAAGGTGGGAAAAGTGGTGGTAAAGGTTTATAAGTGCCCAACATGTCTTGAAAGTGGAAAAAAATGTGCAGAAATGGCATTTAAATTTGATGGAGGAGTTGCAGAAATGGGAGTAGCAAAAATTATTTAAAAGGAGCAAAAATATGACTAGAAAAAGTGATAAAAATAGGTTAAAATATGACAAGTTTGGTGTAGTTGAAGAAAAATTATGTAAAAAAAAAAAAGAAGCAAAATTGGGCTCAAATAAATAAATAAATAAATAATATATATTTATTGAAGGCATCTAGCGACCCCCTCCCAGTGTCTCGTGACCCAGAGGTTGAGAACATCTGCTCCAAGTGTCCATAAAGTTGTATAAACTAGGTTTTGGTGTTAAAGAGTGTGTTGTCTGTTAGGGAAGATGTGCTGTGGATATAAATATTATAAAATCATTAATGGGGAAGTGAAATAAACTGACAGGATAACGAGTTACTCTTTACAACCAGCTGTGGTGGAACCAAGGGGGCAACATATGGCCTCTCCATGACTGAAATATGTGTATGATAACACAACTTCATGGACAAACTTTGTTTGCATATACAGTTTAGTATTCACTATTTGCACAAGGGTAGGTCAGGTCTTCACTTTATTATCCCCTGCCACAAAGTGTGAAGGGGATATAGGTTTGAGCTCTGTCTGTCCGTCCGTTCGAGTTAAATTTATTTATTTAATTTATTTATTTATTTGATAGGGACAATGCACCTTAATAAACATCTGCATTGAAACAAACAGACGTAAACATGCCAGATTATAGCCACAGGGCTAATTTACATCTGTAGTCAGATGACAGAAATACAGAAAATACAACAAACAATGTAACAGAAATGAATAAGTACAAGTAAAGTAAAAGAAGAGTCACTTAATGCTCACAAGACTGGTTTGCTTTAAGCCACACATTTGAGTTTGGTTTTAAATATAGGAAAATGTGGGACATTTCCTATTAGCTTTTCTCTGAAACTGAAGTCGGTGTGTGGCCTCAGGGTATCAATACCTTGATGGAGTTCGCAAATGAGAAGCGCACAATTATTTATTTATTTTTTTTTTTTTTTTAACTCTGTTCGAGGTATCTTCAAAGGGGACAGCTTTTCTTAGAAACCATTTAAGATAGTTAGTAATTTTATATTCTGATGTATCATTTTCTTATGTATACCTCTAAGTTCTTAGATCTAGGACATTTAGAAAAAGGTTGTGAGCTATAATGACAACCAGTCTGGTGGGGGATGTCGATGACTGTCTTCTTGTTACTACATGATTCTAACTTTAGAAACGACTAATGCAGTGGCTCGTGACCCCATTTTGATATTAACAATTTCTGGTGACCCTAAATAAATCATTTTCTAAAATTACAGTAGCCAGGGCCCAGGATTAGTGACAGTTGTGGCAGCTCAGATGTTTTTTAACTACATTTTATTTGAAGTAGATTTATATTTGTGAAAGTATAGAATACAGTTTTTTAAGATTGAGTGTTTTAGTTTTAAAATTAATTATTAATTAAAAAGATGATCAGTATTTTTTATTTTAATTTTATTTTTTTTATCAATTACTAGACATTTCAGGTGACCCAGTTTGATATTTGGGCACCCCACATGGGGTCACGACCCCAAGGTTGAAAAAACCTGGCCTAATGGGTAGAAAGTAACACCTAACAAATACTGCTGAAAAACTTTGTTTTAAAAAATAGATTAATATGATGTAATAATGTAACGGGGAGATGTATAAAATGCTCTAAGATTTTGATAGAGAGACTGTTGGGACTGTGTGCGGTACTTTTTTCAAGTTTGGCATTTCTTCAAACCTAGACTTCCTCACTTTTTTGCACAAAGCCAGATCTTACCTGTGCAGAATGACTTAAACATTGACCATTTGGGAGACTCCAGTAAACTTAACATGCACGATGCTTGACCATCTGACAAAGCACACGCCTTCTCAGGGGTTACTAAGCAAAATAAGTTGGATAAAAGCCAGCATGGTCTTGTTTCATTTTCCCAACCATTTAAGCCAAAGTTGGTTTTCCTCATTGTTATTCTAGTCATTTGATGAATAATCGATGATGGAAAGTAGACTTCTTCACCAAACATCTCTGTACTGCCTGTCTGTAAACCATTCCTGGAATATTTCTGAAGTCTAGTACACAACATTCCAAAGGTCTGCCTGCCTTAGCACATGCAAAGTATTTAAAGAGAAAGCTTTCACTTTTCAACGCAATCACCATCAATGACTCATTATACTTATAGCTGGCTATGGAAATACTCTATACTCCAAATATACAGTATCGCTCTTTTTCTTTGTTGCATTGTTGCTGTGTCATGACTCATGAGATGTATGACATCATACAGTTTATTTCATTTAAAATAGTTTATTTTTCCATAGTCATGTTTTATGTATAAATATGAATAATGAGCTTAAGAAATGTACTGTGGTCTGTCAATAAGATCAGTCGGTAGTGAATGTTTATATGCAGCTTAAGAAAACAATAGAAATGGCTTAGTCCAAAAATAACAGATTTTTTAAATGTAAATTTAAAGAGCTTAGCTCGGCTAATGTTTTCAAATTTTAATAAAGGCCATGACATACTGTAAATTTGTACTTGCCAATTATATTGGTGCTGGTTATATAATTAGAATATCATGAAAAAGTTCATTTATTTCAGTAATTCCATTCAAAAAATTAAACTTGAATAATGTAGCCTAGGTGGCCTAGTGGTTAAGGACGCTGTAATCGGCTTGTAATCGGAGGGTTGCCGGTTCAAACCTCACCTGGGCCATCACTGATGATGAATTCATGTTGGGTGTGGGATACATATGTATGTGTATATACGTATATATGCATATGTGTGTATCCATAAAATGAAGAGTCCGTCCTTAAGACTGCTCTACTGTAAAGTGCCTTGAGATACCATTGGTTATGATTTGGCGCTATACAAATAAAGATTGATTGATTGATTGATTGATTGATTGATTGATCACTGTGGGATGTTGAGCAAGCAGAGGACAAATTCCATGTATGTAATAACATTACATGGCCAATTAAAGGCGAAAGCCCTGATTTAATTAATTTTTTTTTTTTTTTTTTGTTTCGTGCACCATCTACCAAGACAAATTCCTTGTACTGTCCTTAAAACTGTACTTGGCCATTAAACATTTCTGATTTTGATTCTGATATGCTCCCGCTATCGTTTTTTTTTTTTCCTCAAAATCATTTTCTGCTTTTTCACTAAAATGTGCAGGTACGACTGCACAGAAATTTTGTCACTGTTTTTTGAAGGAACCAATATTTTGTTTACTAGAATATTGCACTATAATGGTGTCACTGGTAAGAAAGACCCTATTTTTTGTTTACAGAAAGCACTATTGGAGATACTTATTCCTTTACATTGGTATGTTGACACTTTGTTACAGAAATGTTGCACTAGAATAGTGTCACTGTTTATAGGACACTTTTTCTATTTATTGTCTTTTAGAGATGTAAAATAAAAATTGTATTTTTTCACTTAATCTTTTTTTTCTTATTATGTCATAGATTATCGTAGATTGATTTCTGACCAATATATTGATAATCGTAGTATCGTGAGATAATCGTTATCGTGAGCTTTGTATCGCGTATCGTGAGGTACCCTGAGGTTCCCACCCCTACTGTACATGCTCATACTTTTCATCTTAATTTTTTTTATATCATCCTAAGTAATATTCTAATTTTCTGAGATACTGAAATTTGGATTTTCATTAGTTGTCAGTTATAATCATCAAAATTAAAAGAAATAAACATTTGAACTATATAAGTCTGTGTGTAATGAATGTATACATTTGAACGGAATTACTGAAATAAATCAACTTTTTCATGATGTTCTGATTATATAACCACTCCAGCACCTGTTAATGCAACTAAATTGAATTCAATGAAAATACTTTAATGAAAAAGTCTTCATTGCAATAATACAAATAACTCCAACAATAATTTATTTATCCTTTGGCGTGTTTGTGTGACTTCTCCCACCGCTGTGACATTGTGACAGTGTCAGTTTGGGCACATTCTCTCTGGGAGTCTCTTCTGCAATATTATGAGTCTGTATGGCTTCAATTGTAACTGAATCCATACCTCTAGTGTAATATAATGTTTCACCTTATCGGGGTGCTGCACTTATTCCAGGTTCAGAAGAACGTAAGAGGAAAAGAACTTAAGCAGACGGGAGAATTTGCGCATGGCCAGATTTGAATGGAAACACCCACATTTCAGGGCCGCTCCACCCAGGGTGCGTAACTGGGATGAGAATAGTGGGAGAATAGCACACAGCCAAAAACAGCGCTGCCGCATGGTTTTTCTGACTTACGCCAATGGTAGAATAGAGCCCATAAGAACAATGTTGAATTTGTTTCCTTTTGTTTAGTGAGCTGCCATGGTTTAATGTAATAATGTGGTAAATACATTGATCATTAAAACTGCCTGTTCTGTCTGTGGACATGTAGAACTGTTTATTGTACAGATGTTTGTGATTGGTATCTTTTCAATGTGATAAGCTTACTTTAATTCACCACTGAGGAGATACTCTAATTGATTTCCAATAATCAGAACAGCCTCCTGTTTAGCATTTCAAAATTTCCCCATTTTAATTTCAGAGTTTACACACGTCTGTGTCACTTTACACTTTTAAGCTTTGTTTCTGTTTTTATCAGCTTTTCCTAATCAATTGTCATTACAGGCTATCAAACTTAACAAAATCATGGCAAACACGCTTATTACGGTTATTGTGTCTAACTTTTTTACTTAATGTCAGATTTATACACAGAATAATTTCAACAAAACATGCTGAATTTTGAGTTTTAAACCAACTCATGTTAACAAGGGGGTGTTTGGGAACCAGGACAACCTGATGGCAAGTGGGCTATTGAAACAAGACCTATATGGATGAGGACGGAAAACACTCAATTGATGGAATGCTACTTATACCAGCCATCTTGGAGAAAGATGATATATGCAGAAAATGTGGGACCTTTTAAAAACTCAAAAAAGCCATGTAGAGAGCCAAACATGTAGATAAAGGAACAGTTTATATAGATCAATATATCTACTTTTCGGTATTTGGCAATAGAGGAAATTACACTATCTTCTAAATCAGTATAATTTCATTCTGAAGATTATATTGCGTTTTGTATGGTTGTCTGCTGGTCACACACTGCTGTGGAAGGTCAACATGGTTGTGTTTGTCACTGACACAAACCACATTGAAAGCTAATCCCACAAGTATAGTTTGTGCAATGACACAATAACAAGCTCCTGAGGCCTAAAGGGAGAAGAAAAATGTTGACTTATCTGAACTTTTTATGGACCTGCAGTACCGGTTCCAAATTTTCATGAGCTCACAGTTTCCTCATCCTCATTGATTATCATTGCTTGAGTATGTGTCTGTTTTTAGAGAGATATAAAGGGCGTAACGTGTGAAACAGCCGAGATAATTGTTATACCACAAATTGTGGGGTTGACCTGGGTTACAGGGTTGTGATGAAGTGGATCAGGTCCAGCTGAAAGCTACAAATTTGTATGTAAACAGGAACTCTGTCTAAGTATCAAGTTTTCCATCTGTCCAGTGTCTGCCACACATTTTAGTATATCGTCTGTGGGTAAAGTGTGATCTGTGGCTGTGGGAGAATAGTTATTTTCTTTGTTTTTCAATGTGATTTTCAAAGGCTGCACTTTTTTTTTTTTTGTCCTGTTTTGTACTTTCCTGTTCAGTTCAAGTGTTTAAGAAGTGCAGTCCACATGTTTACATGTTTCATGAAACATGAAGTTAGTTAGATGTGTTGAAGAGGTAAAGCCACAGATTTGTTTGCTTTATTGTTGTAATCTGTGCTTTAAAATGTACATTATATTTATTTAAAGTTTAAAAAAAAATCTGAAATTGTTCATTATGATACAGATTTTTTGCTTGTGTTCATTGAAAAATACATGACAAGAGGCCCTTGAAAAAAGAATTGCATATGAAATCGCAATATTGAGGAAAAAAATCGCAATTAGATTATTTTCCAAAATCATTCAACACTAATTGAAACATTACTTTTCTGTCTTGAGCAATTTTATCGCTCAATGATGATTTTAGTATGAACAATGTCAAAAATGATCAGAGGAAAGGAGGCGTTTGTGGTTAGCGAAGCTAAACCAGGATCTACGAGGCAAAAATCTGGACAACATCCGAATGTGTTAGTAGGGGTGTCCCGATCAGATATCGATATCGGATATTGGTCAGATGTCAGCCTGAAAACGAATATCGGATATCGGATTCAAATTTCTGAATATCTGGTATTTTTTTCCCCAATTATTTTTTTATGTATTTTATTCAGTTATAGAATACTGTAGATATTATGTTGAAGGTTAAAATGTAACCAATAGGTTAATAATAAATGGGTCAGTTTTTCTCATACCTACTGTTGCTGATTATTGTTCTCTGTTTGAGTGACATCACATGATCAAGTCTTTTCTAACATTCCACAGTAAAAAAATAAGTAATTATTATTTTTTATTAAAAAAAAAAAAAAAAAGTATGTATGATTCATGCTGATATCGGTATCATATCGGAAATGAAGAAGTTGTATCGGGACATCTCTAGTTTTTAGGTAATTGTGTGATTGACAATCAATTACAATTGATTTAATATTGTAATTGAGTTCAAACAATTGACTTTGTAATTGTAATTGCCATGAGAATTGTATACAAATAGTAAATTATAATTTAACGCAAAACTGGGGAACCATGCCACAGTTCTAGTATAGTTCTACACATGTATTGCACAATTATGACACAATTATGACACAAAACTAATAGACTAGCAAGAAAATAGATAATAAATATTTGTTTTTTGTGTATTTTACAGCTGATTTAGGACCCGTTATTATAAGAGATGCTAACACAAGAGGAAGGACAATTGTGTCAGTAATTGTGATTAATTCTAATTTACTTTCTGAGGATAAAAAATGATTGTAATTGGGGAAAAATAAATAAATTGTAATTGTAAATTTAATTGCAATTGAACATAAGTAATTGAAAATTGAATTGTAACTGAAAAGTGTGATTGTATCCAACCCTGGTTTTAACACAGAATCTTTGGTTACCATAGGACAGATGATAATGTTGAGTGTATGTGTACGACTGGTCGTGTAATAGACCGTCTACAACCTAATTAGCTGGTTGCACTCAGTGACAGTTAAGCTGCTTAATGGCCAGCTGGAGATTAACCAGAAAAAGTCCTCACTTTACAGGGACACACACACACACACTCACGTGATCATTTAGTGCTCAGTAATGTTTGTAGAGTCGGTCAGCAAACGTCTTAGTTTTTCTTTCTTTACTCCTTGGCTGTACCTGACTCAGACATAAGTATCTGCTGTTTTCTGAATGCATTCCAAAATGTTGTGTGATAGCACTACATAAACACACACAACTCAGCTGATAGAGGACAGTATACAGGAGAAATGTAGCAGACTGTTAAACAGCTGCTTACCAAAATTGAAATCAGGAATGTTCAAGATTAGCTTTTGGATGATATCCGATATGCTGATATCATTCTACATTTATTTTTACAATAACAATATATACACAGACCCCAACCCCCAACTTAATTCTGGATCACATTTCAGGTCCACGTTTTACCCTTTTCCGTTTTGTTTCCGTTTCATCGTCTTCCCCTATTTAGATGACTTTACTAGCTATTACATAATCATGGTTCTCACCAGCACTGTTGAGCATAGGGCCCCCCTACAGTGTGATGTTGCCCCCTGTGGTGTGTTTCAACCAGCGTAGGGGGGCTTTTCTGTTGTTGTTTTTTTTTTTTCCTTTTTTAATCGGTATGTCGTAATAATCGTTACTCACATGCACACAAAAGGGATCTACAGGTGTGCTCGTAATGTTGAAACTCTCTTTTTAATCTGCATAACTGAGGCACACATACATCAGCCATTTAATACTGGCGATTTGCTCGGATGCTCCCATCTTTACCCGAGGATCACTGATGTTGCCTGTGTGCATTCGCCGCTTTGTAACCGTAATCACGTCCAATATAAACAGTGTAGCTTCAACCAGAGACGTAGTGTTTATCAGCACATGAAGCTGCTCGTCATGTTTGTAACTTGCACCGGATCATTCTACATGCGCACGCACGGATGTGAAAACTGTGGTTGATACAGGTTCAGGCTTAAAGAGACATTGCTTCATTTGGGTCAGACCAGTTCAGGCTTTGTTCTGTTGGGCTCAGGCTGGGTAAGGTCTTCATTTTAGGCCTGATTAAAGCTCTACTGTCTATATCCTCTGCCTCATAACTATAGTTGCACGATACCCACAATATCCACGGTACCCCGCGGTGCCAAATTGTAACGGTTCTACTATACTAGAAATTCTACACGACGGTACTACCGTGGATTACGATACTACCGGTGCCAGTTTCCGCTACATAGCGGCTGCCTCTACTCTCCTTCCGGCTTCTCACTGCACAGTCTAAGCTCACTGCACGCTACTCACTTGAAAACAAACCAACATGGCAATCGAACTCCACAGCTGCTGAATAATTGGCTTTTTGCCTGTTACTGGTGACGTCCGGAGATATAATAGGCTGTTTCTGCACGCTGGGTCTGTTAGCTGATTGGCTGTTCGTGTGTTTCTGCCGGCAGAACAAACTCCATGAAGACAGCTCCGCTTCAACAGAAACTCGCTTCAAAACAAATGACTCATGCCAGGATGCTTCTTGGGACTGATGTTACTTCTGTGATGTCCTCACCTCCTCCCCCACCCCCTGCTTGGAAAGTGGCTTGTGACATAGACTTTGACCCAGGGGGCGCCACTTCACAGACTGATTCTGATGCTCGGATGCTGGCTGTGAAGAGCATATGGGAGAGAAATTGTGATGAACTGTCTGACATTGAGCAGGACCTGCTTTTTAGACTTCTCACGGACTTTTAAAAATGTTTCTCGTTGTCAGAGGATGATGTTGGTCACACAGATTTAATCCAACATGACATCGATACAGGAGATGCCCCACCAATTTGGATGAGACCTCGTCGGCTCCCTTTGGCAAAGCAGGCTGCTGCTGATAAAGCACTGGGGGAAATGCAGAGGGCGGGAATAATTGAACCTTCGAACAGCCCCTGGGCTTCTCCTGTTGTGATGGTCCCAAAGAAACAAAAAGGGGCATGGCGTTTCTGTGTGGATTCAGGCCGCTCAACAATGTGACCAGAAAAGATCCCTATCCTCTGCCCCGCATTGACGAGGCCCTGGATACTGTATCTGGCTCTTCTTGGTTCTGCTCATTGGATCTCCGCAGTGGATACTGGCAGGTCCCGCTTGCCCCCCAAAGCAGACCAAAGACTACGTTCATCACAAACGGGGGCCTCTGGCAATTTAAGGTCCTGCCATTTGGGCTGTGTAATGCGCCTGCTATAATTGAGAGACTGATGGACAGAGTGCTGGCGGATTTTCCAAAGAGTGAGTGTGTGGTGTATCTAGACAACATCTTGGTGCATGGAACATCATTTAAGGCTACGCTGGATGTACTTAGAAGGGTGCTTGGGAGAATAGGTCAGGCAGGTTTGAAGTTACACCCCCTCAAATGTTGCTTTATGAGACATGAATTCTCATTTCTGGGTCACTTAGCTTGGTGAGGGGGGCGTGGGCACCTTGGATGAAAAAGTAAATACAGTGAAAGACTGGCCCACTCCGGTTTCTGTGTCAGAATTAAAGAGTTTCTTGGGACTGGCATCTTACTACAGGAGATTTGCAAATGGATTTTCCTGCATAGCAGCCTCACTGTTTTGCCTACTACAGAAAGGAGAGGTTTTTGAGTGGACAGAGGAGTGTGAGACAGCGTTCACTAAACTTCAGAATTCTTTAGTAGAGGCCCCTATCCTTGTTACCCCTGATGCCAACTTACCATTTATTGTAGACACAGATGCCAGCGGGGTGGGGTCGGGCACAGTGTTAACCCAGGTGACCCAGAGTGGAGAGAAGGTAGTAGCTTACTACAGTAGAACATTTAACAAAGCAGAGCGCCACTACTGTGTCACAAGACGGGAGTTACTGGCTGTTGTTTCTGCCATTAGACACTTCAAGTATTACCTTGGGGGTCTCCATTTCACAGTCAGGACTGATCACTCAGCATTACAGTGGCGGACGAGTCACGAGGTGGTGGTAGATGTTTGGCTACTAACCTGAGAGATCAGCCAGACCCCTGTGATTTAGTCTAAGTGAGCACCACAGAGTGGATAGATGAACAAAGACAGGATGCAGAAATCTCACCAGTGGTCACGTGGGTTAGCACACAACAGAAACCACAGTGGGATGACATAGCCATGCATTCACGTGCAACAAAGGGACTCTGGTCCATGTTTGAAACTCTGCGTCTCTGTGATGGGATTCTCAAAGGGGTTGGAAAGAACCAGCGACAGGCGAGATCTAGTGGCAGGTTGTGGTACCACATTCTCTACATGATGCTGTCCTGAGGTCGATGCACGGAGCGCCAGGATCAGGACACTTTGGTGTCACAAAAACACCTTGCCGCTTGCGTCAGGGGTTCTACTGGGGGCAGCAGAGGAGAGATGTGGAGGATTTCTGTCGCCTATGTGACAGCTGCACTGCCCGGAAAGGCCCCACTGGGAGGTCACATGCTCTGCTCCAACAGTTTCACACCAATGGAAAGAGTAGGGATTGATGTTTTGGGACCATTTCCATGTACAGAGAAAAGAAACCGCTACATCCTTGTTGCAGTCTCCCTGATCAAGAGTCAGAGACTGTGGTGGACGCTCTGATTGGCAGAATGTTTAGCAGGTTCGGGGTTCCAGAGACGATCCACACAGACCAAGGCAGGAACTTTGAATCTCGTGTATTTGCCATCATGTGTAAGAGATTTGTGCCCGGAAAACCCGCACTACTCCACTCCATCCACAGAGTGATGGATTAGTCGAAAGGTTTAATCGCACATTGGCTCAGCAGTTGGGAATCGTGACAGCCAGTCATCAACAGGATTGGGACAACCACGTCCCACTGGTGCTGATGGCCTACCGTTCCGCTGCCCAGGATTCCACTTCATGTTCCCTGGCTCTCCTGATGCTGGACAGGGACATCCAAACCCCAGCTGAGATGTTGGTGGGGACCCCCCGGGGCCGAACTATGCTCGGAAACTGCAGGACAGTCTGGAATCTGCCCACAGTTTTGCCAGACATCAGATGGAGACTGCAGGCGTGAGGCAGAAGAGGATCTAAACGTCAGTTTGCAGCCGGGGAATTGGTTTGGGTATATAACCCGCGGAGAAGAAAGGGAAGGTGCCCTAAGTTGGATAGTAACTGGGTGGGGCCGTGCAGAACCCTTGAAAGGCTTGGAGAGGTAGTTTACCGGGTCCAACTGCCACCAAGAGGGAGGAGAGTTGCATTACATCAGGACCGGCTGGCACCATACTGGGGTTCAGCCGTCCCACAATGGTTGAGTCCTGAGACTGGTGCTTGCTTACCTGCTCTGTGTTCCTCGCCCCAACTGGCACCATCTCCACCAGAAACGCCTGGATGTGCCTGGCTTGTTCCTGAACCCCCTCAAGGGTCTTACACTGACTTTAATCAAGAGCTAGCACGCTTTTCCTGGGCTCCATCTGATCCGGGTTTCAACGTGCTTCATTAAAGACTACAAAACTTGGATTACGGCTAGAGGCTCGTCATTACAATACTAATAAATTTAAAAAATAATAATTATACAAAAATGTATGTCAAATAAAGTAAAATACAATTAAAAGGTAGATATAAGTTGTTTTGACATGGATTATTCTGACTGCTCCTTTTTAATTATTTATATGTCATATAAAGATGTATGAGAACAGCATTAATGTCACCTGATTTACCCTCAGGGATCAATGTTTTACTTATTCTGAGCAGGTTTATTGATTACATTTTGATCAACTTAATTTAAATCAACCTAATGTAAATGATCCTAATGACAACTTTCCAGACCGTAATGATAAATGGACACAAGGAAACATCAGTTATTTCACCACTATGGGTCAGAATATTTGACAGTATCAGTTATCATTACCTACGATGTTTCAGACTCTATCCCTGGCATCGATGGTCTCGTCCACAACAACAGAACAACTTTATTCACGGATCTTCTGTAGCTCTGATGAGATGTTTAAACACAGCTGAAGCTGATTAAAGCTGATCATGTTTTCACAGAGTGCCGCTGCACTACACGAGAAACGGACGGAGCTTCACAGAAACAGCAAAGTTAAACGGGCACTGGTGGCTCTGTCGTTAGGAGTGAGTGATGATTTACATAATTTTTGGCTGTTTAGACGGTGTTCTGGGTGG
Source organism: Gouania willdenowi (assembly GCF_900634775.1). Lineage (NCBI taxonomy): Eukaryota > Metazoa > Chordata > Actinopteri > Blenniiformes > Gobiesocidae > Gouania > Gouania willdenowi. Next base: position 30,161,544 of record NC_041049.1, on the reverse strand, counting down.
TTTAAGTGGTGTTTAATGCGGCCAGGGTGGTGCACCTAATAAGCAGTCCTCGCTCCAACTGAGAAAAAATGTTGCCATTTGCTCATAGGTTTTCACCTTTGTGCACAAATGTGAGTGAAATAAAGCTGTGTCACGTAAAGCAAACAACTCTTCAGTGTAAATGAGATGATAAAACAATGCAATGGGAGCATCTACAGAAATCACATTAATTGTAGAAAATGCTAAATATTGGTGTACAGCCTACTAAATATAAAGCAGAGAAAAACAAATAAAACACGTATACATATACAGTATATATGTATACACTACTCAATTAAAATGTCAACATATACAGTATATATGTATACACTACTCAATTAAAATGTTTACATTCGTTATTGATATAAAACATATACCGGTAATGTTTTTTTTTTATTTTTTTTTTTGTATTTATTGGGCAGTACTTTGGTGTAGTTTTTAGCCCAGCTGCCTCACAGCAAAAAGGTCCTAGACTTGTCATTTGGGGTGGTAAAAAAATTGATAATCGATTAACTGCCATTTTATTATTGATGATTATTAATCGATTCTCAAATTTTCAAAGACTGATTATTTACATTTTTCAAATTGTAATAGAAACTAGGCAAGTTCCTCTAATTTGAATATTTCCCTTACACTATACAATAATAAAGTTGCTGTGAGGTGTTAGATAATTTAGCAGTTGACTGATGTTAAATGGAAGATCAATAATAGGCAAAGATCTAATTGATAATTGAAAAACTGTTTGCAATCCTATTGAGACTTCAATAATCAGAATCAAATGGGGAAATTGGGCGAATTAACCATCCTTGGTTTTCATTTTTGGGCGACCGTGGATCAGGTGATTGTCGTTTTCTGAGAGGTTGGGGGTTGGATCTCAAGACTACGCCTGTCCAGTTGTTGAAGTGTCTTTGGGCAAGACGGTCAACACTAGGAAGCTTCCAATGGTAAAATAGCGTCTTGCATGGCAGATCTGTCACCATTGGTGTGTGAATAAGGGAACGTGTTGATATTGTAAAGTGCTTAGGGAATACTTAGGTGATAAATTAAGTGTATTTTACCAGCAGGTTGTTGTTGCAGATTAAACCATTAGTTTAGCAGCTGCTTTGTTTATGTATTTTACCTCTTTGCGACAGCTTAACCTCAGGGTTCACCATGAAGGGTTGCTCTGATGGCACTAATTCTGTGGGCTCTGTGTTAGTGTGCCTAGCCTTATTCTCCAATACATGAGGAACCTTCCATTTAACATTATTGTCAGTCAGATTGGCAATGGGTAGGGATCCAAATTTACCTCAGATATTTAAGAATGATAGAGAGGCTTGAAATACTGAAACATGTCAAGTTGGATTGATTGCCAATACAACTTACCAATTGAACATTCTACACATCAATGACAGATATGAGTGCTAGCATATGCCCCAACTGTGAATTAAGGATAGAATCTGGCAAAAAAGAAAAAAAATGGTGTGTTTATAGCTGTAGGCTTGGCAATGTAATTCCATTTCCATGTAAAACCGTATTACACAGGTACCCTCATTACCCGTGTAGTACGGGCAAAATTATACCACATGTAGAACCTACAGTAGCAGTCTATGTTATAAGATGGTGTTGCAGAATATCTTGAAATGTCAGATGTCAACACTGACCTTCGTAGAGTCACCAGGTGATGAGGTGATGCAGTCACCCTGCATCAGTTCACGTCTAAGACAGTGAGACGGTATATCTTTATGTATCAATATAAGCAGAGGTGGAAAGAGTTTTAAAATATTCTACTGAAGCAAAAATACCTCTTCTTGCATTTGTTTAAGTAAAAGTATTGGTCTACAAATGTACTCAAGGAAAAGTAAAAAGTAGCTAGTTTAAAATGTACACATTTTTGAACAGTTTTGGGGTTCTATCTTCTGTCGTCTAAAACGTGCAACGGAGTATTTACTTAGTAACTGATACAAATTACAAATTAAAACATAGCAGGGTACTATACAAATACTGCTTTTAAAAAGGACACAAAATCTCTACTCAATTACAGTAATGAGAGTAAATGTTATTTGTCACTTTCCACCTCTGGAATGGATATAAATACTCCAATTTGTTCAGCATGATGCTATTAACAGCAAATGTTTCTCTTTAGGTGGAATCTATTTTTATTCACTTGTTTTTGTTGAATTGTCATTCCTAAATTAATAATGCTACACTGTTATCAACCCTTTTAACACTAGTTAATAAAGAAGCCAAGATGGGAAATAACCAGTGAGGTCAGCAGGAAAGAAGCAAAGGGAGCACCGCCTTGCTTTTTCCTGTTTCCTCTTCGCCTCCCCCTCCTCTTAGTACTGTGGCCAAGAAGAAGAGGATCAGTAAGAGAGCAGTCCAAGGATTAACAACAGACTGTGGAAATGGGGTGTAATGAAAAGTGAACAACATTGGGATTAAGGAAATCACCGGAATACAATTTCCCTAAAATTAAGCTCTTTGTGAAGGGGAGAAGACTGTTGGACTGGAAAAGAAAGAAAAGCAAGCAATAACCCACTCATCTCATCAACTTCTGCTTAAAGTGCTTTTTGGTTTTTTTTATCTGAAAGTGGGATCATTGTGAGGAAGTCTTATCATCATCAACAAGCTACCATGTACAGTGGATACAATGGAGGTATGGGTGTATCACCTATCAGCATTAATCATTAACTCTGTGTTTGTCTGAAATATCTACTAGTTGTTGGTTAACCTGTTTGCAACTTATTAGGATGTGAGTGCTCACTCTATACCCTGAAAATATGTTCTCTATCTAAAATGAGTTCAAATACTTGTAAACATACCTCAGGTCCTTTTAAGCATTAATTTTTGAGGTACATCAGAAACCGCAGCACTACAACGTATAAAATATCTCACAATTTCTGCTTAACCTAGTCAACCATTAGAGTATTTAGAATAGAATATGATCCTCGGAGGTGAAATTCAGTTGTTGCAGCAACTTGAAAAAGAGCAGACTGTAAGAAAAAGAACTAAAAAAACACACACATAATAGTACAACAAATATAAAAACTGTAAGACAGACAATTCAAAAATAATAAAAAATGAAATCAGCAAATGATAACTGAAGGAACAGAGATCAAACAATATAGTCACAATTTTGTATATGCACATTAGTCAGTGACGTTAAGACTGGCAGGATTATGTCCTTTTAATGCAATTCATATTGATGAAACACACTGCATGCCTCAAGTTATTGACAAGTGTTAAAACGCACAAACGCAAGTATTTATACTGCTTAAACTTTATCACATGGTTTCCACAATTATACCAGACATGACTGTGTCCACATAAGCCACATGTGTCAAACCCGGGGGCCAAAGCCAGACTGTTAAAGCATCTGATTCAGTCCATCAGAGAAAACGTGAATCATTAGATAAATTACCGACTGTTTCAGTTCTAGACATCTCACTCCTTCCAAATAAACTAATTCAATGAGACTCCACAATATTTGCATGGGCTTGCAATTTTCCCATGCTTATATCACATGACTGCAGTCATCTTCAACAGCGAATGGTTGAAAGCATTGAATCTTTTTCAAAATCCTGTATTTTCTCACACTCAATTTCAAATTCCTCTACATTACACAACAATTAATCACAAAATCAAGCATGTTCAAGAAAATGTGCTGCAAGGACTAGTACCTGTCATTTAGTCCTTGGATATTGTTGGTGCATTACATACTGTATATTTGGAAGTGGCCATTACGGCACAATAAGGTTGAATATGTTTTGTTTTCTCGCCTAAAATTTGGGGACCACTCGAGTTCAAACTGCTCAGTTATTACCCCTGAACTAAAATGATTTTGACAGGCCTGATCTAAAATAACAGTTGGGGCAAATTGATCAGTCTCCTCCCCATGAGTGATGTCTTAAGATGTCTTGGTGGATGGTGTTAAAATGGCTTTTTAGATGTTTGAAGTCTGCTGACGCCTCCCTGAGATCTCAGTCTTTACTGCACTTTCAGTACAACTGATCCATTGGCAAATCCCTCATCTGATTTTTTTAGCCTACTGCTGTTCAGCTCTACCTCAGCAGACATGTTTCCTCCTCCACTTTACCTCCTGGCATTTTGTTGGCATGTATTTCTAAAGACGTCAATCAAACCTTGAACTATGCTACCATGATTCTCTGTGCTTCAAAGTCTGGGAAATGACTTGGGCTGGCTGTACCGGGAAGTAGTTTGGTCATACTTGTGACTCATTTAGCTTCAAACTGCTATATGTTCCTGTCCCGGCCCCGTGTTTCAGGAAGTCACTCCTTGCCTTTTCTTTGCCTAAAAAGGTTTTTAAAACCTATTTTATTAAACTAACTTTATTATTAACTGCATTTGGAGAATTTAACAACTCAGTAATCTGGAATTGTGGTGCATCAAACAGGTGTTGTGATGGAAGGCCAAAAACACATTTTTTTTGTTGACTGTCTTTGCACGTGTCTTTGTATTCATCTGTTTATTAATCCAGTGATAAACTGTTGACCTGTCTAGGGTTACCCTGCTTGTCCCCTCGGTAATCTGGGATAGGCTGCAGATCAGTTGAATGGTATAAGATGGTAGTTAGTTACTATATGTCCTTGTAGGTTTTGTAAAGCATAGAAAGGTTACACACCTGATTTAAGCTTGAAACTTCTGTTTTCACATCAGCCTTTAGCAAAGGTTGCGTAACAGCAAATATTACGCTAAAGTGATTCATAGAAAAGTGTTACTAGAACCTGCAATGTAAAAAACACAAACAAATAATCTCTATAAGTGCAGATCAGTTGTGTATCTCACATTCTTTGGATGTCAGCTTTCAACAGCCATGTGAGCTCGTTCCACTTCACTCCTAATGGAATTTAGTTTGTTCTCTTTGTGTTAAATTTCCTGCTGGATTATAGCTAGAACTTGTAACAACTGTTGTGTACCCTGATAAATATGTTATAAGTCAAACACTTCTGGCCCTGGGCCAGCAAAGAGGCTCCACATCCTTTAGTTATTTTGGTTTTCATCTCGAGGATGTTGATGATGATGAATGCGGCTTGTCTGTGCTGGAGAATTCAGCTGATGCTTCCTCGGGCAACAGAAACTAATACTCACTAAGTTTTTGTGTCAATGTGCTCCTTTGCAAACCCACAGGAAAACAGTATTGGGCTAATCATAGTTAATGCTGCTCGGAATTATAATTTTTAATCAGATAAAGACGGAGTGTAGGCCTCGAAAATCAATTAATCTAAAATAATTTGCATGAAAAAATATGTAAAAGGTTTACATTGCCATTCAAGTCAATAATATTCCTTTAATCTTTCATGCATAAAGGATCATAGTCTAAAGGGGCTTTTTTTTTTTTAACTAACACTAAAAAAGTCAGAAGCAGTGATGAAAAATGCAGCAATGGATACATTTTAGTCACCAATGAACAAAATGCTGTAAAGAAGAGAGAATAACTGGTGGGACAACTGTCTGCTGTTCATCAGATCCTCTGAGTACACTTTGATGGTTTTAGAAGAAACTAAGTTGCAGTTTTATCCGCTCATCTTGGGGAGCTAACACTTTCTCTGTGGCTGTTTGTTTATGTAATCTTTAAGGGCCTCACTTCACTTCATGGACTGCTTATAGTCCCAGACATCCCATCCCTGACTAGCTGTACGTTTAGGCTCAGTGACATGCATGTCTGCTGTCAGATGTACACATTTATGAACCCAATAGATGCTTTTTTAAATACCATTAGTACATCTGTAGGGATTAGTTATTTTCTTGTACTTTTGAAGTACTTTTTTATTCTATTTTTGTTCTACTGTTGCAGTAAGATATTATACTGTATATGTGACATGCCATGAGAAGACCAGGAACATGTGTGCCAGGGGGCATTATTTATAGATTCTGAAAGTGTGGATTCTAACCTTTGGTAAACCAGGTGCGTCCCTAAATCCTTTGCGGCGCTGTTTATTCACCTGCTGTGAGGAATTCACTAAGATTGCGGCACTAATGGGTGGGCGTATAGACATGGTTGAGACCACCCTATTTAAATGAACATTTTGCTTGTTTAACGTGGAGAGGTGAGTGCACAGAAACACAAAATTACATTTGAAGAAGTTAAATTGGAGGCAGATGGACTTCTCTGTCTGCTGCACAAACATTTAATAATGTAGAAAACAAAGTAAACAAATAAAAATACTGTTTACTAAACTTTCAAAACGTAATGTTTTTTCCCCCATAATCTAATGTGTGTGCTCCATCTGTTCCTTCTGAGCTCCTGCAGCGCTATGTCACACACACTCTCAGATGTGAACATTGTTCCATCGCTGCGTAAATGATGTTCTGCCATTAACGTGACACAAGAGTTTGACGGTTAAAACATGTAGAGGAAGACACTGGAGCGATGTATCGGGAGCGTCATTCACGGAGCCACACGCATTTCTGTCCCTCACACACTGCATTTTCTTTCAGTGGCTGTTAATATTTACAATTGTATTATTTAAAGGGGGTATATGAAAAATCAACTTTTGCAGTTTTTGATCACATATGAAGTAATTTGTGTCCACCAGCACACAAAATGTGAAATAAAACCATCCAGTCGTTTGTTTCTGGTTTAAGTCTTATAATCCAGAGAAAATTGCTCCGTTTCAAATTTTCTACATTTGTGACGTCACAAGTAAAATTGGGAATCAGTGTTGCCAGATCAGATTGAGAATTTCCAGCCCAATCACATTTTAGGACCCATCCATTCCAATAAAAACAGCCCAAACACGAACCACGAATCTGGCAACACTGTGTTTGTGACGCAATGCGACGCAGCGGTTCAGACAAAACAGCAGGTTATCACCTTGAATGGACTGTTCCTATAATCTCTACATGAGATAAGAAAGCAGCGTAGCAGCTTCGGTAAGTGTTTGCTGTTGAAGCTGCTATTGCTGCACGGCGTATACACTTCATCAAACAGTGTTTTTCTGACTCACAATTACAATGACCCCTTAAATCGTCACGTATTTTACTGTAATGTCCAGTTTTTTGGCTGACAACAATGACAAGTGTGTGAATAGCAAAAGAAAGTCGCTAGTGATCAATTGTTGTGTGGAGTCATATGTGGAGTCTGCGTCTATAGGCACTCCGTCGCCCACTCAAACAGCCCGGTTTTAGAATTGGTCAGAAAGTGACTTTTCAGAGGGTTAAAACTCCAGGAAACAGGCGAGTTTGTGAAAATAAACCTCAAATACTATGTTGTTGGGGTTCTTAGAACAAATAGAGATGGGTGAAAAATAGCATAAATTATTTTCTTATACTGGAAAGGTTAACTGGAGTTTTTTTTCCTGTCTCCGCTGTGTTTTGTGTCAACATTCAGTGAGGTGATGACCTCTGCGTGTGTGTTTGCACCTGCTTGTCAGTCGTACTATTTTCCTGTGCTACAACAATCACCGCAAACAGTTCCAGATTTGATGAATTGCATTTCGTCCACTGCATTTATTTGCGCCCCTTATGAGATCCGCCTACTTTACATATTCATCAGAGGGAAATGTGCTGAATGGATTGTGGGCGCATTGTGGATTATAAAAATCAATCCAAAGGTGCTGTAATCAATATTTATTTGATTTCATTTTTTTACTTAAACCCTAGTATTCTCACAATAGCAGTGCAACACGGAGTGCTTTCAGTCCAAACATGGCGGACGCAAATGGTGCTCCACTGGGTAAAGGCTCAAACATACTCGGGCTGACACGAGGACTCCGCCAGGGCAATTAAATGCAAAGTTCAGATTTTATGACCGCGCTGACTTCTTTGTGTAGTTGGTGTCACACAAAACACTGCTCAGCATTGTATCGACCCGCATTAAATGTAAGACTGACCTGTATTTCACCGCCTGGTGAAACGAAGCAAGAGAGATGAACATAAGCTTAGAGGAGAGACTGACAGACGAGCTACAACAGTACAGACACCTTTAAAACATGTCCCAGGAGTACAATGAATAAAGAGAAGCACTAAGTATTCTGGGAAATGTAGGATTTAAATGAAAACTACTACGTGGCGGTGCATTCGGGAATGTAAGCTCTGAGGAGAGCGGACAGTCTGCACGGTGTCCGCCTGAGTGTGTTTGAGCCTTTACCTGCTACACCTGGACGTTCATGGTAACGAAGTCGTACATGACGGGAACCTAAGTCGACGGCGAGTGGAATATTATCCCCAAACTGTCAAAAGTTGCACTTTATTACCTCACTGTTCCCTTAGATGTTTGTTTTACATAAATTGAAGTAATAGTTGTTACTTCAATAACTTGTTATAACCAGTGCTGTTTGTGGAACACTGGATAAATATTTTTCTTTTTTATTGTTTATGGGCAGAAAATAAAGATTTTTCTTATTTCTACAAAGTAGAGGATTCATACTAACAGCTTTTTCGCTGACTATATGCATAATATCCAATGAAAATTTAAAAAATAAATCAATCCTGATTCCGATTATTCAATTCGAAACCCTATTAATCGAAATCGAATCAATTCAAGAAACTGGCCGTAATACAAAATATTGGCTGTGCATGGTAATTTAGCTATAGTGCACTAAGAAGAATTCAAACTGTAGCTTTAAGGGTGATTACTGTCATTTCTGAACAATAAACTACACTTTTTGGTTTGTTTTTTAAGAAATGCAATAGTTTCCTGGAAAAATGCACAGATGAGTCGCACCGGTCAATAGGTCACATCACACCTCAAGGCTGCTTTGAGTTGGATCAGTGCAATGCTGATTGAAACCTCTGTTAGCCAACAGTGTGCCTCATTCTCTGCATCACATCCCATGTGATAAACAGCATTTCACTATGTTCTGGTTTCCACAAGTTCCTCCTATCCTAACTACGGTACTCACTGTCTGTATGACTTGAATATTAAAAAATGTAATGTGGGTTCTGGATATTGTGTGACACTTAACATAATTTCTCGACAAATCTGATATAAACAGACTTTAACTGGGTTCCAAGTTGAGTGACTAGTCAACATGGCTTCACTGTCACACAAAGTAATTCACATTTAAATGTGAATATCAATTCAAATTTGTACTCCATGGTTATGTGGACTGGCTAAAAAAAAATTGGAAATATGCCGCTCAACTATATAAAAGTCCTTAATTTCAAATTTAAAAAAGTAGTGACTTCGGAAAATACAGTCGTTCTGTTTTTGGGACTAACGGACAGAGATGTTTCAACATCGTTCCCTACTTAGATGACTTTACTGGCTATAAAACTTCCTAAAATCAAACCAAACATGTTAAATAGGGTTGATTGAGTTAGCTACAGTTCAGAATTTTATATTGATGTGCTTCAGAGGAGCTTCAAAAGCAGGTAAGGTAGAACTGCTGAAATTACGCAAAAGTATGTCACAAGATCTTAAACATATTTGCATTACTCAACCAAAAATACCAGGAAAATGCGGGATATGGTCCCAAAACATTTACGATAAGTGATGGTTTAGTCTGTGTCATATAGGTATTCTCATTACATTTTTAGTAAACTATCGCCAACCAATGAATCACCCTAAAGTTTTGCATGAAATTCCATGAAGCTATGTGTTTACTTAGCATGAGATTTTAGAACAAGACCATGAGCGTTATTTGACATATTTGTCCGTTTGCTACACTCGCTAGACATTGAATCACCTGTGTTATTGTAAAAAATAGTGTGTAAATATGTCAGATTGTCGAGGCCTGGGTCGATAACATTTTCTGGATGACATATTGTCTCACAATTTATAAAAGATAAACAATATTTTCAAAAACAATTTTTAATTATTTTTTCTGTATCATATTTTGCAAGTACACCCGTGCAAATGCATTAAACTTGTATTTCTCATAATTTATTTTTATTTCTCATGTATATTGCCATTTTTAATTGGAATGTCAAGAACTTTTAATTAAAACAAAAACAAACAAAAATATATATAAAAAAAAAATATATATATATATATATACTCTCTTTGCACTTGAATAAAATAGACCCTGTCACTGTTGAGAAAGAAACACAGCAATATAAAACCAAACCCAACCAAAATAATAAATGTCTTATCAAGTCTCGACAAACCAAATCACACTTTAATAAATGTTGAACATCAGAATCAGAAATACATTTAGTTACAGACATTATAGTTGTACATTCCGTAATGGGTAACTCTGCCAATCCAGTTAGGACTTTTAACCCCGTCCACACCATGTGTTTGAACACTCTTCATGTAAACAGAGCAACAAACAGGATAAAAACATGCAGGTTTTCTCATCTCTGAAGAAATAATTCAGGTTGGTTATAGCGGGCCTGTGTCAGTAATCATTGTCCTTTTAACAATTGTCATTTTTTTCATACTGTCCTCTGACTACTACTACTTTGAACAATGCTGTGACACTGCATTTTAATGAAACACACAGGCTGCTCTACATGCCCCTCCAGAGTGCAGTAGAGGTGACAGTGCCACTCATTGTCAACTACACTAATTCGATAATCCGTTTCATTAATAATTGCCTTGCCCTGTTCTTGGCCTAACTGTCTGGAATGGACATTCTTTACTTAATGGTAATTGTAGCCATTGATTAATGCTGTTGTCTTTCCCAGAAGCCCTGGGAGTTTCTTTCACATGTTCTGTTGCAAAGCTAAGTGTCATCTTCTGTGCATTCTTTTAGTCCTTAGCGTTTCTACAGCTTCTAGTATTTGGTCTCTGTGAAGTCGCTGTTGATTGGCTATCCATCTATCTCTTTTGCTCTATTTCTCTCTCTCTCTATCTGTGTGTGTTTTTTTTTCCAGAACGGTCGAGGAAACAGAGGCCAAAAGCCCTCTAACAAAAGCAGTGGTTTCACACACACTGGTAGCACAGCAGCGTAGGGCACTGAGGCACAGTTCCCATGTTTGTAAGCGAACATCAATAGTAATAGAGATGGTGTGACTGGACTTAGTTGGTAACTTTGGGACAATTGCATCAGTGAATAAATAAGGTAGGGAGAATTTTTGTTGTTGGTCATATAATATTATTTTTGTTTGTACAGAGTGAGGAATTTTTTAGAAGTCAAATTTGTTGTTTACTACTACATGCTTAGCATAATATGTGACTGATTCAAATGAAAGGATCAGTGTTTTTTTTTTTTTTTTTGAAGGCTCAAGGGTTTTACTGGGAAGATTTTGAGGAGTTGAAGTGATTAGCTTAAAGCTCTTGGTGATGATCCATAACTTTCTGATATAAACCAGATCAAGACATAATGTAAAGTAGGCCTCATAGATCAATAAGCATCAAAAGCCTCTTCCAAAAAACAACATAATTTACTCACAGGATATTTATTCACTCCACCAATAACAATGGGTTTGTTAACAAATGGTCATTGAACTTCGGAAAAGTTCCGTGCATTGCATTGTGGAATTGGGAAGTTTTGATTTTTAAAATAACCTTGTTTTTATTTGACTTCAACTGTGGACTTACTTGCATACTTGACAAACTTAATAAATAAACAAACCATGACAATCTAGTGAGTAGTAGATTATGAGGATTTTTTAATCATATATTTTAATCTAATTACTGAAAGATTTCATTAGCATATGTGTTTCTGATAATAACCCAAATGGCACATTTCGATCAGTCTCACTGCAGATATAGGGTCGAACAATTCACTTCCTGAAACGGAAATTGCAATGTTTTTATTATTTATTTTTTTATTTATTTTTAAACAATTTCAAGTGAAATTTGCAATATTACAATATAGTCTCACAGGCAGGTTTATGGAAAACATGCATTTACACACAATTTTTCAGAGATGTAGTGATATGAGTTGACCTCATGAAATGGAAATAGTTACTGTGCATGACATGAACTAGAACCTCACCTACATATTTTTGGACAATATTAAGCATTCACATGCAATATTATACTGTTCAAGGAGTTGTCTAATGTGTAACAACTTTAGAAAACGGACAAATGTAAATTTTAATCTTGTGTGATTTCACACAGTTTTTAATTTGACATTTTGCAGATAATAATGAAATTAATAACATTTAAGTCAATCTTATTAATCATGTTTTTGCATGATTTTGTGTAGTTTAAAAGTCTGTTGTAACAGAAACAAAATGGTAAAAGGCTAAACTGACACAGAAAAGGATAAATTCTGAAACAAAATTGGGGAAAATTTGAATTGAAAAACAGAGCCTCCACAGATATTCCCAATCTTATCTTTAAATCCAAATGTGCTGCATCTTTCTTTTGATTACATAATCTGTATAAAGGCCCCAGAGTGATTACCTAAGCCCTTTCACACAAAGAGACTGAAGTGCTGTCACAACAAAGCATGATGATTTACCAGGAAGTGAATGAGTGAGGGAATGAGGTTGGGCATGATATGACCCAGCTTTTCCATTTGTTTTTCATGTTCCTGCTTACTCAACACCCTCGCGTCCATTTGAAATAGCCTTTCCTTCTCCACTATCTTTTTTCCTCACTTCATCCCTAAACTGGTCTAAGTCAACAAACGGATACCAAGTTCCTTCATCTCCCACATTTTATATGGAAGTTTCATAGACAGATGTAGATGATATGAAAATCTGGATCCTAACCCTTCCTTCTTTTAACAATAAAAGGACAGTTTTTCTATGAGCAGACATAAGTAGGTCATGAAGTAAAAAGTCAAATGATTTAGTTGATTTCAGATGTCTAGTAAATAGTAAAGTAGGGCTGGGAGGTATGACCAAAAATGTAAATCAGGGTATTTTTCAAAAATTCTAACAGTTTCACGTTATATGACAGTATTTTATTTTTTTTATGCATAATCAGGTGTTCACAGCATTTTCTACTGGTTGAGAGATGAATGTGCAGTAGATTGACAAAGGATGGTCTATTTTACTGTCATGATGAGTGAATATTGTAGAATAATTCCACACTAGGAGTAATACAAGTTTGCTGCTGCAGCCCAAGGGCTGTTTGACGCGCTAGCTTAGCTTTAGCATTAGCTTGAGTTCTAACTTTAAATGCTGCATACTCAGTGGTGTGGTGGTTTCTAATCTTATGGTGAATAAGGTAGTGTATTGTTTGCAGCTCCACCAGGACTTATGTCCGCGTTCTAGGAATTACAAATTGCGATCCTTTGTCTCTTTTTTTGTGTATTACTGCCGACATGCTAAGCTAACCGTGCCTCTGTGTCTGAGTGTTGTTTTCCTGTAGCAGAGGCCATGCGTACGCAGGCACATGCTCACATTCAGCTTCAGAGCTTTCAATTGTGTCTTTCTGATCCATTTACACGTATTATTTACACCGCAACTAACACCAGAGCGCAACTGTTTACCTTTCTATTTAGAAGCGCAACATTGAAAAGGGTCCGGTCTGAAACGCGGCACAGCGTAGCGTTTCGAAAGTTGTGTAATCAAATACACCGGTATGGCGATATATTAAAATTAATATCATAACAAAAATATATACCGGTATTCGGTATGAACCGATATAACGCCCAGCCCTACAGTAAGGGTTTAAAAGTGAGATGTAGAACTTTTACAAACATAAATGTGACATCCATCTATCTATAAAGCAAGGAATCTCTGTGTGTCTGTTTGGACTGCAATGATACCGTTAATGAATTATTTCATAAAATTGTCCACCAGGAGTGGACAATTTCATCAAATCAGCACTGAGGATTGAGTGAAACAGTTGGCCGGGTTAGAGGCAGCCTGTGGGTGCACCAGAGCCAATCACTCTGTGGGCAGTGGGGCAGAGAATGGACAGTGTACGACCGTGGGCAACCTGTCCCGGACGGCAGAGACCCGGGGCTGGGGCGCCGTCCGCATGCGGGTGTGTTCAATTCAGAATTAAATTTGCATTAGGAATTAAGTGTTTACAAGGTCAGTTTAAAGAGGATTCAACTTTTATTCTGAATTAAAAAAGAATTAAAGCTCCCATGTAAACCATAAAAAAGCCACTTAACCTCCCACTTTTCTATAGCATGACATGCTTCCTACGGGCACTGCACTAGTAAGTCATAACTCAAGGAGGATTTTCTTCTTCTTCTAATTACATCCACTTTTATAACACCAGTGCAGAATTACTACTTATTATTTGAATAATCTTGAAGTTTTTTTGCATGTGGTGAGTGTATGTGGTTGATATTGTAGCGAAGCCTCGTCAGAGCCTTGATCTGACCGGATTTTATGAAATGATGCAAAGCATTGAATACTGTAACGCTGTAATCTGGAATACTGAGTCTCCTTTCAAACGGATGTAGACGTTTATGATACGCTGTGCGTTTTCCATTCCTGTGGTTCAGTTGAAACCAACTAGAAATGTCTTTTTTTCCTGATCCCCTGCCTGCAGCTTACGGTCTATCTCCCTTTGTTCAATTTCCTGTGCAGAGAGGAGGTGCATCTGACTTCCTGTTGGGTTGTGACATTTCCTGTGCTGAGAGGGTTGTAGCTATAGGAGAAACGGGATACAACACACTGCCACAGAACATTGACATTCAGATTATTATACTGTAAATCTGAATTCCCTTTCAGTTGAGCAGCAGATACTGTAGGTGGATTCTACTAATGTGCATGAATTGGTTTATCAATTGTCAGTTTATCTATTTACAAAATAACAGATCAGCACCAACTGAGCACTTGTACTGTAGCACACAACAATCCACAGCGTTTATTTTTTAAATTGTTTTTAAGGACTGTTTTAAGTTTGTTTCTAGAGTATAAAAAAACTGTCTTTTGTCCTTTTCTTTTGCATCTTTGAGTCATTTTAGGAAATTGCTGCAACTTTTCAAAATCACACATTTGTACACTATTTTTTCCTGGAAAACATGACTAAATGTCTAGCAAGTGTAGCAAACAGACAAATATGTCAAATTTTGCTCGCGCTATGCTCGATCTCCTGAACCACCAGTTGGTGATATTTGCTGATTCACCTAAAGTATGTGAAAGAGCATATATGGTAATTCCTTTGCTGTCAGTCTTTACAACAAACAGGATCCCCATTTTGACCACACACACGCACCGTGATTATCACTGCTGAACTATTCTTATTGTATATCCCAGTATTGTGTTTGTATACATATATATATATCTACCCTTGTTCATCCTTCATTTATTTTCTATCCTTTATTCTTCTGTTGCTATGTGAACCATATTTCCCCACGGTGAGATGAATAAAGCTCTATATTATGTTATGTGTCTGAAAATAAAAAATGGAAATACAGTTGCTATTTGACACATACTAAACCCTGACATGTTTTTGGACCATATCACACATTTCTACCATGTTTTTTTTTTTTTTTTTTCTAGTACAATGGGTGGTAATGAACAAAAGTTTCACACTGATCAATCATATCTTTTGTTTTTTGTCCCGTGCTGTACAGGGACTCCATCCCGAGCTCTGTCCACCATGTCTCTGTCTGTGCGCCCAGTCAGACGCCTCACCACCAGATCCATCACTAGGAGCCAGAGCTTTACTGGAGTAAACACCAACGACAAGCCTTACAGGTAAACCTTCACTCACAGTACGTCACCAATATAGATTTTGTTTTCACAATCATTTTATTTTTTTTCTAATCTTGATCAATCATGGCCTTTGAGTCTTTAGGCACAACTTGCCATGTACAAGTATAATTACATCAATTAATTAGGTGACTTTAATTAGAGGGGCCATGATGTGCAGATGTGCTGCCACACTGTCAGACTGCCTTAAGGCAGCTGTGGCTACAGACATGGTTTACCTCCATCAGTAGGACTGCTGTGTGGATCTTATATATTTATAATCCATTCGTTATTATTATTATTAATAATAATGATGATGATATTTTTTTTGTATTTCAATGCATACAGAGAAAGTCTTTCACAAAGTATTTTCTCACAATTGTAAAAAAAAAAAAAAAAAAAAAAAAACTAAACAAAACAAAACATAACATACTGAGGGCATTTGTGTTTTACATCGTTTGATGGCTTTTAGATTTTCTTGCATGAAAGGGAGAATTCAGATTAGTCATGGTATTATCCTAACATGCAAAATACTTAAAATGAAGAGCCCAGCAAGTTCTAAAAATTTTCTCATGTTGGGATTATCTATTTTCAGTCTTGGGCCTAGCATTTCCTTTGTTTCAAAATGTAATGCGAGTTCCCAGGGAAACCATTGAGAATAGATAAAAAAACATGTACATTGTTGACTGAATAAAGTGTTTATTCATCAGAATTAGCACAAATGTATGGCATATTTCATACACAAGGCAATTCAAAGTGCTTTACATGATGTAAAATGTGCAACAGAAAACATTAAACAGTTTAAAAATCAATAAGTACATTAAAACATTAAACTAGGTTTAAAATAACAGTAAAACGATTAAATCAACAATAAAATAATATCATTAAAATCTCGCAGTAGAGAAAAAGAGTGCCTTTAACTTTGTTTTAAAAATGTTCGCATGTGATGCTGACTTCAGCTCTTCTGCAGTTTGTTCCATTTCTTTGCAACATAACAACTAGAAGCAGAGTCATCATGTTTGATGTGAACTCTAGGCTCCACTATTTGACCTGCTGATGTTTGACCTCATTGACTGTTTTTTTTTTTTCATGGAAATACACAGCAAATTCATTGCATTTACTAGTTGACAGTAATTTAAGAGATAACTGATCTGAGGCGGTTTGTGAGCCTTTCAATTACATATATTTCCCTTCATGAGTAGTGAGACACGTGGACCCAAATACACATGGGCAGGTATAGCAGGGGTTTGAACCGCCAACCTTCTAATCAGAAGACTACAGTTATGGAAGTGTAAAAGACAGCATATATCAGTGCAGCCATTGAGCTCTGCCCTGTCAGGATCCCAGCACAATCATTGTTTTGGTTGTTCTGATGGCTTTAGAGAAGAAGCCATGGTCAATCCACAGGGAGCTGATATTTGTTCATAATAATAAGCCTTATTAAAATTATGACTGCATCAGGAATCGTCGATTCTCCTGGACACTCACACTTAAAGTTAATATTGTGTTTGTGGTGCATCCCCCTCTTGACACGCTATTTTGAAAGTGTCAATAAACGTTACTTGAGGTGATGTCATGTCAGAACGCTTGTGGTGTTTGTGATTTTGCAGAAACCTGTCAGTGTTCAGCACTCCACGTCTCAGCAGGAAGTCAAGCAGAACCAGCAGGATGTTTACAATATCCTCTAAGTCCAACCCACCACCCAAAGTTCCACAACCAGAACGACTGGATCAGGTCTACCAGGCACTAAAGACGGGTCTGCAGTAAGTATGGGCTATATGCACGCTTCACTTCCGTGTTTGAGCGAAGACCGTGAAGAACTTCTGGTTTCTAACCCTACTGTATTATGACAAATGACTATAGTTTTCATATTAATCTCATACAACTCAACAACAGCATTACATAGCAGCGGACATCTTATACATTTGCACAAGCTACTGGCCTTTTACTGACAAACTGTTTTTCCCGTTTATTTAGAGTTGCTCCTCTTGTTTTATGTTTAGCTAGGCCCTAATGCTACTTTAATAGCTACAGCTATGTTTTGATAGCATTTCAGAGGGAGAGTCTGGTCACTTTCTTTGCTCCCAAACATCAGGAAGAGGTGCAGGATGGGAGTAATTATTCCATTCAAAAAGAACGAGGACAGTTCCGCGGACGCTCTTGTGCATTTGATCGCTCCTTCATGTCAGGGTTAGGGGTTAGGGTTTATCTCTTTGAATGTTGATGGTCCATATTTTTTTGCAGCTCATCCTATTGTGGGAATGTAAAAAAACTCAAAGCTGAAGCTGTACACTTAGGGATGCAACAGTGGTGTCTTGATGTGCTATCTCCTCTTGTTTGGAAGGTAAACTTCCTCTTTTTGGATGTCATTGTGTAGACACACAACCAGAGAACCAGGCACAATAAAACGAAACTGTGAAAAACACATTTCAAAAGTGTGAAGGCTCACTTCTCCACTGTTTTGACTGTCTGAAAGTGGTAACAGGAAATACTTCATTGGTCTTCTTTTCAACCAGAAATATGTCACGCCTCACTGTGCATATAGCTCATAGGCATTGCAACTGCTTTTCATTAGGAATGGTGTTTAGAAGCTCAGCTTTTATTTTGAAAGGTTGCAGCTCACTAGGATTTAGTGCAGCGATGGCCAAATATGTGACTGTCTGCCGTCAACATTCATGTGAGCATTTAGAATAATAATGACCAATCTGATCATTAACAGAGGGTTTGTTTGTTTTTATGGTTGTTTTGTTGGTTTTCCTGTCAATTATGTAGTGTTGTGGTAGTCGAGACCAGTCTTGGTCTCGAGACCAAATTTGAAAGGTCTCGGTCTCGTCTCGGACTCTGAAGCATTTTGACTCGGTCTTGTCCCGGACTCTGGATTTTCCGTCAAGACCGTTCGAGACCAGCACTAATTCCTGCTATTTTTAAACTTTTTTATAATGTGATAATAACACGGAGAAGAACGGGATAAAATAATATTTTATTCATTCTTTAATCCACCCCGTATAATGACCGCAACCTTCTTTAATGTGACGCGTGTGCGTGTGCGTGTGTGCGTGTGCGTGTGCGTGTGTGCGTGTGCGTGTGTGTGTGCGTGTGTGCGTGTGCGTGTGCGTGTGCGTGTGCGCGTGCGCGTGTGTGTGTGTGTGTGTGTGTGTGTGTGTGTGCGTGCGCCTACGATGTCAGTTTGGACCGCGGAGCGCAAGGGAGATATGAACTAATCACTGGTAAAAATCTCAGTAAAACTCCAGAAAACAATAACCAGTAATAAATATTTTCTCCCTGGTAAAGACAGTAGCTCTAACAACTGGTAAAATGATAAACTGGTGATATTACAGTCTGTACATGCAGTACTGGGGACGCACTTACTCCGCCTCTGGGTCCTAGTGCCTGCCGGTCTGTGAAGCCCGTTCTGTTTACCGAGGTCCGTGTGTGTTTAATAAGTCTGTGTGTGTCCGTGTGAATGTTTATGCCTCTGTCCATCCACTCTTTTCATTATATCCATGTCTTTTAAGGCTTTTATTACATAGTGTCGGCTGTAGTCCGGGCCGCCGCCATCTTGGATTATGTTGTCACCAGCGCGTCATCACCCCAAGTTGCACTAGCGCAGAATGAGTCAAATAACTGTAAAGAGGTCTTATATTAGTCTATTTTCTTTTTAAAGTGGTGTTTTTTTGTGGCTTTAGACTCTAATTACATGTATGTATATAATATGTTCCCCACAATATAAACAGGTTCAAAATATAATTATTTTTTATAGTTTCTGTTTCCACTGTATCCAGAATAATAATAATAATTCTCAACAAGAACTATTGATTAATTTGTCACATGACTGTTCCAGGGTTTGAGTTTGTTTTATTTAGTTTCACATCTACCTGTAGATCTATGTTTTTTACACTGCTGACAACTTGTTTGTAGTTTTATTTCAGAAAGTTTCACTTTTACAGTTACAGCTGGAAACCTTTGTTAATTGAATATCCTAGTTACATTACAGCAACCAAATTATATCAAACTATATCAACTAAGTGAATTAATAAAAATAACCTGTGTAAAGGCTTTTTCAAACTAAAAAAATATCTTGTGAAATCTGTGACCTGTTGACCTGCACAACTCAAAGAATCAGAATCAAGAATCATTATTTCTTGGCAGAAATACATTTAAACACTTGCTGTACATTCAGCTGACATAAAAATCTTGTTTTCAAATATGTAGAATGACTGTGAATTTATCAGTAGCAGTAGTAGTTTTAATATTTTAGTTAATTTTTTGCAGGCACCTTTTTTCTCCGTCAAATGTATTTAAAATAAACTAAAATTAAAGAGAGAATGTTATTTAACTGTCGAACCTTGTCATAATTTTATTTATTTATATATTTTTTCAAATTGAAAAAAAAAAGGTTATGGTGTTGGTCTCGGCTTGTCTCGGTCTTGGTCTTGACTCAGTCTCGGCTCCCGAAAGTCTTGGTCTTGTCTTGGTCTCGATGCATTCTGGTCTCGGGCAAGTCTTGGTCTCGGATAGTGTGGTCTTGAACACAACACTACAATTATGTATACTGTATTTTTGTTCAGTGTATTTTTAAGTCTGTGTGTGGTGCAGCTCAGCAAAATCCAATTGAGTATGAAAATATTTATTAAACAAAACTCTGCTGCAATTTAAGCAGAAACATCAACAAAAACAGATTAAAATGGATGATTAAAACTAATAAAATAAAACTTGTGCGCACAGACCCACACGGGTCACAGTGCAGCGCTGCTTCGGGTTGTTCAAGGACAGGTGGCTCTGTTTTGGACCAGCAGGGAGACGTTTTCTGTATACCCAAACAAAGTGTGCAACATTATTTTGCAACATTGCATTGGTAAATGGAGTACCATCTGACGTGCCGGTACAGTGTGAGAAGTTAACGCCCAAGGAACCATCGGCAGCACAGCCTCAACTGGGGGCAGGGCTTCATTAATCACTTTTAAAATGTGAAGTATCTACTAATAAAAGCAAGAAAGGTCGCTCGCACTGATATACTAGTAAAGCTCTCAAGTCTCACTTATTGGGCCTGATGTGAGTCACTGATGTGCGTGCATGTGTGTTAGCCACGGAGTAGCGAGTCTCTCACACACACACACACAAAAAATGACATCAAAAATATGAAAATGACTCAAAATGCACAAAACTAAATATTTATACAAAAAATACACAAAATGACAACAGAAATGCACAAAACTACACCAAAAATATACAAAAATACACAAAATGACTCCAGAATCACACTACAATGGTAACAAAAAACTATCATTATACAAAAAATGCAGGAAGTTACAGAAAGCTACAAAAATACACATAATGACTCCAAAAAACATACATTACAGAAAAATACACCAAACGAAAAAAATATACACATTTATCATGCACATGTCCCATAGAATTAAACCAGGGAAATTGCACACACTATTTTATGGACCCGCAAATATACCTTTTTATAACACTACAGAGTATGTACACCTCTTTGTACATCCAACCTTTAAACACATACTCATTTGGCCATAATAGACAACTTTACTGAAGTTCCCACTATGTGAATACATACTTCCGACAGGCACTTTATTAGGACCTTAAATTTTTGCAAATGTGCCGAAGTATTGAATCATTTGTGTCCACGTATCGTAGGTAAAATTTGTAAACTCAGTTTTTGAGAATTTTATTTAAAAGTCTGCCTCTTTTATTCTCTTCCACAGAGCGTTATTATGAGCTAATTTAATTCCAGTTTTTCACATGTTCAAAAAGCACATCTTTGTCCAGCTCCCCCTCAGATGTAAGGATACAGATTTCCATCTCGGAAAAGTTTCTTTTCTTGCCAGTGTTTCTTTTCTTTTCTCCATGTGGTCGACCTCTGTGGTCAAGGCCTCTGAACAAGGACTATTTAAAGGTGTAACATGTTGATGACGATCCAATTCAGCTGCCGGATTTATCAACACACGATCATTTGTACGCTGGGAATGGTCAAATACGAATGTTTCATAAAGCACTCGTGTGTTCTGTCACCTATTCTGCACTCAAACCTGCATCTGTTTTCACGCAAGATTGATAAATTAGGGTCATTGTGTGTTTCTGGAATCATTTTGAGTACGTTGCTTGTTGTTTTTTGTATTTCTGGATTAATTTTATGTATATTTGTTGCAGTTTTGCGTGTTTCTGGATTAGTTTTGTGCATTTATGTTAGGGGCAGCATAAAACTAGCCTGAGGGCTGCATGTGGCCCCCGAGCTGCCACTTGCCAAGTTGCCAAGTCTGATTTAGTGGAAAATCTCCCATATAGTGTAACTAAACCCCAAAACATTTTTTCTATTGAAAACAAATGTATTTGGGTTAGAAGCGCTTGAATGATTCTAGTCCAGCTCTTGAAATTTTAGTCAAAGTATTTCAATTTGGCATTTTTGTTGTAAAAATACATGAGTATCTGTTGGTTGAAACCCTGCTATTCCAATCAGATTTAGTTATTGGCTGAAAATGGTAGTTTATGACATTTTGGTGGCTTCTTAGTCACTGTTGGCCCTGCCCCTCCTATAAAAACTAGCACCTATGAGTGCTTGAGTGGCCTTGCCTGCTGCTCATTATACATAGTGTCTTGTGGAACAAGATTAATTAATTTTGAAAACTCAAATAAAAGCAAAGAAATAAAAATAACTAGGGGTGTCCCAATCCGATATTGATATCGGTCCGATATCAGCCAGAAAACGAATATCGAATTTCATCGGACTGCATCTAAAATATGATATTATATTTATACAATTGTAGAGCACTGTAGATATTATGTTGAAGGTTAGAATGTATGTAAGAATTTGGTTAATAATAAATGCGTCACTTTTTCTCATACCTGCTGTTGCTGACTATTGTTCTCTGCTTGAGTAACATCACTTGATCAAGCCTTTTCTAACTTTCCACACTACAAAATAAGTCATTAAAAGTATGTATGATTTGTGCTGATTTTGCATCGGATCGGTATTGGCCAGTACTCAAGGCTGTAGTATCGGCATCGTATCAGAAGTGAAAAGGTTGTATCAGGACATCTCTAAAGATTACATACAACAGATGTCATTCTGGTCAGATTTCAGTTTGTCCCAAACAGGCTGTTGTACCTGTGCAACATAATCCAGCCTGTTTGGTCAGTTTAAGTAAATTGAGTATTTTTGATTAAACTGACATATAAGCACCCGCATTCTGTCTTTAAAACATGTCAGTGAAGCTTTAAACAGTAAAACATTCAGTTATTGTGTAAACTTACTGCAGAGCCTGTTTCTAAAGGAGACAATCTGTCTGTGATTGTGTGATTAGGTCCTACCTACAGGTGCATCAGATGGACTTTGATAACCTGAGCCGGCAGATGAAAGAGTCAAAGAGAAACTCTCGACTAGTGAGTCATGAGTTACCTTCCTGAATGTTTCCCTCCGTCATACCATGTTTCTGATACTGACATGTTTTTTCACTCTCTAGGGCTTTCTTTATGAAGTGGATAAGGTGAGCTATGAGGCCACAACCACAGGCCTTTTTCATTCGTATTCATTATCTTTTTTCTTGGTTTGTTTCTCAAACCTTCCTGTCTTGTGATCAATTCACCATCATTTTGTCACTGTGCTTTCTTCTGTCAGCAAGTCAAGATAACAGAGCGGTACATCAGACGGCTGGAGTTTCATCTCAGCAAGGTGAGGGCACGATCTGTAACCAAGGACTTGTTTATCACGATTCATTGCTACGTTTCTTTGTGACAACAAGTGTGTACGCCTTATCTTTCCTCCCCAGGTGGATGAGTTGTATGAAGGCTACTGCCTGCAGAAAAGACTCCGGGACGGAGCTGACAAGATGGTGAAAGCATACTCTGCCTCTTCAGTGAGCAAAGAGGCCAGGGAGAGTCTGGCAGAAGCTAATAAAGGATACAAAGAGTACACTGAGGTAAGGTGAAGGTTATGTAAAGCATTTCTCATCATTCAGTTCTGAAGTCTAAATTAAAAACTGCTCATTTATGTTCTGTAGAACATGTGTGTGCTGGAGAGCGAGTTTGAGAACCAGATGGGAGAATTTCACATTAGGATGAAAGGTAAGAATAAAACTTAAATGTGTAACTATTATTCTTAAAACCAAACATGCGTCTCTAATCCTTCAGGATATAGAAAAGGAAATGCCACTCCAGTGCATAAATCTGCTCTGCTTCATTACTCAGTCTGCACAAATACTGTCAAGTAAAGTTTTGAGTGCAAAAGGGGAAGTGACAACCTTTCAAAATAAATCACCTGAGCAAACAGAAAAGCTAAATTATTATTATTATTATTATTATTATTATTATTTTTAATATTTGGTGATTGTGGCCTGGTGATGGGGGGCAGCTGCTTTAAACCAGACATGGGCAACTGATGGCTTAGGGGCCACATGTGACCACAAAAGTAAAGGCACAAAATAACTCCAGAAAAATAAACCCAATCGACAATAGAAAATGCACATTATGCAATACAAAATAAAATAATCAGAATCACTCTAAAAACACACACAAGACGACTACAAAATTACACAAAAATAACAGGAAAACATACAAA
Source organism: Gouania willdenowi (assembly GCF_900634775.1). NCBI lineage: Eukaryota > Metazoa > Chordata > Actinopteri > Blenniiformes > Gobiesocidae > Gouania > Gouania willdenowi. The sequence goes on along the minus strand of NC_041049.1, from coordinate 30,137,504 downwards.
ACAATAAAAAAACATAAAATAAGAACGGAAATACAAGAAATGACAATTACACAAAACTGCAACAAAAATACATGTAATTACTCCAAAAATGCACAAAACAACAAACACACAAAATGAGAAAAGTATACATACAATGATTTAAAAAACTACACAAAACAACAAAAACATTCCAAATCATTTTATTTGTTTGTCATTTTTATACACTTGTATCCATGTATGTGATTGGGACATTTGTGCTGGACGATTGGATGGCTCAGTGTCCAAGAAGTCTGTACAGGCTCTGAAAGAAAACAAAGAGTGGAGTATAGGTAGTTTAAAACATTTCAAAGTATTTCTCCAATTGTAATCATCTCTGTAAACATGAATATAAATAAACATTAATCAGTTATACATTGGAAAGAACAGCGGTCACATGTATTAAGAGTGCGAACACACAAAAATGTGGTGTATATACTTTTCACTGGCAAGGCCTTGATATATCAAAAGTGAAATGAGTGTGAAAGTTTGTGTGTTTCACAGAAATTTCAGAGCTGGTTTATATACACGTCTGCAGCTATTGATGCTTTGGCGACACTTAGAGGAAATACTGGAAACTGCTCATAACTTGAACTTAATCATCAGTAATGTCCACATCAGTGAAACACGTGACTCAAACAGATTTCCATATAAAAACAGCTTCATACATTCGTAGGTGCAAGGTTTCCTTGAAATAAGCTTACACTGTCTATGTCCACGGGACCGCTGATGTTGTTTCTTCTTGTGCAGACATAGGCAACTGGCGGCCCAAAACAAATCCCCAAAAATTATATTTCAAGAAGTTTGAAGTAATATGAAGCCCAAGATTATACACAAAAAACTCCCAAAACACACAAATGCACAGCAAATTTGCACAAAGTACTCAAAATGATTTGTAAAGCACAAAATGACAGCAGAGACACATACAGACACAACAACCATTTAAACATACAAAATGAGTACATAGACATAAAAACAACACATTACAGAATAGCTCCACAGACACACACTGTCAACAAAATTACACAAAATGACCAACATAAATGCACGTATTAATGTTCAGATTAATCAATATTTTAATGCTGAAAAATGGTGATAATGTGGCCCTCGGATCCGATACAATCATATTTTTGTGGCCCCCGCAGTGATAGAGTTGCCTATCCCTACTTTACAGCATTAAAGCCCCAGGTCTGAATAGGTTTTTTTAAAACCTGTAGTGGTTTCACCCTCCTAGTCCTAAAACATCTGAGCCTTCCTTCGTTCCTAAATAGTGAACAGAGCATGATTAGAGGATGCAGTCTGTAAACATGCATGAGAAGCTGACTGCTGTGTCTTTTTCTACTCGTCTGTCAGGTCTGGCTGGATTTGCTCGGCTATGTGCTGGTGACCAGTACGAGGTCTGTCTGCCAATCACGTTCTTTTCTCTTATCCTCTCTGTCGCTCTCCTTCCATGACCATTGAGCTGATTAGGGTTAGTGTTAGTACATATGACGTTCACCAGGATGAGGGCTACCTTTACATTTTCTCCACTGTGTGTTGAATTATGTTTCCTTGTTAGTGTTCCAGTGTACCAGTGTTTACTAGTAGCTGTTGTTAATTGGCTAGAGAGCATTATGGTTTCACGGGCCTCACTGTGGGCCTTATACAGCCCACATCCTCTAAGTCAGTGGTTCCTAAACTTTTTCTGTTGCGTTCCCCTTTGAAGAATGAAAATATTTCAGGGCCCCCAATCACATCAAAATGTCTATAAACTGGGTAAAAAAATGTAACCTTAACTGAAAATGACTGAAAACTTTGACTATTCGTCAAATGTGCAATCAAACATTGTAGAACAGAAATAATTCAGTTCTGCCCCCTGACATGATGTCACGCTCCTCTAGGGGGCGTGTCCCCCAGTTTGGGTGCCACTGCGAGTAACTAATACGCAGTTAAGGAAGGCAAAAAAATTGAAAGCTCTCTAACCAATGATAATATAATTTCAATGCTAATATAACTAATTATGATTCATAAATCTTAAAATAACTGTTTTAATGATTTACTGAAACTAAAAACAGTCTTTCTTTATTTATTGTACAGATCTTTTTTCTTAGCTCTAAAGATTTTGGTCTGTAACAAAAAGCTAATTAGCCAATATTTTATATACGTGTACATGTTATGTATAATCAGCTGTGTTTATATTGTGGTGACAAACAGAATATTGTATATTGATGGATTATTTAAGAAATGTAGTCCATCATGTATTATTGATTATGCATGTGCTTGTGTATGGTTTTTATATACTTTTCCTTTGTTCAGATTTTTATGAAGTTTGGCCGTCAGAGGTGGAAGCTTCGAGGTAGAATAGAGATCAATGGCAAGCAAGTGTGGGACAGTGAAGAGATGTTGTTCCTGCCTCTCATCAATGAGTTTCTATCTATAAAGGTTGGTCCCTTCATAACTTTCATCATTCTGTTAAAGTTGCCTGCGACTATCACTTCTTTTAACACAGATAAAGACATAGCGTACGCCTCATAGATCAATTGGTCGATGATATTTATTCCTCAAAATGCGAGTTTAATCACTAAAAACTGTTAAAGGTTGAAATTGTCACTTGCAAGATAGTTTTTTTACGACATAAATAACTGCCTTAAAAGAACTCCAAGATTATTTGATGTAATTGATAGTATAATAAAATAATTTTTTACTTCCGTTTTCAACCAACAAGCATCGTAACAATCACAAATCTCTTGAAATATCACAAAATACTGACTAGATAATACAACAACAACAAAATTATGAAATGATGCAGAGGTCAGGAATTCTAAAATAAAATAGAGGCAACATATTTACCAATGTGAAGATGATTTTATATTGTTACTGTCACTATGTAGCAGGAAACATTTGAATAGTTCTTCCTCATATTCAGCCACAAAGTTGCTCTTTTTGCTTAATGTTTCTTATTTGACTCTTCCTTTCCTGTTTTTATTCTTGTTCTTTCTTGGATTCAGTTTGATTAGCAGTAGATTTAGCAGTAAATCCCTAATCAAACAGTGAGTTAACTTTCACTTCCATCTATAAGGAGAACCCTGAGAACTGACAAAAACCTGGAACTAAAAAACAAAGGCAATTCAAACAGCTGTCCCGTATGAACAAAGGAACTCTCCAGCATCTGCCAACGTGTCATAGCCAAAGTGACTTTCTGATTCCGCACTGATCTATAGCTGAAATATAATGTAGCAAATCAGTGGAAGTGTAGCTGTACCATGTTAGAAACGTGTTGTGGCTCTTTTAATACACATATCGAACTGACACAGACTGTTCAACAAAAGGTAAGGAATCTGTTGTGGGCTGGCGTAATTGGCAGCAACAATAATAATGAAAATAAACACAGACTTACACATGAACTTCACAAGTTTTATTTCTCAACATTTTCGCTAGGCTGTGGGGCAGCAACATGTTAGGCAAGTCAGTTATAATGATAACTTGCCTGACTACAGCGTTCATGTCAAGCCCTGAAAAATGGTGCAGAAGTGAAAAAGTTTCATGACAGATTCAGCAAGGTTAGGCTAGATGTATGCTGACACAGAGGAAGTAGAAGGGGAAGGTCGGGGTTGTTGGTTTAAGGTGGAGAAAGGAATGGATTGCCAGCCACTCTGGGGTGCGTACAGCCTCTTGTAGGCGCTTCACCTGCCTCTCCTGTAGCTAGATGAAACAACCTTGATTGCTGGCTTTGGGAACCAAAGATGATAAGCGATTTGTTTTCGATTCAGGCTAGCTCAATTTTGATAGCCTTGAGTCCTGGTCTCCCAGCAGTGAATCCAATAAGGTTTTAACTAGCGAGCCGAGTATTCAACATCTCCAAGATCAATTAATTAACGTGTAAACGTTCCAAAGCAGCCCCCTGCTTTCTTTTGAGATCATTCATCATGAGTTTGAGTGTTGAAAACCCTGTTTCATCCTTCAGAAATGACTGGCAGCTTTCCCAAAGTAGCTGCCGACGTAATACGGACTTTGCAATAGGTCAGAATGCTGCCAGCTCCAATCAGCAGCATCCCTGCTACCATAATTCCAATCACGTATATGTCTTTCGCGTAAAGAATCGACAGACCCACAACTCACCACTTGTTCCAAGGGTCAAGTGCATATCCAGCCACAAACGTACCACTAGGACAGGCGGGCTCACCACTTCCTTTTTTTTTTTTGTCGAAAAAATTTGGTTGATTGCATTGAGAGACCATTATTCCAGATTTGGATAGAGGTGTAAAGAGAGGCTCCTATTGGATTCACAAGACCAGACAAAACAAAGCAGCACCAAGGACAGATACGGGTGGGAGAGAGGGAGCAGAGAAAATGTGATTTCCCTTGTTGAGAAGCAGAAGAGAAACCTTTATTGCCTAAAGCATGTGGACTGAGGTCGATATAAACGTCATATCCATGTGTGTCTCCAGGATCTCTGTTGTGAAGTTGCTTGCAGAGCTCACAGGGGGGAAGACCTCTCCTGCTCAGTAGCTGATCCTCTTCTACAGGGCGTTTAAATGTGCTTCTTTAGCTCCAGTTTTCACACGTTCAAAAAGCACATCTTTGTTTTGCTCCACCTCAGATCTGAGGATGCTGATTTTCATCTTGGAAAAGTTTTATTTCTTGTTTGAACTTAGTGGGTGGGGCCTTCAAAACAGGAGGGTGCAACATGTCAATGATGATTAAATTCAGCCGCCAGATTTATTAACACCCCATCATTTGTAAGTTGGGATTGTCAGATATGAATGTTTCATGAATCACACGTTGGTCCTGTCTTACGACTAAATGTGCACTCAAATTTGCACCAATTTTCATGCAAGGTTGATAAATGAGGGTCATTGTTTGTGTTTTTGGGGTTACACTGACATCAGTAGTGAATAAGAACAACTTTGGGATGAAATGCAGGTCCAGTTTATAAAACGTGAGTTATCGTCAGCTGTAGCTTTAACCTGCATCAGTACTGGGCTATTCCATACCTCATGTTTGATAAAGTCTAATGTTGGTGTCAGATTTTAACTCTACTAATTGTGTAAAAACAACCAAGCGAAAAAGTGAAACTTTTCTGTTGTTTTCTAGGTAATAGAGGTAAAGAGCTTAGCCAATCACGTGGTTGTTGGGAATGTTTCCTGTGAAACCAAGGATCTCTTTGCAGCACTACCGCAGACAGTTGCAGTAGACATTAATGACCTGGGGACCATTAAACTAAGCCTTGAAGTCACTTGGAAGTAAGTTTTGCTGCCAGGTCTGTCACCATGTTTTAGGAAAGCTGCAGATAATGAGAAGCACTGCACTGTGAGTTACTTTTATCTGTTTGCCTTCTCCTCCTTCCCTTCGTCTCTTCAGTCCCTTTGACAAAGACGACCAGGTCTCAATTGCAAGTACCGTCAACAAGGCTCCATCTGTCAGTAAGAGATTATCAACCATCTTCAACCAGACGCCACCAGACACGCCATCATTACGAGAACAAGCTTTCTATGTGAGTCCATTGATATTATGTACACTCCTTTTAGTGCATTTGGCTTAGGGCAAGTGTTTTTAAAGTGTTAGGTGGGGTGCCAGAGTTCTCCAGGAGGCCACGATATGCGGAAAAGAAAAGAACCATAGAAAATTGCAGTAAATGTAAATACACAGATGGAGAAGAAAGGGGAAAAAGTGTCTGCCTTCCACCAGGTGTTATTTGGTCTCTGAGTAGGGGGGGCTCACTCTCCAACACTTTGAAAACCCCTGGCTTAGGGGTTTTTATCTAAACAACTAAAAAATGCCTAATTCAGCTGGATTAGTAATTACTAAAAGCAGCTAACACAACAGTCATTTGGAATCTTTATCAAGATTCTTTATACAATTTTCATGAGACAAAACCATGAGCAGAAAGCACATTGTTTAATGAACAACACTTATTGTTCTGTTAGCTCTGGCTTCTGGAAAGTTAACTCATTCTCCACCTAAATCACCAATTATTACAGAGGAATATAGGAATATCATGTACTGAGTTATGGTTTCAAACACAAACATATGTTACCTATGAGATGTACAAAACCCAGTGTGATTCCCCAGTTCTAGCTGAATGGCATTTATTCAGATGACAGTGATGCCCAGGAATGTGTAACAGCTCTAATGTCCAATGTTCTACCTGCTGACACTTTGACATGCAGTCTCTGCCTCGAAGTCTGATGAGGCGCCAACACTGGCCTCTGCTTCACATCTTTAGAGGCACCTCTAGTCAGAGCTGTTCCTGTAGTGAAAACTCACCAGCCAGACAACCCACTCCAGTAAGTCATGGTTAGAGTAGTTTCTTGATGACTGCGTAGAATAGATGTAGAAGTGTTATACTCACTCCTTTGTCCCTGTAGTAAATCTAGATGTAGCCTAACCTATGGGCTCTTTGAAACTCTCTGACTACCAGATGGTTGCCAACCCTTTTTTATTAATCACAATCTACTTTTAATGATTGAGTGATCTTTACCTGATATAACCAATAAAAAGTACTTGTAATCAAAATATGATAATATATTTCAAATTAGAATTGTTTTCTCTTATTTTGAGCAATGCCATGCCTAACAAAATGAAAAAAAAACTATCATGGGTGGGCTCTAAAAATATTAACCAAAAATACTAAAAAATTAGGAATGTAAGAACAAAAAATTCCAAGAATTTTATGCTTTCCTGGTGAAGGCATCATCTCTTCAACACACAAACAGCTGCAGGACATTGAAACAAAAAAAAGGCATTTTTATAATGAGTAAAAATGATCACCTGACTAAAATATTTTTATTACCATATGAATTTTTTGGGAAATCACCACTTAATGATATTTATTTACAACTACTGGACTAAATAAAGATGGCATGGGCATTTCCGGACCACTTTTACTGACTTTACTCCTTGGATGTAGTCAGTATATACAGGGTAGTAATTAGTGGCGTGTCGTGACCTCTAGGGTTGGGTAGGCACGTTGCAAATCGAGACCACCAATGACGATTTCATATGTTTCTGCTGGCAAGTGTTAATCAAACAAAATCAACATCTTAAAACACCATTAAAGAAACATAAGCAATTATTCAATAGCAGCCTCCATACTCTCCCAACAAGATATATCTCATGACACGCAGCACATCCGTTGTTTGTGTTGGAAACACAGAAACATGGAGAAAATGACAAACAACAACAACTTAGAACAGCCTCAGTGAGGCGCATCCACAAAGTCAATCCTTCCTTTTGTACCATTCACTGTGAAAAGTATGAAACATTTTCTGACCTTACCTTTGCTGAAGGTCTGGTAGCTCAAGTGTTGGTCTCCCATCTTTTAAAAGCTGTTGTTTTTCCTCAAAAGAAAGTTTCTTTATCGTCTCTAGCGCTGTCATCCTGTCTGTAGTATTATCCCGCCCACTAGCTAGAGAACTTAGCAGCCACGCTGTATCAATTCACTAATGCACTTTGAACTTACGTATAGCATTTAGCATAGCGCGGTTACATCCAAAGGCAGCGTAGAGAGCTGCCTTTTTACGTAAATGGTTTTTATCTTGGGGAACTGACTGCGCATGCGCAAACTACGGTGGCTGGGAAGTGTCAGGTGAATGCATTTACAGAAACGAACACAAATGCAAACAGGTCACAACACGAATGCAAACCGGCCACAACGGAAGTGTTTCCGACGGACCGGTATTACAGTCGGACAGTCGGACGGGTATTATGATATGATAGCCTGATATGAAAAATATAAGAGTATCCTAATCAACTTTCATTTACTTTCATACGCGTTTCGATGTCTTCTTCTTGTTCTTAACTGTTCTGGTGGGTTAAAAACATCCGCCAGAAACGTGTCAGTCTGTAATACCGGTCCGTCGGAAACACTTCCGTTGCGGAAACCCCGTGGCCGGGAAGTGTCAGGTGAATGCATTTAAAGAAATGAACACAAATGCAAAAAGGTCACAACACGAATGCAAAATGGCTACAACGGAAGTGTTTCCGACGGACCGGTGTTACAGACGGACACGTTTCTGGCGGATGTTTTTAACCCACCAGAACAGAGAAGAACAAGAAGAAGACATTGAAACGCGTATGAAAGTAAGTGAAAGTTGATTAGGATACTCTTATATTTTTCATATCAGGCTATCATATCATAATACCCGTCCGACTGTGATACCGGTCCGTCGGAAACACTTCCGTTGTGGCCGGTTTGGATTCGTGTTGTGACCTGTTTGCATTCGTGTTGTGACCTGTTTGCTTTTGTGTTCATTTCTGTAAATGCATTCACCTGACACTTCCCAGCTACCGTAGCAAACACATAAAAATGCGCTATGGGAACAGAGGCAGAGCAGTAATGTGCTTTTGGAAGAGGGTGTGGCAGCGTCTCTGTTGTACCAGGAAATAGCGAGGTTTATTCATTTGGTCTATGAAACGCACAAAATGTTGACACTTTCAAACTTATAGGTACTGTAGACTATCAGAAATTGAATAATAAATCATGTTCATAAATCATGTAAATATTTTAATTATATTATAATCAAACATCAATTCACCCTTGGGTAGACACAGCCTACCTTCCCTACCCTGACTGCACATCACTGGTAGTAATAATGGAACACTAACACTATTGCCGGGTGAAAATTACCCGAACATGTGCCAGTAGAAAAAGTGCGCTTTGGAGTAGGAGAACATCCTCATCTTCTAAAACATCAGAGAAGATGCTGAAGACACTCTGACAAATACAACTTCATGATCATAATATATATACACGTTTGCTCGGGTAAAAATCACCTGCCAATAGTGTTCGAGGGTTATAGTCTTTTTACCAGGGGTGCCATGGTTATGGCCCACTGGCCAGACCCAGCCCAATTGTACATCACATCCGGCCCGTGGTTGATATGGTTGATTTTTAATCTTTTTTTTTTTTATCTTTCAATTTATTTTTTTGTGTCCACCAGCACACAAAATGTGAAACAAAACCATCCAGTCGTTTGTGTGTGGTCTGTGTAAGTCTAACACAGAGAAAATTGCCCCGTTTCACACGTGAAATTGGGAGTCAGTGTTGCCAGATCAGATGGACAATTTCCAGTCCAATCACACCTTAGGACAGCCTAAACTCGAACCACAAATTTTGTAACACTGTGTTTGTGACACAATGTGACACAGTGGTTCGGACAAATCAGCAGACTATCACCTTGAATGGACTTTTCCTGTAATCTCTACATGAGATGATGACAATAAAGCAATGTAGCAGCTCTGGTAAGTGTTTGAAGCAGCCGAAACAGCTGCACGGCGCATTCACTTCATAAAACAGTGGTTTTCTGACTCACAGTCAGAATATCCACTTAAATAGCCATGTATTTTACTGTATTGTGTAGTTTTCTGGCTGAAATCAACAAGAAGTGTGTGAATAGCAAAAAAAAGTCGCTAGTGATCAACTGTTGTGTTCAGTCATAGGTGGAGTCCGTGTCTATGGACACGCCCACTCACACAGCCCGGTTTTAGAATTGGTCAGAGAATCACTTTTTATAGGGCTGAAACTCCAGAAAACAGGCAGGTTTGTGAAAATAAATGGGTGGGAGGGAATAAAAGGGGGTGGGGTTGACTGATGTAGGCTGTACAGTAGGCTAGTGCCATAGGCATGGGTGTGTGAAAATGTGGGTTGCCGTTCACTGGTGATGACTGGCAAAGTTAATGTGCCATCTGTTATTGAGCCAATGTAATGTCTTAAGATGGATCATTTTTGGCTATTTTTTCAAGAACCTTTTTGTTTTTTTAATTCCTACTGGATATTCATTCACTTGGTCTATTGTTGGATTACTTTATTCTGGCACTTACTTGCCTTCTTTTAATTGACCTAATTATGTATTGGCATGTTTTCATGTGCAAGCCTTTAATCAATATGATCAGAGTAATTTACAGTTTACACTTGTTATTTATTACCCTGACCACCCTATGCCTCCATAGGGTATTTAAATGGCTCATCGCTATCACATGGCTTATTGAGGAACATGTTCTCCAGTTTATTTTTATGCTTTGTCTCTCAATTTGTTTTGTGGGAGGCAATCTTGGTTTTCTTTTTCCTTTTTTTCTGAGCACCATTTGAAGTCCTGAATGGTTTATAAGGGGTGCTTTACTATTTTTACTGTGATTAAATCAGTACACTGTCTGTAAAAATATCCTTTCTACCTATGCTGTTGTCTGTTAGAACATGCTTCGGCGCCGTGAAGACTTGGATAATAGAACGGCATGGTCTAATTCCTCGGAATCCTCGGATGACTCCTCCAGCCCTCAGCTTTCTGTGCAAGGGCTCCGCAACTCCACACTTCCAAAGGTAACCCTCTACAGCAGACATGAGCAAATTTTGTCTTATTTTGTGAGGCCCCTAACATAGATATAAGAAGTGACAAAAAATCAGCCAAAAATGCACAAAATTACTACCAAAAACGCAAAACGACTACACAATCTATTGAGAAAATCTGTTTATCTATAAGTGAGGTTTTCTTTCAGATGCAAATGAAACTCGATGAGGTGATAGAGAAGCCAACCCTAAATGTCTGAGTCAACTATCATCAACAATTACCTCACTGCCATTGACGTACATATACGTCATTTCAAATCCAACTGCTCACTGCCATTTACGTATATGTACGTCATTTGTATTTTTCAACTGTCAGCCAAGTGTAGCCCCAATACTGAAGAAACTTTTGCACTTAAACCCTATTGCAAATTATAAGGTCGATCATACTTTTTTCACAAACTCCTCTCACAATTATTGCTCAGTTAACACCAAACATCTTTCAACTGGCTTGCACAAATCCTCCACACAGATTTGCATACAATACATCCAAATGTTTGAGTGTAAATATTGATATAAACATGTAAATTGTCAATGTTCATGAAAAAATGACATTTGGGAGTCATGTAAGATGATGTGTGAAAAATATCAGAATTTTATCTTAAAAACTAAATTATTTACATAATTACATACTTGTGAACATTTGGAGTCATAATTAAACATCCGTTTTTTGCTTATGGAGCCAATAAATATATCAGTATTCCATACTGTCTAGATACAATTATTTAAAATTTGTTTTTGTCTGTAGTGCCTTCGTATTACAGGCTAATACTACATATTTGGCAAATAACTCTTAAAATCAGTTTGGACGTCTACAATGTGGTCTTCAGTTTCTAATCAGTAAATATAACTTGATGGGTTGGCGCTTGCTGTTCCGGTGGTGGAGGTCTGCTATCTGCGGGCCAATGAGTGGTTCCAGGCGCCTTTGGTTGGGGGCTGCTATACCACACCAGGTGTGGGCCATTGCTGCCTCCTTCTCGCGGTGGCGACTGTCCGTCAGTCGTGCGCCTGTTGGGGGGCGTTGCCCCATGGCCTGCGCCGTCCGGTGGGCGGCGGGGGCCTGGGCTGCTGTCCTTGCACCGTCTGGGGCTGTGCAGTCCTGCTGGATGGTGACTAGTTAGTGGGCTGGGGGGCTTTTCCCGGGGGGCTTCGTCCGGAGGCTTGCCCTTAGGGGTTCCCGGTCCCGGGGGGGGGTGCCCTTGGGGTCCAACGGGCTTGACCAGCTTGCTGGGCCAGTCTTGGCGGGGGTCTTCCGGGGCGGGCAGTCTGGGCCGCGCCCTTGCATGCCTGCGGGTGTGGCGTAGAGTGGCGCCTACTTGGACGGTGCCCTGCGGCTCTGCCGCCTCGGGCTATACGTGCCGCATACCGGTATGACAGTCTGGCTGGAGCCCTTGGAGGTAGTCCTGACTTTAACAATAACTAAAGCTTATTGCGCTGGCAGCAACGATGAGGGGTGATGTGGGGGGTTGGCCGGTAGTTGGTGAGGGCCTTGGGGTTGGTGGTCGGGTGCGCTGGGTCCTTGGCTCTTTGGGGCTTTCTCGGATGTGGAGCAGTGGCTGCCTCTCGGCTTGGGATAGGGATCTTGGCGGCGTCCGAGGGGCTGGGGCTCTTTGGCCCCCATTCTTTCTGCTGACCTGGGTACATCTCGGGCCCGGGGCGGGGCTTGGGTTAGCAGAAGAAGTTCACAAACATTGGTCATGGATGCACTGGCATGTTTTGGGCTGTGGGATAAACTCGTACTGGGCTTAACCGTAGACACGTTGATCCCAAATACCAGTTTTAGGTATTACCTCTCACAACTTCCCTCTGTTCACGGCCACCACCATTATACCTAAGCTTCACACTTATCACCAGACTGGCTGAACTGATTACACAACACAATAAGCACAATATGCACAACTGTAACACATCTTACTGTCACTATAAAGCAGTTAACTCTTCCCCACCCTTTCCATTTCCTTCTCTGACTCCCTGTTCCCTTCCCCCTCACCTAGGTGTAACACAGTATTTCTTACACTTCCTTAGGGAGGGCTGGTAATGGTCACAATTATGCAATAAAATTAATTCATTTATTTAATTGCAAGAAGGAAACATGCATTGCTGTCTTTAAACGATTGCACTTTTTGTAGTGTTGACATTTGACAGCATGAGCAGACAAAGTGAAAATAAATAAATAAATTGATGGGCTGCATACCCTGTGAATATTGATGTACTCCTGATAATCAACATGGTGCGCTGAAAACATTCAACATCATTCCTTTGAGTTCCCTAATAAGCCATTAGCTTTTAAAGGTTAAGGTGCTTTTATTGAGCTGAACTCTAAACTGCTAAGTGCCTGGATTAATGCTTGCTTTGAGGTGGGGAAATGTTATTGTAACAATGGTATTGTAACTTCATCTCTCTCAGACGTTTACGGTGACACAAGACATTGAGTCTGCCGGAAGAGAAAGTTCCTGCTCACCACACGATGTTTCCAATGGCTGCAGAGACTCCTCTTTCTCACCTCGACACTCCACACCAGTCAGCACAGTCTGTGGGCTCACCACCAGGTAGCTGCCAACATGCTTTACAGTCATTTATAGTTTGTTCTAAATTATGATTCATTTGTGACTAATCAGTTCACATATCACATTCATGCCACAGTGTTTTGTTTTTTCTGTGCCTGCAAACCTACAAATCTGAATTTGTTTTCAGAGAAGTGGAGCATCCTGAGTGTGTGGAGGAGGAGGAGGCGTCAGAGACGCAGCCTCCTGGTGCAGCAGTGGACACAGGGTCAGGACGCTACTCACGCGCTCTCAGTCATATCAGTGAAAGCAGTGCTGATGGGTTGCTAGTGACTGACAGGTTAGCAGGTGAAACAGGGGAAGAGATGTCTCTTCTTTCAGTGATATCCATCAGTGACATTGAGATGGAGCTGCATAACAGAACTCTAGAGTCGCCCAGCTTTCCTGCCACAGACGTGTCATCAGCCAAGCTCTGTGTCTCTGAGGAAACATCAGCTGCTGAAATAGTAGAGCATCGCACTATGGATCCTGACCATCAGTTCATTCTGAACACTGTCATAGATAGTAGCACACCCCCTGATAGCAGTAAGGGCACATATGTAGCCCAGCGGGTGACAGTGGAGGAGGACAGGCCCAGTGCTGGAGCAGACTGTGCATACAGAGGATGTGATAACACAGTGGACAGCGGGCTGGAGGATGCCCTGGGAGCAGTGGTTTCCTCTTTAGATGATTACCGAGGACAGTTCCCTGAGCTACTACTGCTGGAGCAGGAGCTGAAACTACTGCAAGTCACTCTCAAGGTGAGGATGTGCAGTGGGAGAGGGATGGGGGACATAGAGACTGTACTCTGTCTTTGCCTCTGGCTGTTTCTGTTTATACTGAGCAGACACTCTCCTGGAATAATACATTTTGGGTGCATTCACTATAGATTTAGGGGTATTAAAACGTGTGCAAAAATCACTCCACTCACTAATAAGGGGTGTTGAGCGCGTCACAATGTGCTCACAATCCATTTAGCGCGTTTCCCTCTGATGAATTTGTAAAGTAGGCGTATCTCAAAAGGGGTGCAGAAAGATGGGAGGAGGAAATGCAAATCAATTTATGCAGTGGACGCATTGCAATTCATCAAAGCTGGAAAATAGTACAACCAACAGGCAGGTGCAAACTCACACACCGATCATCGCTGCACTGAATGTTGACACAAAACACAGCAGAGAAGAAAAAAGGCTCCAGTTAACCTTTCTAGTATAGGAAAATAATTTAAATAAAACAATAAAATAAAATATTAACAGCCACTGAATGAGAAAATGCACAGTTAAGTGTGTGTGTTGGACAGAAACAGCTGGGTGCCTGAAGCCCTTGTGGAGTCCGGTTATGTATGTGTTTTCTGCGGTGCAGAGGGTTGCTGTACATGGATGTTGCTCCGGACGCACCACTTCAGTGAGCTCCTGTGTTTAAACTCTAGTGTCACGTTGATGTCAGGCCAAAATCAGCTGAGCAGCTGCACAATTTACGCAGCAATGAAACCATGTTCACATCTGAGTGTGTCTGACACAGCGCTAGTCAGGAGCTCAGACCTGCTGGATGATGTTTTCCACAGACTGATGAGAGCAAAATTACATTCCTGACGGAGCAGACACATTAAATTAGGGGGGGAAAAAATAACATTAGGTTTTAAAGTTTATTAAACAGAACTTTTGTTTATTTTGTTTTCTACATTATTAAATGTTTGTACAGCAGACAGAGAGGTCCACTTGTCATTTTGTGCTTCTGTGCAAACTGAACGAGCAAAATGTTAATTTAAATAGGACTGTCTCAACCACGCCTACACGCACACCTATTAGTGTCACATTTTTAGTGAATTCCCCACAGCAGGTGAGGAAACGGTGCCACCAAAGGATTTAGGGACGCACCTGGTTTACCACCCTTTAGTTCAGATCTTAGCGCCCCTGTATGTAGAAGAACTTAAAGGTCACTTTGTCCTCATATCATAAGACTGCCAATTGTTTATTGAAGCATTTTACCATCATAAATAGTCCTTCAACACTTAAAATGTTAAAAGTGCTATTTACATTTACTTGACAATGCAATGTCAATACAGTTATAGATCAATTAATATTGTTGTTCCTTTTTTAAAGTTCTTGTTTTGCTCATTCATTCTGTTTCTGACTGAATGCAGTCTGTTTGTGAAGTAAAGGTCATAGAAGCTATTTTAACGAAAATGTGATATCAGTGATGTCAACCAGCTACATGTACTCAATTTTGGTTTACCAGTGCATGAGTACACTTGACTAGTCACTAGTAGCACTAGAAGCAAAATGTGTCACCAGTACAACTAGTAACTTAAGTAACCATTATATACTAATAAGAGGTAGGAAAAAGCAAAGTCAGGCTTCCCATTGGCATTTGCACTAGTGCGCAAGGAGACCTTATTTAATAGTACAGTAAATTGTCTACTAATTTTGTGTCACTATTAGAACTAGTAAAGCTTTGAGTTTTTACTAGTTACATATTTTAAGTCTACTAGTAGAACTAGTGACAGTAAGAAGTACAGTAACATGTCTCAATTTTGATCCACTCATAAGGTCTGCTCACATACTAGTGCGCTAAAAACCTTTACTAGTGAAATAAGAAATAGTTTACTAGTGCACTCAAAATCTCACTAGTAGTACTAGACTGTTTTTAGTCTTTTAGTAGTACTAAAGCCAAAAGATTCACGAGTAGTACTAGTGAACTTAATGCAAATCCAGGACCCTGATGGGTTGTAATAATTGAAAGCCAATGTCAAGGCTGAATTAGCTTTTTCTAGCCCCCTTTAAAGTTAGTAGTACATATTTTGCTTCACCAGTGAAGTGTACATGCACACTCCATATTTCTTTAAGTGAACCTTAACTATAGTTTGTATCACTGATATTATTTTTTATTCAAATAGTTTTACATGAAAGGTACTTTAAGATCATTGAATGAAAACCAAGATCACCTTAGATCCTTTCCCATCAATTTCATCTCTCTCCACCCTTGAGTTCACATTTACAGTACTTGTCAGCCATAGAGAGCTGCTGTTCCAGGTTGGGATTCTTGATACAGGAAGTGAACATGTTGATCTATTAGAAGCAGGAAATATGTACATGAATGTGTATATGAACAAGTTTACCATGGACCACATTGTAATGGCCACCAACAGGGTCATTGAAGGCTAAGACAGACTCATTGATGCACATGGATTGTGAAGTCTGATTCTATAAAAATAAAAAAGCTGCTGAAACTGAAAGAAAGAACGATGGGGTCTGCCACAGAGCAGGAGTAGTTCAGGAATAGTTTATGAACAGAAAAGAAACATATTCAGCTGTTGAAAGTCCTTCTAATCTCTTTATGTCCATCTGATCTCATCCATGGCTTCACCTGCTGTCAAGTTTACACTTTTCTATAAATTTGGTGTCAGTTATTCTGTTCATTCTTCAACTTGTGTGATTATGTGTTCTCCTGCTTGATTGTGTGTGTGTGTGTGTTTGTGCGTGTGTGTGTGTAGGGTGGCCGACACAGCCGCTCACCCAGTGTGGCTAGCCTCACAGTGGAAACAGCCCTGGGCAGCTTCAACTTCCTCAACACATCCGACTGTGATGATGAGGAGGATGAAGGAACGCTGAGAAGGAGAGGTAGAAATGGAAGGTGAATGGACTTAAAAACATACCTTAAAGCTGATATCCGGAATTTCTGAGAAACGTCTCGATGTCCCGCCCTAAACTGCTCCACTTCCTCCCACTGCCTCTGCCAATCTACCAGAAGCCACGCCTCTACTTCTCTGCACGCGCATCGCGGAACATAATAGGGTCGCATTGATATAGGTCTATGTTTGCTGTTGTGACGCGCGGCCTTGTTTCCGTGCACATTCCACATTCACTTTGATTGACAGTCTCAAAAACAGGAAGTCGAAGCCTATTTGCTGGGTGATTACGATGCTTGTTTCCATTTGTACAGTATAGGGTCTATAGGACAAAGGCGGGACTTATATACATTGATGTATATGAATGACCACTGGCAGTAGACCATAGTAAAAGACTAGTTAGGTATTTTTTTGCATTTCAAAAGAATCATACATAAACATAGATTTCTCAGAAACTCCGGATATCAGCTTTAATCCACACTACATGACTTTGTGTTCGGAGTTACTGCTAGATCATGGGATTGTCAATCCCTGCTCCTCGAGGGCTGGTGCCCTGCAAACATGAGATGTCTACCTGAATTTAGGTCTTATCTGAGCATCTGTGGAGCTGTGGGGATGACATCCATGTTTACTGAAACAGGGAGCATCTAACACCTGCCAGCGGCATTGTGCTGCCCCCTAGTGCAGCTATCATTTTACTGCGTTTTGGAGTATGAAGGGGAGCCACATTTTACAACTAGGCCTGAATAATTAATGGCACATTAGCCTCTTTATAACAGTTTGACAATGATTACTTATCACACATGTTAGGCCTAACATCAATATATGTATATATATATATATATACAGTATGTATATATAATATAACTAAAAGTGCTTTACATCATTAAAACCTTACATACAATAAGAAATATCCCACACAGACAATCCACAGGAAACCCCACAATCAAATGCAGGTCAAAGTGCTCTCACAAAGACAACAAAACAGAACATCCACCCCGTACAAACCCCGTCCACCGCACACAGACACACAGGTTAAAATAAGGACAGTGGCACATGTGCTGATTTATTCTAAACAACTGCGGTGGAGAAAGCTGCTCTGGGACAGTTTAAGGGCAGTAGCAGACGTCCTCTGCACGGCATCCTGGTCGGTCAGAAGATCAGAAGCAGTGGTCACCTGCACCACTGAGTGCTTCAGGAGTTCAGCTCGAGCCACAACTATTGGACTCCGTTATTGGTCAGTTGTTGTGTTAAACAGTTTTACTCTGTATGTCTGAATGACATGTGGTGGCAAAAGGAGCTCCCCAAAGCTCCCAGTGTCAGGGATTGGGTGACTTAAGTTTCATCTCTCAAACACCGCCTCTGCTAGCCAGCAGAGTGCTAGACTGCCCATTTATTGTTCCACAGAATGCTTTCTACTGTATTTCCTTCTTTCACTTTAAGCTGTCTACACTCTTCATTTGTCCTGTTGTCCTGCTGCTGTAACAGACCTTTAGTTCAGAAAGGATGGAGTAATCTTAATCTTTGTGATTTGTGTATGCGTAGGGCTCTGCAGGACAGAGGCTTGGAAAGCCCCCCCTCTCCCCTCACCACAGGTTGTAGCAGTCTAGATGGTGCTCTGGTTGTTCACATAAAGAACTGCAGTGATCAGCTATTGGTAGGTGATCTACACACTGTTGGGTAACAAAGAATGAATGAAAGTTGGTTTTGTCCCTGGGAAAAAAGGCCCATAGTCATGCATTGTTAAGATGTGTCTGCACTAAATCTATGTACCTATGGAATACACTAGACCAGTCATGGGCAACCGGCAGCCTGCTGGCCACATGTGGCCTCGCTCTAACGTTGTGCGGCCCCCAAAAACAAATCTCCCCCAAAAAATGTAATTCAAGAAGTTGGAAAGGAATGTAAAACCAAATACACAAACTAACTCCAAAAACAAAAAAATTGGCAGAAAAATGCTCAAATTGTAAACAAATAAACAAAGTAACAAGAAAAACACACAAAAATAATCCAAATATTCACAAAAATACAACAAAGCTAAAAAGAAGGGAAAAAAATGCTACACAAAATAACTAATTAATTCAAAAAACACAAAAACAAAGAATTAAACATGCGATTAGGATTTGCTGTGGCGACGAAAACAACACCTTCTCAAACCCTTCCTATTGGTCATTTTTCTAAATGCTGACATGAATATTGATAATGTGACCTTCGGATCAGATGCAATCACATTATTGTGGCCCCCACTGTGAAAGTGGGGAAAGCAAATTCAACCAATTAGGGAGCTGGATTTGGATTCTAGTACTACTAGTGAGATTTTGAGTGTACTACGACCAGTAAATAATAAGTAATAATGTTTTACCAGTAAAGGTTTTTGGCGCACTAGTTCAGGAAATCGCCTTGCTCGTAAAGCAAAAATAGTCCACTAGTAGACAATTTTAAGTCTACTAGTAGACTTGCAATGTGTTGCTAGTAAAAACTCAAATAGTTTTCCTAGTACTACTAGCAACACAAAATTGTCTACAGTAAACTTTTTAGCTTTATAAGGAAGGTCTACTCGCACCCTACTGTAACAAGTAAAGTAAAACAAAGTTTTTGTTTACTAGTACTACTTGTACACTAAGAAAATCTCACTAGTAGTACTAGTAGAACTAATGCAAATGATGTACAAGGGATTATAACCAAATCCAGCTCCCTGGTTGGTTGTAATAGTTCAAAAGCCAGTGGCAAGCTTGAATTTGCTTTCCCTTGCCACCCTTGTTAGCCCGTTACTTACTAGTAGCACTAGTTACACTTTTTGCTTGACTAGTAAAGTGTATTTGCATACTGGTAGAGCTTAACCATGGTTAATATCACTGATATCAAATGTATGGTCAAACAGCTTTCTGTAGTTGCACAGCGTGCCTCTGTGTGTACGGTGGTAGAGAAGGAACACACAGGTGCTGAGAGGATTTCACTTTTATCTTTTGGCTTCAGCATCTGGGGATGTTTGGTCCTCTTCGATGTCGAGAGATGTACGCCCTGGACAAGTTACTGAGGGAGGCACAAGTGGTGGGAATGATTCGACAAATCACCAAAGACAACCCCCGCCGCCCCCGACAGCCTGCTGAAGGTGAGCCCTCAGCATAGCACTGCCTCCATTTACCATCACATCCATAAGCTCAACACATTGCCTGTCTGTCCTTGTTCCTGTACTGGACAGCAGGATTTTTATTCTTTTAAACCAATTTGTGGTAAGACTTAATGCCAGACAGCTGCTAACCTGCAGGCTCTGATTTATGTTCACACAGGCATTTTATTTTCATATAATCTGTTCAGATCAGTGTTTAAACTGACACAATAGGAGAAATTTTTTTTTCTTATTTTTGTGAATTATCAGTAACTCAGGGTGATTTTTCCTTAAAGTTCTCACTTACAGTTGTTACAATGACATCATTATGTTGTCATGGTTACTTTGGGACTTCTAAACAGTAGTTTCAGTGAAAAGAAACTTGTTGCACTTAATTTTATGATGGCAGTGTGTAACACTGCGTTTTCTTTTTTTCAGTGAAAATGTGCAAAAACACTAATAATAAATAGTTTTGAAGCAAATAGTTTGACTCAATTTTTCATCTCTACATTTAATTTTGATATTAACTGAATAGAATATTGTGATATATTGCAATAATATCGTATCGTGACCCAAGTATCGTGATACTTGGTCACGATCACAATATCGTATTGCAACATCCTTGCCAATACTCACCCCTAAACAGGACTACACACTGAAACCCCTAAAAGGTACCTGTAGTGAATTTCAATTGCAAGCTCCAACAATCCAATATCATATATAATACTGAAGGCTATTTGTTGAGATGTTTTCTTTCAAACTCCCTTTAGAGTCTCTTTAAAGAGTAACTTAACCCCTGCTTTCTGCTGACCTGCCACTAGGAGCTAAAATAAAAAATGCTTTGATTATGAGCATTACTGCTGTAGCAGTAAGACACACCCACTCTGTCAGCCCATACCGCTGTTCGCAGAGACAGACCGTAATACACAAAATGATGTCTGTACACACACAGCGAGTTCATAAGCTGAAATATGTCACTGCTCCCACAAGCACACACAGTCACAATGTGAACCTCACACAGCCTTGCAGACACCACTCAGGGGCAAATAACCTTGCTCTCGTGCACATAGTGATAAGACGGACACACACGTCCACGCACACGCAAGACAGACCGGAATACACTCATAGCACGATGTGTCTGTAAATACACACAGCTTGGGGAACCTTTTGATTAGCGCAGAATCTGCTCTTTATAGAAGCACAGAGTCAAAAAACATCACCACACACGGAACACAGTGGACTGCCTGTCAATCAATGCTCACTGAGGGCTGTGATTGGAGGAAACCCTCTCCTTCCTCTCAGGTTTTATAGGAGAGGCGGGGCCAACTGTAAAATTGATGATGCAGGGGAATCCGGAAGAATCCCTTTCAGCTAATTGCAAAATTTAGTTGTAATAGCTGGCGTTCAACCCTTAGAGGCCAGTATACCGGACATTTTACAACTAAGTATGCAAAATTAAAATACTTTTACTAAGATTTGAAGAGTGGAACTAGGATCAATCAATAGCACTACTTACCCAAATACATATCCTGTATGTATTCAGCAGAAAAAAGTGGGTTTAGGGTTTAGTTACTCTTTAAGGACACCTTCTGAAGGCGAAAGTGCTGAACAACACTTAGCTGACTTATTGATAACAGGAGGCAATGACAGACAATTTCATTCAGAAACAAGTAGAACAACTGCACAAACCACACAGAATTCATCCTCCAAAAAGTTAAATATGTTGAAAATAAAACAAACTTTTATTAAATCTCAAAAGGTGTTTGCAATTAAATACACTTTGAACTCAAAAGTGATGTTTCAATGTTGCACTTTGCCACTGACTGAAAGTATTTCATGTTCTTACTGCATTTTTCCCAGTTCCACTCTTGGCACTCTGTCACATTTCCCATTTCTCTGTCCCAGTGATACCCCAGCTCGGTCTGTGTCTGGGTGCAGTATCTCTATGGACACAGTGTGTGGGGCTGGAAAGCGTGTACACAGTTTCTGCTCAGAAGTTCCTGGCAATGCTGTCTTCACTCTACTCCAACTTGCTGCCTGAAAAGTCGGACACGGGTACAGTTACATGAGAGTGCACCGTGTATCTCAGTTAGTGTACAATGCTAATGCTTTTGTTTCTAGTTTTTCAGTGTCTAGTTGAGCGAGTGTTGGATCAAAAATTACCAAGGCGACGAGAGAATAGAGAACAAGTCACTGTGTTCCAGCTATGGAGTTACATAGACTCCAATGGCATTAATGACATGGAAACACATATTATTGAGCTTGCACAAGAAGGTATGTCCACAAAAATGCATCAACATAATACCAGATTACAAAAAGCAGAAGGATCCTCTGACATGTGGCTGTAAATGTTTTCCAACAGTGTGGCTGGTGGAGAGGCTGACATCCTGTGATCAGGATGTGATAGTCCAAGCTCTGCGTCGGCCTGTAGAATGCAGCCTCAGAAGAGAAGGACTTCATGCTGTCACTAAGCTGTTGAAAGACCCTCGGGGCAAAGTATCTGCATCAGCAAGATCTGTGCTGAGAAGCCTAGAGGCTCAGCCTAGGCAGAGAGAGCAGGTGAGAAGAAGCACTGAATCACTGCCTTTGTTTAAACCCGCTATAAATGCATTATGACACACTTGGGATGAAACAGTTACCAGTATCGCGGTAAACTACGTTAAAATTTCCGACGATGAAGGTTACTGTTTATGTATTAATTACCATGGTAACTGCCGCGGTCGATAACCACGGTGTGGAAAACTTGTGAGATACTTTATCAGTCTTCCTACGCATGCACAACGTGCACTTCTTACGTTGTGAAGAAGACATGGCAGAGGGCGGACGTGATACTAGCGGCCCTCAAGGCATTTTTCCACTTTTAAAGAGGATTGAATGAAATTCCTCACAGCGTCTTTCCCCTACACGCACACACACACGCTCTGCTCACTCACACACACAACAGCTCTCTCTGTCTCTCAGGTGTGCAGGTCTTTTCCGTTAACGTTTAGGGTTTCGTCAGCTTCAGGTTTGTTTTGAATTTGGATTGTACTTATTTATTAACCAGAGTTCTGGTATACGTGGGTTTGTTCAGACGTGGTGCTTGGTCGAGAGCGTCAGGTCTCTGCCTTGTCGAAGATGTTTTTTCTTTTTCTTTTTTTTAACTGTCAGCGACTTCACTGAATGTCTGACACTTTATTGCTGTATTTCGTTAAAAAATAAAGGTGGTAGTGGTATAAACGTATTCAAGTTTACTTAATCTGAAAATACACCAGCACCTTAGTGATCTGTTTTTTTGTTTTTGTTATTTTTGTTTTTTTAACTGTCGTCATTATTATATTGTTGCAGTTTTGAATTTTATTTTAATTTTTTTATTTAACTATCTCTAATGTTTATTTTGAACAGTTTTTATATTTTTTTTTTGCTGTGGTTATTGTTAATGTTGAATTTTTGATACATTTTACTGTGACTATTGTAAATGTTGCACAGTTTTAATAAGTCTTTTTTATTTACTGTCTTTAATGTTTATTTTGCACAGTTTTTTTATACTTAGTTAATGTTCACTTTGCAGTGTTTTGTTCAGGTTGTTATTGTTAAGACCTAAGTATATAACAAATCTATTTCAATTTAAATCTTGGTGAAATTATTTCAATTTATCAGTGTTTTTTCAACATTTTGAAGACATTTTAAAAAATAACTGTGATAATTTTGGTCACTGTAACCACGGTGTGAAATGTTCATACCGTTACATCCCTAAGATAAGATAAGATAATCCTTTATTGATCTCACAATGGAGAAATTCACTTGTTACATTTGGCATTCAGTAAGATCACTCAGGGTATGCAGAATAGACAAGCAGTGAGCCTGTACTTGTGGTGTAACCCTCTAAACTCCTCATCGACAGGCACTGGTCAGCTGCCTGGAGCTACTGGAAGATGACAGTGTGGACATCAGAGTCTGTGGATGCAAGGCCTTGGCGTGTCTAAAGGTACACAGCCAACAGGGCCGTGCAGAGAACTTTGAAGGAGCAGGGGCCCAAAGATAAATAGAAACAGAAGGAGCACAAACAAATGTTTTTTTTGTTTCTCCTTACGCCACGTCTCTGGAGAATGAATTATGATAAACCACAATCTGATTCTCATAAAACACACACACAGCAACATTTCATTCCTTTTCAACATGTACTGTATAGCCAGGAATGTCCTTTATTATTCATAGTGCTAATCATTACGCAAACAAATAATAATTAAATTATATAGAAATGATATAGAAACCATGTACCTAAATGTCTTTGTGCTTTTATTCAGTTTGACTATTCAAGCTTTTATCACAATAAGGTGATAAAAGTTGTATATTATGTTAATGCTTGTTCTTTTTCATTTGTGTGTATGTTTCAAACTGATCTGTTTAGATGAGAGGTTGAGAAAAATCATAATTCAAACTATTATAATTATTATTATTGTATTTATACTGCAATAGTCCAAAAATGATGTGTACATTGTATAGTTTCAGTGAAATAACAGCTTGTGCCTCATTGGCTCTAGAAACAGAAAAAAAAAAAAAACAAGGCAACTCACTGACAGTAAAGACAGTCTTGCTAATGCACTTTTCCAAGGACAAAACAAATGGATACAATAATAAGCCTGACACTTTCAGAACTTCAATTTTAGAACAAGAGATGATGGTCCATCATTTCATTTTCTTTTTTTCTTTTTTTTTCATTTCAACCCATTCTACTTTTTCTAATTTATAAATTGCCACTAAAATAGAAACATTGCTATGTTAGTGACACACATGACTTAGTTTTTAAGTCGAGTGTTCACCAAATTACCTTTTAGATCTGTAGCTGTAAAGTTTTGAGAACAATAGCTTAAAAAGAAAAAAAAAAACAAGATCCTCTTACTATGATCACGTATTGTATTTGTTGCTTCCCCAGGCTAAGGAAAGCATCGATCAGTTGGTGTACCTATGTCGAATGGACAAGGAGGAGGTCCGAGAAGCTGCCAAACAAACACTGTTACTGCTGGGTAGGTCTTTCCTTTAGCTCACTTAGAGCACACACATTTCTCCCACACATCACCTGCTATATGCTGAGAAAAAAACTGACAGTAGCCCAGGAATCGGCAAACATTTTCATTTCCGGGCCCCGTTTGATTCTAAAATATGATAGAGGGGCCGGGCTACGAGCATGTGGATGGTGTTTGTGAGAACTTATATAAATTACATGTAGTTGATGTTCATAATGACGCTGAATGTCTGCTGACACATGTTGGTCATTTCCTTTCACTGGTTTCATTCATCAAAGCTTAAAACGGGGTTTAAAATGTGTACAAGTAAATTAATGCACAGACAGTTTTCTATTTCATCCCTGCTGACCGCCAGAGGCGGTGCTTTAAGCACTGAATTTTCCCCTTTGCGCATGCGCAGTGCGAGTATGTATACCAACAATGTCACCCGTGACCCCTGGATGAGCCGGGGGAAGTTTATATCTTCAGGTGTCACTCCAGGGCACTTTCATTTTTTCTTCACGCGCGCTGTTTGCTGGAATACTGTGCATACAGCTGCCGTCCCTAGTAGTTCCGTGACCGTGGTAGGTCGGAGCAGTGTGCAATCACCCTCCAGGAGCTGCGACGGTGAGTGTTTGGATAGCGGTAGCTTCACCCATTAGCAACCTCTGTTGGCACAGGCCGCGTTAGCGCCACCTCCCCCCAGCATATGGTTTGTGCTTGGTCCCACACAATTTCGAGCTCCGGAGCCTGTCCGCCCTCCCACTAGGGCCCCTAGGGGCCAGCGGTTGGGTATTTTTTGCATCAGCAGCTCCAACAGTGGGCTACTCATGCTTCAGACACGTGGGTGGTTGCCACCCTAACCCACGGGTACAAACTTCAATTCCGATGAATGACATCTATCAGCGACCCGGCAAAGGCTCTCGCATTAGACCAGGAGCTGTCCGCCCTCTTGGCCAAAGGCGCCACAGAGCCTGTAGACCCTCGATCAGGTCACGGGGGGTTCTACTAAACATATTTTCTAGTGGCGAAAAAGACAGGCGGATTCCGCCCAATCCTAGACCTCAGAGGGTTGAACGAATTTATGAAGGTCATACCTTTTCACATGCTGACCACAGCAGATGTCCTCAAAACGGTGGCTCATGGGGACTGGTTCACATCGATAGACCACAAGGACGCGTACTTTCACGTCCCAATTGCTCGGCAACACAGTCAGTTTCTGCGCTTCGCATACTGCGGCCGCCGCTGGCAGTTGAGGATGCTGCCCTTCGGCCTTTCTCTCTCTCATCAAGGGTCTTCACGAGGTGTGTGTCTGCAGCCCTAGCAGCTCTACAGTCTCAGGGCTTGAAGGTTCTCCCATACTAGGATGACTGGCTGATCTGTGCTCCATCCCGGGCCCAGGCATCACAAGACACAGAGCGTCTCCTGTCCCATGTGGCTCGACTTGGACTCAAGGTGACTGTGGAGAAGAGTTGCCTGGTGCCATCCCAGGTCACAACTTTCATTGGGGTTTTACTGATCAGTGTAACAATGACAGCAAAACCCTCTCTCTACCGTGTGGACGATATTTTTCGCCAGCTCGCCTTATTCAGGGAGGGCCGCTGGCTGACCTGTGTCTCTTTCCTCCGTCTTTTAGGCAAGCTAACGTCAGTCTCGGGGGTAGTTCCTCTGGGCTAGCTTTCACTTGATGCCAAGCAGCACAGGAGCAGGACGCTCAAGGTCTCACAACAGTGTCTTTGTGCCCTGGCTCGGTGGAGGGACAGTGCTTCCTTGCTCAGAGGCGTCCCTATAGGCTCTGTTCCATCTCGCAGGGAGACCGTTACAACAGACTCATGCCCCTCAGGATGGGTTGCAGTGTGACAGAGCAGGACAGCCCATGGGCGTTGGCCTGTGGAAGACAGAGGTGCACACATCAATGTGTTGGAGCTGCGTGCAGTTCACCTAGCTCTCAAGCACTTCTTGCCACATCTGAGGGACAAGCATGTCCTTGTGCGGTTGGACAACACGTCAAAAGTGTATCACATAAACCATCAGGGCGGTACCAAGTCTGCACAGCTGCTGGAAGTGGCAAGGGAGCTCCTCACATGGGCAGCCCACGCTTGATCAGCATACGAGCAATGCATATACCGGGAGAGCATAACCACTTGGCAGACTTCCTCTCCCAGTTGACCCTCTGCCCTCTGTGGTTCTCCTTGGCCGAGACAACTAGTCCTCTAGGCCAGGACGCATTGGCTTATCCCTGGCCGGATCGCCTCTTGTATGCCTTCCCTCCGTTTTCTCTGATTCAGCTGGTACTCTACAGGGTCCTTCAGGAGGGCCACTGGATCCTGCTTGTAGCTCCCTTCTGGCCAGGAAGGAGCTGGCACAGCCTCTGTCATGGCGCACCGTGGCGCCTTCCCGACAGGAGGGATCTCCTGTCCCAACTGGCCGGGCGGATTTGGCAGCCCAATCAACAACGCCTTCAACTGTGCGTTTGGCCACTGGTGGGCCCGAGATGCTCCTAAGCCTCTGTGCCGACCCAGTTAGATATACTATAATGAATGCAAGAGCGCCATCTATCGCCTCCAGTATGAGAACAGATAGAAACTGTTTTCCGACTGGAGTACAAGGCAGAATGTGGACCCTGTGCACTGCCCTGTGCCAACTATTCTGGACTTCCTCCAGTCCCTTCTGGACAAAGGGGTTTCGCATTCAATGCTGAGAGTTCATTTTGCAGCAATATCTCGCCGACATATGATGGTCGACAATGGCACAATTGGTAGCCACAAGCTGGTATCCCTTTTCTTGAGAGGAGCTTGGAGGTTGCATCCTCAGAGAGCCACGAGGTCTCCAGCATGGGATCTTCCCCTGGTGCTGGAGGCATTGCGCCTTCCACCATTTGAGCCCTTGGCACAAGCAGCGCTGAAGTGGGTTACCCTTAAGACTGCGTTCCTTCTGGCCATTTCCTCCGCATAGCGTGTCAGTGAGCTTCATGCCCTGTCAATCAGCCAATCAGGTGTGTTTGCTTTCAGCCAATCATATGATTTCTTACATTTTCTCCACACTCTTGTTTGAACACTGCATATGCGCACATACCAGTAGCTCTGAAATTGGTTTAAAAGTGTGGAGAAAATGTAAGAAGCCATATGATTGGCTGAAAGCAGACACACCTGATTGGCTGATGAATCCGTCAATCAGTTTTATCAACCAGTGGTGACGTTCATTGACCCGCGACGTCAGGGCAGTCTCAAAATTCACCGCAGAGATTTCTATCACAAATACACAGAGGTTTCACAGCACAGAAGCAGTTTGTAAATGCACATTCAGCAATTTGCATCATCTGTGGATTTATATTACAAGTGTGCCTCAAAATAATATTTGTGAAGTACAGCATGTGCATTTCAGAATTTATATTACAAGTTTGCATAAAATATATATTTGCGAAACAGATCGTGTGCATTTGCGAATCTGAAATACAACTGTGAAACAAAGCATGTGCATTCGTGAAAAACCCTGCAAGAGTTCATTCATTATAAATTACTCTTTCCTATGAGCGAATCTATTAATAAAATCAAGGTACACTGGGAGTCAGAACTACAACTTAATTTCTCTGAGGATTTCTGGGAGGGGGCCTTAAGGGCTGTTAACTCGCCGTCCAGTTGTGCTAGACTCTCTCTCATACAATTTAAGGTCCTGCATAGATTACATTATAGCAAGGAGAAACTTTCAACCCTCTATCCAGACACCGTTGACCAAAATTGCAATACATGTTCTCAAACCCCATGCAATCTCACTCATATGTTTTGGTCATGTCCTAAACTGTCCACATTTTGACAACTATTCTTTAAAACAATTTCAGATGTTTTGGACATTAATATACTTCCTACCCCACATATTGCCATTTTCGGCAAACCTCCAGACGACCTTCGTACTACGAATATTCAAAACAATGTCATAGCCTTTGCGTCCCTTATTGCTCGTAGAAGAATCCTCTTGTTATGGATGTCTTCCCAACCACCTTCAGTCAAAGTTTGGTTACGCGACATCCTCTCTCTTCTTAAACTTGAAAAGATCAAGTTCTCACTTAGAGGCTCATCTAATAGATTCTACTCCCACTGGAGACCATTGCTCTCCTATTTGGATGGGCTCCCAGCTACGGAAGTATGTTTGTAAGCACCCACTGTGGGCTCATGTGAGCACCACTTCTCTCTGTGTCGGTCCACTGGCGGCAGATGACCCCCCCACAACATATTCATTATAAAATATGCCAGCATGGCGGTTCCGCATCAACAACCAGGGAGTGGGCAGCCATCGATATTCATTCTGTACTGTTGTTGACAGCTATTCAGGCAGGTATGAGGATGCGCACATGCATGGTTCATGTGTAGATGTGTAGCTGCACATGTGCACTTAAATATGTGTGGACATGTGTATATGTGGGGGTGTATGTGCTGTGCAGAGGTAAGTGTATATATGTGTATGTACTTTTTCATATATATTTTGTCGTCATATTTGCACGGTAATTATTTAAGAGGCTCAGGGGTTTGGGGTGAGGGGAGGGCGGGGCTTTCTTTGTTTTGTTTGATCAAGTTTTTGTCTTTTTTGTCCAAATTGTTCAATTGTATAAAAAGAAAAGAAATTGTACGCTTTTGTATACAGTTATATCAGTGACTTGCATTTCATAAATAAAAATTAAAAAAAAAAGAGTTCATTCATTATGATACTGTTCTGATTCCATACTACTGTGACCACCAAACTTTTCTGGCCCAACTTCTCACCCTGTTGTTTTATGTGATTTAATCTTTTTATCATCACTTTATTTTATATAATTGTTTGTGTTTTTCTTCTCTTTTTGTTGCTTTGAGCAGGTGAGGAGGGAAAAATGGCTCACAGACACGTGGAGACATCTCAGGACAGTTTACCAAGACTCTTTGCTCCTGGAAGCATGGCCAGCACTGCCTTTTAGCCCAATAAACACACACACACACACACACACTGGATGTCACCCATTCCAGATATGTTGTTTTTTCACCTTCTGCTGAAAGTCAAACGTTTATAATAAACACCAGAATGTGTGACATCCAGGATACCTAGACTACAATGTCAGCTGCTTTACCTAACACTGCTTTTTTTGTGATCTATACACTTGGACTAATAAGAATTTTCATCCTGTACTGAGTGTGTAAATAGTGATTTTGGGATGTATGACCTTCTGATGCTCAGAGTGTAGGAGTCCTCAGGGCACAGTGGAGGATATACAGTGGCTGTATGACACTTGAAACCCTATATAGATTTAAAAGTTATTTTTACCTACTATGTTCACATTTTTGTAATATAGATGTCAGTCTGTTTTTTTTTTTTTTAACCCTCTGTGAGGTTAATCATGTTAAAATATCTCGAAACTTAACTGTACATAGTAAACTCCTTTTTAAGGGAAGGCTGCTCTTTCTTACTTTAGAGGCTGTTCGATCACTTTAGTTCCAGGTAATATGCTCCTACTCCTGATTAATTGCTGTAACTTTACTCACTTTATTCCGCTTTCTCAGATGACTGAAATTGTACCATTCCAATTTTTTATTTGACACAAAAGGAGTATCTGAATGTGTTATTTACTACTGGTGGTCCCCAACCACCATTTAGTATCTGGCCACAAATTAAGAATTAAGGTTTTAAAATGAAATGTATTAAATTTTAATTACATTTTTTTTAATTTTAAAACATGTTAAAGTCATTTTATTTTATTTTTTAAATTGCCTTTTCTGCTTTTGCACTGAACTCCTTCGCCTGACTGCTTGGTTAGACTGAGTGTGAAAGCGAGGCTCACAGATGCCCAGGGGGCAGAATCACTGAATGGGATGTGCAAACTCCCCATTAACCAAAGGTTGGGGGCCAGTGAGTTACACAAGGGCTTTAGCCTTGCATAAACTGAGTTTTTATTTAGAACCAATTAAGTCCAAACCCAACCCTAATTATTTTTTCTCTAAATCAGTGCAAGTGTCCTCTACAAAACGTGCCAAATCATCTCCGCATTTTTAATAGTCATGCATGTGTGCTGTTGCTTTACTTGTGCACTGCTCTGTGCAGAGGCTCCTTCAGGTGCAAAACGTTACATGAAAACACTAGCATACTGTGTGTGCAGTTCTGAGAAGCAGAGCTATTCAGCACCCTTACTGCAGATGATGTTAACTTTGATAAGATGAGACATGGAGCCTTACATAAAGATCAGTGAGGCCTCAAAGCAAAAACCTTCATCATCATGTAGCATCCTAATGTTACCCTATGTTTAATAATGTTTCTTTACTGTAATGAAGTGCCAATTGCCCTTTTCTGTCTTAAGGAAATGCAATATAGATATAACCATATCCATATTAACCTCCATCCTAATGATGACAGTTTGGATGTCAGTAGAGTCACTCCAAGTAAACAGAGCTGCAGCAGGATATGTGATTTTAAGAATGACTACTCTGGATATTTTTATTATTATTCCCTTAATGTAAGTCAAAAGAAACATATTTGAGATATATTTATTTCCAAATCAAATATATTGTACTTCTAATAGCTGTATTTGTATTTGTATTTTTTTTTTTTTTTTTGTCTTCAATGTCAAAACTCTGTTGTTTTTAATTCATGCGATTCTGCACATGATTAAATTTGAGATTATTAAAGCAATGTTAGGTGGATTTTAGGATGTAGAAGGAGTTGTAAAATTATTTGATTTCTGAAGAATAAAACAACAAAACTGTATTCTGATCCAAGTTGTAAAAAAGCTGGTTTTACTAAGTTTCAAGTAACAATGTGTTGATCTCCACTGACTGTAAAATCCTGTGTATTGTTCTGGTGCATTACAGGCCTGCTGCTGACAATGCTGAATTTGTTATTAATTTAGAAAGACTACTGGAATCTCTGCTTCTTGTTTTTCAAACATAAGGTTCACTGTGATGCTGTGTTCTGACATTACATTGTTAATGTAACGTCAAATGAGAAGCAGGCAATGGATGCAACACATCCACTTACAGAAGCCTATACACACACAAATAAATATACTCAAGTGTAATGTAATAACAGCCAAACCTGCCAAAGGGATGTAGGACAAAGAAGAAGACGAGCAGGAGTCATGATCTTGCTGAAATAGTTATGTTGATGTTTTGAAAGTTGGGCACTTTATTTTTAGTGTGATGAGAAAACTTCCTGTATTTAAATGTTTGCTACTGGGATAAATTGGTGAAGAGACTGTAGTCAATTGTTGTTGGTGACATCACACTACTGTCATTGTATGTAGTAGGAGTTTGATCAGGCATATCACAACTTAAGTGCCTCAAAGTTGAATAATGCCAGTGATGCAATACAATATGAATGAGATGCTTTACTTAACAATAGAACTATGAAGCAGTGGAAATTACTGCAGATTGGTCCATTTCTATTTTGGACCAGCATGATAACTTGCAGATTGCAATAAAGCATTTTTTTCTCTAATGCATTTTTTTTAGTTATTGTGTCAAACATACTTCAATCATTAAACTGTATTTAAAAAGAACCTTGTGTGTTCTGGTTTTTGTTTTATCTACATAATGCTCTTACCTATACGTTTATCTAGGAGATCACAGTATTTACGAGGACGCTGGTGGAAACCATCCATTTGGTGACTTGGTGCTTCTGGTATCAGGTAAATTAAATAATTCAAAATCAGAAAGATGGCGCAACTGATATCTTTCCCAACTATTCACAGCTTGGATGTGCAAATTATTTGATCTTGTTCCTTAAAGGCCAGTTTAAAAAGAAAATCACCAATGAGATTGTTTTTGAAGGATTTTAAAGCCTTTTTATGTAGAAACATAAACATCTACAGTAGCTCTTTAGATTTTCTAATATTACCATTGGAAAGTATAAAGAACTATAGCTTGGGTATTTATTCTTTCTTGGGGGTTGGAGGTCTCAACTCCCATTTTTAGTAAAAAAGAGGACATTTTTTTCTTGTTTTGTACAGACACAAATTCAGTCAGAATAACAAAAAAGGGATTGACTTCAGTCAGAAAGAAAATATTTCCTTTGATTTTTAGAAAGTAATTCAGTAAAATTGTTTCAAAAAACTGCCTTTGTCTTTATATCAACACTGTAGGGTGATTATTGTTGTGGCTGTATCTTTTAACCAAAATAAGATAAACAGTGTCCTACATTCATAATTCTTTCCTATTTTATCAATCTATTATATATGGAAATATGTCAAATAGGGAATCCAGAAAATCATCCATTTTTTATTTTTTTTAGGAATTTAAATGTGGTTACCCACTCTTGTCTTTATAAAACACACATATTGCTTTAAGTGTGGTTTTAGATCTTTTTTAGTTTTTCCTGAGGAGCATAACTTGTATTTTATTGATTGAACATATGCACACTATCTGTTGATTCTAGACACCGAATGTACACATTGTGTGGCTAATCAAGTCTTCTATTTAAAAACTTAAATAATTAGCAAAAGATGTGAGACAGAGAAGAGAATGAGCTGATCAGGATCAACAGTAGAGGAGAATATACCGTAGTGTGTGGAACAAAGGACTAATGATGGAAATGAATGAGAGTAATGAAACTCCAATGATGCTCATAATTACATTTACTTTAAACACTTTTTAATTCTTTGATAAAAACATGTCAGAGTAAATTCATTGGACGGGCATTGATAAACAAATATTCTGGTAAAACTATTTGGCGCGGACCAGATATTTGTGTTTGCCACTAGCTCCAAAAGCTAAAGAAATTAATTTCCAAGTGTTTTTGTACTTATGCAATGATTTTTATATCTACATTGTATGAATGATGAGTAAATGTGTTTTTGTGATATCCATAGTCATATAAGTTTTATTTATAATATATAATATATTTTACATTTGACACACTTAGATGGAAAAAAAAAACATACAGTCAGGCACAAAGTATACATAAAAATACAGTACTTAGTCCAGAGTTCATAAACACAAGTAGACCTGGATAAACAAACACAAAACAACAAAATACACAATACTAATAATGAGACTATTATCATCGTAACATATCCTCAATTTAGCCACAAACAAATTGAGTGTAATGGAGGTCATCTAAAGTTTCCACGTGCTGTAAAATATATGTAGGTTCCCTTACATTTCATGTCTCAGTTTTTCAATAGAGTACTCCAATAAATTATTTCAGCCAAGCTTCAAAAACAGGTGGAGCATCCAATTTACACATTTTCAAAATACATGTCTGTTCATGTGGATCTTGTTGGGTTCTTTCTTCCTTATTATAGACTTAATATTTTGTTCAGCGCTTTAAGATGACTTTGTTGTATTTTATGCTATATAAATAAAGTTGAATTGAATTGAATAACTATACCATAACATTGTAAAGCTAAAGAAATTGATGTGTTTATCTACCCTTGCAATGATTTTGATATCTACATTTATTTATTGATTTGAATAAATGTGTTTTTGTGATATCCATAGATAACACATTTTATTTATATTAAGATTGTTGTGCATTTATATTTTACATGTAAGCACACAAAAGCATTTTTGATTTAACTACAGGATGGATTTTCTGGTCAGAATTCTGGTTTTCCATCTCTTGACTTTGGTCAGAGTAAGTGTGGTTTAAAAATAAAGGGTAAGAGTAAAGTTTTTTTGTACAACTCAACTTTAATTTTGTCGATAATTTCAGTCATAAAAGTATAAATTGATAAGCTAAGCAATGTTTTTCTAATGGGGTAAAAAAAAAAAAAAAAAGTATAATGTAAACCTGCTGCTGAAATTTCCCAAAAATGAAAGTTGATCATCTGAATACCCTGATTTATTTTGGTTTTTAATAATAATATATATTATCTTCAGTTTAATTCTTGATTGTCACGTTTGTGTGTATTAATCAGACAATAAACAGGGAACAGATGAAGAACACAGCGCTCCCTCTGGTCAGTAGTGGGAGGTGCAGCCGCTTCGACACCACCCCCCAGCGGCCGCACAGGCGCACTGAGCTGCAAACTGCCATTTTGTGACAGCAGCTACTCTGCTAACGCGGGAGAGAGATTAAAACTAAGTGCGAAGACGCCCGCTGCTTACATCTGCTCCAACTTTTAGGACATCTGTGCTGTCATTCGACTCTGACGTGGGGAGAACACGTAAAAGAGGTAAAGTGTACAATACTTTGACAATAAGGGAGGAGTTTGCAGGGTCTTTAATCGGCCTCTAGGTGTCACGATGGGGCTCTGGGTCCAGCAGCTCGGCGGAGAGTTTGTCTCCCTCTATCGTTGTTGAAACTCTCCAAATGCATTAAAAACTATGTTGGGGTGAAACGACCCTATGTATACGCCACACTCAATTAACAGGTTAAAACAAATAGCGGGGCTTTGGTGATGTTACTACATTAATTATTTCAGGCCAAGGCATCCATGTTCTAGCGTCATTGTTTCTCTGTGACGTTTTTAAACTGTTACTATGCTAAAGCTAAGCTAGCTTGTTTGTAGCCCGGCAGTCACACACTTACACGTTGATATGGACGTCAGAACAATATTTTTTGGTGCAGGTAGACGCACTTTAGTTTTTAAAGCATTCCATCGTAATGAGTCTTAACATGTCTACACTTAGCTCTCGAACTGCGCTTGTTAGCAGCTAATGCTAACTGCTTGCTAGCAGCTAACTATGCTAACTAAGGCGGCCTTGCTTTAGGTCTTGGGCCAAGCTGGACAAAAACATTGCCATATGGAACAGTATTAAACGAGTTGTCGTCCTTCGATGTGGCCAAACCAGACAGGTCGTAGAACTACGATCCCCGTCACCGCCGTACACGGAGCGGCTCAGTGCGGAACAACGTTAGCCAAACGCATGGGGACAGTGCGGGAAAGACGAGCGGAAAACCCTCCTCAGTTATTCGGTAGATAGCCGATAAACACACAGCTCTCCCCCGGCAGATCCCGTCCACCTTAACGCTGTCTCAGAGCTGTTTCCGCAGTGCGAGCTGAAAGGTCGGTAGTTCCATCCGTCCACCGCCACCATGACTCTTATTCTAAGCATTACAGCCACAGATATGTTCAGCAGAGAGCTCCCTCTACGACTCGGCTTGGAGAGCTACAAGAAAAGCCATATGTGAATGCAAACAAGGAGCCGTGAGCTGTCCGTGCCCTAGCACTGCACTACTGTATTATACATGATCCCATTCTGCAACACAAGGCCTGAACCTGGAGCTCATTCATTAACCCTATGTGTATACGGAGTCACAAATGACCCCAAGGCAGATGTGACAAGTAATGAAGTACAAATACTTTGTTACTGTATTTTTTTGGCATTTGTACTGTACTTGAGTATTCACTTTTACTCCTTACTTTTTAAAACAAATATTTACACATTTTAACTATTTTGAGTGCTCAATTATCCAGGTGTTCATAAAGGGTAAAAGATTTATTTAAATGTATTTCCATGAACCAGTTTTCTGTAGTTCCTAAAAAAGTTAAATCAAAGCTACTCTGGGTTTTATTGAGCATTTGCACCTTTTATTGACACATTTTATTTACAAATTGTATTTATTACGAGTGCTAAGTTCTCCAGATGTTCAAAGGTAACAGATTGAACTTGTTTCCATGTACCAATATTCTACAAATACTTTTTTTTTAAAAAGGGACATTTGTTTTACTTTTTTACTTAAGTACATTTAGTAGCATGTACTTTTTCCACTTTTACTCAAGTAAGGGAGCAACTTCATTACTTTTACAATTGTGTTTTTTTATTCAAGTCTATACTTTTACTTGAGTACTGGAGACTAGTACTTTTGCCACCTCTGCCCCAAGGGTTGTTATTCTTCAAAGTCCTTGTAATTAAAAGTGTTCATACTTTTTAATCCCAGACATTTCTCATAAATGTTTGTAAAATGAGGACATTTGCTCTTTTTATATGTTTCATACAATTTAAATTTTAGTCACTATGTAACTTTTCCATAAACAGGTTCAAAAATGAGCCCAAGCATTTCCGATAGAACCTTTGATTCTTATATCAACGGTGACTGTCAGCATACATTCACTGTCCCACTAACACATTGGATGACAGCAGTGTCAGTCACCAACCAGGAGGTCCTTTTACACATTTATGTAAGTATTATTTTCATTTATTAACTTATTTTCCACATCCATGACTTTTCTATGGTAGAGTGTAGTATTATTGTCATCAAACTAGCCTACTTTGTTGTTAGCTACAAAGTACCGGTAATGTTGGTACTGTAAAGTTAGCTATCTTAGTAAGTTCGCTAAAATTACTGTACTTACATTACTTTTCAGTATAATAGTTAGTAAGCTACAGACTGACTACATTCATAACAATAAGATCGTTGATTATACAATGGTGTGTTTTGATTTATAGTTTTTGTGCCATTCAAACATTGTCCTGGTTATTTTTTCCCATCTAGAGTATCATGGCTGCAAGGAGGCCAGCAGAAACTTCTGAGGAACTTGTCCAACCAATAACCCTGGACCGATGGGATTTTATATCTTTGACATTTCAAATGTAAAGGACTCAGACAGTCCAAGATCAAAGATTGCAAAGTCACCAATTGCTGCTAGAAATGCAGTACCCCTGTCCTGTGTGCAATGGTTTACTGCCAGAAGCAAGTAGTTTGTAACAGCTGCACACACAGTGGGAAGAGAGGAGATGTGTATGTGTGATGACGGTTTGATGTCCCCCAGACTGACTGTCCATTCTCTGTTTGGACTCCATATTTAAAATAACAAATTAATTTGATATAAAATGTGACTAAAAATGAGATAAATGAAATCAGTCTTGTTGACTAAATTACAGAAAAGGTTATCATTCTTACCAAGAATTACAGACATTTATGAATCTTTTTATTTATGCACAAATGCGTTTATAATCAACCCGACTCATGGAAGAGTGCATGTATTGTTGGTCATGCATCTGAAGGGTTAAGCCGGGTTCACTAAGTCTTCATTGTCGTCAATGTCTAGATTCACTTACAGTAATATACACTGCTAATCAGAAACCACAAGTCATGTCTTCAGGTAGAGGACAGCCATGACATAAAATTCTGCTGATGGAATAAAAGATGCTGTCAGATTGCAGATTGAAAGACAATAGAAACAATAGTAGTCTTCTATTTGGTCTCAGGCTCCCTCCCTGTCTCACTTCAATGGAGATTGAAAAAGAACATGTGAACCTTTGATGTTAGATGTAAAAACTTTTTTAAAGTTTTAAATGTATTTTTGTTGACATCTACTTAACATTTAAAAATGTCCAAATAAATACACCTGTGAGTACCTTATTACAAAATGTCTTAACTTTTTAACGATTGTTTATCTGTAGTTGATTGACACAATGAAAATACAATAAAGTGTCCCATTAGGAATCAATAACAGTTCAGTTGAAACTGAATCCAACGTTTTCTTTTCCTTAACATATCCTCAACCCAAAGAGCAAAGATGATTCAGCTGAAAGATTATTCTATGTAAGCTTTACAAGTAGGAATGAGATGCAATTTGGGAGCTGCATATGCAATAGGGGTGTGTATTGCCTGGCATCTGGCGTTACATTTGTATTCCGATACAGAGGTCACAATACGTCCTGATATTAAAGTATAAGGCGATTATTGCAATTTTATATATACATATATCTTAAGAAACAACTAATCTGTAAATGTGTACACCTTTGCGAGAACATCATTTAATATGAAATCTATTTTATTGGCATATTTTACACTCAAAACATTGGCTTTAACATGCCAAGTGCCAACAACTTAAAATTAAAAAAACATACAATCTGCCTGTGGCTTTTAAACAAACATGACTTTAGTGCAACTTAACTGAGGTATATGCCTAGAACAACAAATAAATGCATAAAGTTAGTACTTTTTAGATGTTATTGAAAAAACACAAGCTGGTCATTATGCCCAAGTTTCATTGCACTTCTTTGTGCAGTTACAATGTCTCCTGCTGTGGAAAAGACTTTCTTGGTTAAATAAATGTTACATTATATATTTTTTTAAATTTAAAAAAAAAAAAAAAAAATCGATACGGATGCCTTTTTGGATCGATCCGAAAATTGCACAACGTAATATCGCGATATCGCCGAATCGAAACCTAATATGCAATAAAATGCTCTTTAAAGACACGCCTATGGAGGTCAACTAATGTAGTGATCACTCAAGGAAGTGGATCATTTACGTAGCTCCAACTGTTTTGATGTGGTTAAAAGCCTCCAATGGTTGAAATGGTAGCTTAGATTTCCCCAAACCTCATTGGCTAAAATCTCCAAATTGGCGACACTCAAAATTATATTAAGCTCTGTTTGAGATGAAAAGTTGATATAAATAACTAAAAAGGCATTTCTGACACACATTAGTAATGGTTTTATTATTCATCTGAAGTGCATTTATGTGATTGGTTCAGGGTTGGTATCAGTTTAAAATAAAATTTGACCCATCTCTGACATGGAACTGACAATACAGTTTAAGGATGATCAGAGGTTGGTTAATTTCAGAGATTTACACACACACAAACATTGTATTTTGAGGACTGCATTTTCTCTCCTTCTTTTAGTTCTCACCCAGAATGGAGAGCAAGTCAGCAGATGATGTAGGGGTGGTGGAAGTTCCCTCCAAAGACTTCCCTTCCATCCAGGCTATTCACAGTCAGGATGCCATGGTAGCAGACCTTCTTCAGCAGGCTGCAGAAGTGGGTGGTGTGGTGGAGGGGCAAACTGGAGTCATGCTGGAACAAGGTTTGTACTGACTGAAAAACCTTAGCGGGTTGATTTAGCATTTTATTTTACACTACCGTATTGGACAACATTTTGGATTTGTTTCAATGGTGGTCTTTTTTTCTTTAACATCAAAGTGAAACTTTGATGTTTTCCTTATGACAGAACTCGTAGGAAAACATCAAAATATATCACCTCAGTTGATGGACAAAACATCTCAGGAGATGTAATTTCCTGAAAAACGTCTGAATAAACAAAACCTTAACATATCTATAATGCAAGCAATCTCTCTCTCTGTGTGTGTTGTTCCTCAAATAGCTCTGTGAATCAGGCTGCTGCTTGGTTCAAAGGTGTGCAACGTAGGATTTTTTTGGACTGCAACGATACAGTTCATAAATTATTTAATAAAATTGTCCACCAGGAGTTTTGCAAAACAGCTCAATGTTGCCAGGTAGTTATGGTAACTCAGGATAAGTTGCAAGCAGGAGTGACGGCAAAAAGAGCTTTAAAAAAACTCCCTGTAAATATTGACCAGCAGGTGTCCTCAGTGAGCAACATTTGTAACTAAGGAGTAATAAACATGTGTGAGCGAGAGATTCAGAATGAAATTTGCATTAGAAATTGAGCGTTTACAAGGTCAGTTTAAAGATTTAACTTTTATTCTGAATGAAAAAGCTACTTTACCTCCCACTTTTCTATAGCAAGACATACTTCCTACAGGCATTGCACTAGTTTCTTAAATGCAGTCATTGTACCTCAGGATAAGAGTGACTGCTCAAAGGGCTTTTAAAAATGACTAAAGTGGGTCTAATGTGCTTTACAAATTGTGTGCATCTAAACTGACTGTGGATTGATGACACTAAATGAGTCCGGACCGAATCTGTTCGGTCTGAGGAGATCCGGATCCACGAGAACAAACTGGAATGGGAATAGATGGGGTTCAACTTCCTACAGTTGAACCCCAATAGTTATCACTCTACACATTTCACAACAAACCTAGAGGTCCCTGACATCCCACCTTCAAACACAACCTCATTTGGCCATCCATAAAAAAAGTTACTTAACCTCCCACTTTTCTATAGCAATACATACTTCCTACGGGCACTGCACTAGTATTTCTAAAGTAAATACACTTGTATTTCAGGCCACAGTGAAGAAATGGTGGTAGCTGCCCAGTCCCAGCAGCAGCAGCTAATGCAAGTTGGGGAAGGTGTTGAAGTAATGGTGATGGACTCATTGGATCCCACCTTGTTGCAAATGAAAACTGAGGTAAAGGTTGTAATGACTCCAGATGTAAAACTCACTGCAATTTTGTGTATTTTCCCTGTGCTTCTTTTTCACAGTTAGGCAAGTCAACTCTTATAGAACACAGTTAAACAGTTTTTTATCAAAGTTCTTTACAACAAAAATACTAAAGGAAAATGGTGATGCATATGATACATTAAGTAATAAACAAATAAATATAGTACAGTTAACATTTCCCTAATCTTGTAATAGATTATCTAATCTCTTGATCACAGTGGGAACCAAACCATAATCAACTGAGGCTCGCACAGACAAGCATTTTATTACCTTGTTCATCGATAGCAAACACTTGGGTAATTTATTAACATGAATGTGTAAAAACATCAATTCTGTGCCCCTACACTCAAGTCACTAAGATAAAGGCTTTTGGTGTGATCTTTTTTGGCACATTAAAAAAAACAAACTTTATTGTTGATGTACCTACTCTAAAGCAGGGGTTCCCAAACTTTTCATAGTCCACTTCAGACCTTTAACCTGAAATCAT